>NC_085842.1:262828151-263136517 GCF_035594765.1 Anolis carolinensis | reverse complement strand
AGGTTTAGGATGTCAAGGGTCTGTTGTGTAGAGAAATTGAAAGGTGTTCCTCTCATAGTCTGTTTGGTCAAAGGGTCTACACCCTTGTCAGTATTTAATAAGTATTGGGAAAGGAATGAGAAGTTGGCAATGAGGTCCTTGGCCTTTTTTGATGAGCAGTCAACGTTTTTGATAAACTTGCAATCATTTTCACCCCTCAGCACTTTTGGGGTCCCTGTTTTAGGACAACAACTCTAGAAACCTCATCCTGTTCCAGTAGGTCTACTCTTCAATCATTACCATCACACATTAAGGGCCAAGAACTAACAGCTGCCCTATACATATGGTCATAATGATGTTTTGTTTGTCAGCATTGCTTATTATGATTTTTTTATTTTGATATTACATGTAAAGCTCCTTGGAATTTGGTACAATATCTGTCATGAAAGATAGCATAGTAATAATTTTAATGTACAAATGGAAACTGTAGCAAGTCCTACATTTCCCAGAGAAACTTTTAGCATCAAACAATAAAAAAAAAGTCAGAGCTTAGAATAAGTGTAACCTTTTTGCTGAATCTATCCCATTCTGTGCCACTGGCCTAATTTTCCCATAATGCTCACCGTCCCTTAGTGAAATTGGTGGCATCTTTAAACTGAAAGTAAAAAAACCCCTCAGTCTCTAATGGTAAGCTGAAATGGGTTTTTTTGTTTTATTTTGTTTTGGGTGTTTTTTTTTTTTTAACGGACTGACATGTTTGTGTGCTGTGGTTAGCTAAAGCAGACATCCTCAAACTGTGGCCCTACAGCTGTTTTGGTCTCCAACTTTCAAAAGCCCTAGCCAGCTTGGTCAATGGTCAGGAATTTTGGGAGATAGAGGCCCAAACAGCTGGAGGGACACAGTTTGAGGATGCCTGGCAGCTAAAGCATTCCAGCATGAGTGCAAGAACTTGGACGTATTTGGTGTCCATATGGTTGTACTCCAAGTTCATAGGATGGTCTTTTATTGACTTTGCTCCTGGGGAACATAGCAGCACCAAATTTCTTATACAGTACATAACATTGCAGGGTAATGGAAGAAGTGCTTTAAGTGGTAATCGTGGGCTATTGCAATGCAAGGAATGGGAGTGAATAATTATGGAGCGGCTGTAAAAACTTCTCACTGTAAGTTCTAAATGAGAGAAGGTGTTATAGTAGAGCTGAGTTCTTAATTGAATCCATAGAACCAGGTAGCTAAATTGAGAAAAAGGCGTATTGACTGGTCTAAATAATAAAGTAGTAAAAAAGTAAAAACAGCAATAAAACCTATTCCTTTTCTTTCTCATCATGCTTCCCTCTGCCTGTGTTTTGTGGTGGAGTGGAGCAGCCTGTCTAAGGAACTCCTCATGTGTTCCTCGTGACAGACATAGACTGAGTGCTTATACAATATCTTAAGTAATTTTGATTATGAAATAAAGTTTGGGTAAAGTAAACCATCAGAAAGAAAAGGTGTCTTAGTCACTCATATGGTGTATTTTGGATTTTGGGGTGATGGAAAAGGAATGTTCAACCTGTATTGAAAGCAGTGGGGCATGGTACAATTTAGGGTTCTTCTGGGATGGCTTACAGTATGTGCTGGGAGGTTCTATATTTGTTGTCACAAAGGACATTTATGGCCCAACAAATCATGGCATACATCCTTTACATTCATCAGATTGAACAAAACTTCTAAAGAACAAAAAATCCATTGCACTACACTGGCAAGAGCATTACCATAACCTCCTCAATCGCATCTCCAATGTGGCTGAAGAGGTTATCTCACACATCCCTCAACAACAGATGGGCCTAAGTTGACACAACAACTCCACAAGCTCATTGAAAAAGTATGGGTGACCAAGAAGATGCCAACAGACTTCAAGAACACCATTATCATTATCATTAAAAATAATAATGGTGAAAGAACAGACTGCGGATCTCCCTTTTAACTTCTGCATTGGAAAATCCTCACAAACCGCCTTCCACCTATTTCAGAAGACATCTTCCCTGAATCCCAGAATGCTTTACATCGTTCAGAAGAACCGTGGATATGTTTTTCACTGCACAACAATTCCAAGAAAAATGCAGGGAATAAAATCAACCCCTGTGCATGGCAGTGATGGACCTTGCAAGGCCTTTGACACTGTGAATCATCACAGTGAGTGATGACAAAAGTGATAGGCGGTGGGAACACGGGTGAGAGGAAGGAGGGGTAGGATTTGTTAGGATGTTGTAATGTATATGTGTTGCTAGTTATTGTAATTTTTGATTTTGCTTGTCAGCTGTATATAGTAAAATAAATTTTAAAAATTGAGATTGGGACACTGTGAATTTTAATGCTCCTGAAAATCAGTTGTCCTAATAAATTTGTGAACATCTTGCAGTCCCCACATGTTGACATAATGGCAATGGTCTTGGACCGCAATGGCTCCCAAAGTGACCCATTTAAGGTGGGATCAAGTGTCAAACAGGGATGTGTTATTGCCCCAACCTTATGTTTCATCTTCATAGTTATGATTCTACACCTTGTTGACGGGAAGCTTCTCAATGGTGTGGAAATTACCTATCAGACAGATGGCAAGCTACTTATTATCAACAGGCTGAAAACCAAAAGTAAGGTCACAACAAAATATATGATAGAACTCCAATATGCTGATGATAATGTAATCTGTGCTCATTCAGAGGAAGAAATACAAGCCACTTTAAACATCTTCACAGAAGCATACAAAAAGCTTGGCCTTAACACTGAGGAAACTAAAGTTCTCTACCAGCAGACACCACCCAATCCCTCTGCAATGCCAAAAATAAAGTTAAATGGTGTAAAGGTAGAAAATGTTGACGATTTCCGCTACCTAGGCTGCCACCTCACCACAAAAGCCAACATGGACACCAAAATACAACACCACCTGAGCTCTGTGAGTGTATCATTTTTTTCAAATGAAGCAGAGAGTGTTTGAGGATCGGGACATTTGTAGACTTGTTTATAAAGCTATTGTGTTTCCAACTATGTTGTGCATCTGCAAAACATTAACTGTCTACAAATGCCACTGTTCTGGAAGAAGCACTGAAGTAATGATTTTCCACCATCACCTTTGCTGGACCAGTCACATTGTCTGAATGCCCAAATCACCATTTCCCAAAGCAGTTAGTTTGCTCTCAGCTGAAAAATGGAAAATGGAATGTCGGTGCACAGCAAAGGAGATTTAAAGATGAGCTTAAAGCTAACCTTTAAAAATGTGGCATAAACACAGAGAATCGGGAAATTCTGGCCCTTGAGCATTTTAACTGAAGGTCAGCTGTTACCAACACTGCTGTGGACTTTGAAGAGGGTGAAAGGGGGAGACATGCCAAGGCATGTCAAACAAACCCTTTTCAGAACAGCCTGAAAATCAATATCCTCATTGTGATAGATCATGTGGATTCAGAATAAGTCCCTACAATCACTTACAGACCCTCTGCCAAGACTCTACTTTGGAAGACAATCATACTCAGCCACGAGAATCGCCTATGATGATATTTGTTGCTGTAGTTCTTGGGTAGTCTCTCTCTCACACGCCCATATGCACGCACGCATGCCCACACATTCAACCACCTTTTCTGTTGTTTCATACTATATTTTTGGAACAATTCTTGGCACCAGAGGCTATATTTTATTCCCATCTCCATGCTAGTTTCATTTTAATTGTGAGACAAAATAGAACAAAACATCCTCCTTTTTGCTTTCTTTATATATTTTTTTCTTTTTAGAATTGTGCATCAATGAAATGGCACTTTTGCATTATAGCATCAAAACTAAAATGACAATGATGTGCTCGCCTCATTGTCCTTACTGCAAACAGAACTATTATTCTGGTAAGGTTTTCTACCACTAAACAAACGAAAAGGAAATATAAGATCTGAGAATCAACAGGAAATATAAGGATTGACAATTAACAAATCATAGATCACTTTATAGGAAATCCATTTGGAAAAGCAATAATTCATAATAATGCATGATTCATGAAGCTTTATAACAAGTCTAAATAAATGCTGAGGTCAATTTGGCATCAATCTTTGTACTGGTAGAAGACCAATGGACATTGATGTAAACAAACCAATGTTTGGCCAATGACCTGATGTCTTTCGACACAGCTGTCTTCCTTTACAGCCAGTATTGAAATCCTCTATTCCTATTAATCTTCTAAATCTTTCTAGCAGTCAGAGTATAAAGCTTTTCACATCATAAGAATAAAAATGCATTTTGCCTTCACCAGCCCTAGCCTTATTATTGATTTATGGATCACTGGCTTTCCACCACTAAAGGAAGGAGACTTGTGTCAGTATGTTGACAGAGCCACTCTTATTCCACTTCCTGAGATAGCTCAACTAGTAGCAGCCTGAAATTTGATTAATCTACCTTGTAAATCATTGCGAACTTTCACAAATTTCATATAAACTCTTTCCCATTGAGAAAAACAGGATGTCTGAAAGAATCTTTAGGTAAAAGTTATTCTTACAATAAGTAAGCAGCATTTAAGTGATCAGGAATACACTTTGAAGTTGTGCTGTTTTTCCTTGATATCTACTTACTTGTAAAAAAAAATGTACTATTGCTATTCTGGCACAATTCAATAGAATATGATGATCTGAGGAATAAATTATTGAATTTCCATTTGAAATCTACAAAAGATTTATTCATGTACAGAACATTCGAATGACAAGGTAATGCTCAGCATGACATGATATATATTAGTATAACTTCGTGAGAGCGTTTTCAGCTGCTTGGTTTTTTTTTTTAAAAAAAAAACTGCTGTGCTAACTTACAATTTTTAAGGTGTGTAAATCAATACACTGCTATGGTGAAGCACATAAACAACACTTCTTGACATGCCATTTGCTCCTTATCTCAGCACTTGTCACTTCCAGATTGTCAAATCTGAGCTCTCAACAACAATATATTTCCAAATATCAGTTTTAGCATCTTAAGAACATAAACTGTGTACAAAATCTTCTTTTGCTTAGGAAGATATGCGATGATGAGATCAGAATTTTTGCTTTTATTACGATTAGTCTGGCAGAGTATAATCTTCACTCTCATAAAGGTTGCAGGGTAGAAGCATTGATAGTACGTGTTGTAAAGTGGCAGCAATGTTGTACGACCATGTTCAAGCAAATCAAAACCACCACACTTCATCTGAAGCTTCTGAATACTCTGATTTTATGTCTATATTTTAACACCTTTTAAAATAGCACAAAGGAGCCACAGAAGAAAGAACATGAGCTCCAAGACGAGATAAGACTTGTGAGTTATGGATCATCCATCTTTCAAAGGACAGCATATCCCCTGATACCAAAGCATTTTGGTTTCACTCAGAATCTGAAAAGTTACTTTCAAAAAGTAATTCATTCTGTTACTTGTCATAATGTTCAAAAATATTCCATTGCCATTTTAATTTTTGAAAATACTTTACTATGCCACTTGTTCATTTTTCCACTTTTGTCATTATTTTTTAAAAATAGAATGATCACAGAATGGCATTAAACTTAGAAAAACTGTGCCTTAAAATTCTTGTTTTCTGAACTGCCTTCCAAATGACCAGGAACACCTCTATCTTGTCTGAAGTGTCATTTTGTTTGCACTCATTCAACTCATAACTGATGACAGCAACTGGTTCAGGACCAAGAATAATAGAGTTAGTTTTCATCTACAAATAGGTGGTACCACACTGCAAAATCAATCAATCACCAAGAATAGACGGAATACCAATAGAATACCAATAGAACTGCTTCAAGCTACAGAGACAGCATCTACTCTAGATCTACCGATATCTGTCAACAAAATATTGACAACAAAACAATAGGGCACAGATGCTAAATGTTCCATATAAATACAATGGCTCTGTCATTAATCAGAATGGAAACTGCAGTCAAGGAATCAGAAGAAGACCACAACTTGGAAAGGTAGCCGTGAAGAAGTTAGACAAGATCCTGAAGTCTCAGGGAATCACAGATAGCTGAGCAACCCATGCTCAGCAACCCAAGTATTATGTTTATGTATAGTTCATTGGAAGAAATTGTTTGCCTGTGCAATTTTTGAAGGAGTGGAATGAATCATATTACATGAAAAAAAACTCATATTTTCCTTCCAATCGTTTTTTTCAAGATACTGGTAAGAAGGTGCACGGTGGCAATATTTATAAAGAGAGATACCAGGCAAAAAAAAGTTATACACACATCTTTATTTCCACTTAGGTTCTTAATATGCTTGAAGTGATATCTTTCTCCCTCTTTTTAGTGAAAGCTGAGATCAAAAGGAAAACCCCCACACATCATGCAAGGCTTGAATTGGGGCCGTAGCAAGAAAAAAATTTCGGGAGGGGTTTTGAAAATTTCAGGGGGGGGGGGGTTGAACCCCTAGCACACACACACCCTGCTACAAACCTGTCAATATCTGCTTGAGATAGTGCCTGGAGGGACTCTTAATGTTTTGTGTCTCATAGACTTAGCATGGGGATTTGGTTAACCAGTTAAAATTCATGAGTTTTTTTTATAACCTGAAAAATTTCAGGGGGGGGGGGGGGTTGAACCCCTAACCCCCCCCCCCCTTCGCTACAGGCCTGGCTTGAATGAACATGCAATAATGTTGTATCTCAGTTTCCACACTAACAAGCCGCTTCTAGAATGCACTTGAATTCCCATTAGCAATGTATACATTTGTTTGGAGATTATATATGGGCATCCCCAAATTATGAACAAAATAGGTTTTGTAGGTATGTTCTTAAATTGAGTGTGTATGAAGCTGGAACAGATAGGTGTTTTAAGCATAACTCCTGCCACACACACATACACACACACACACACACATATACACAGGCTTTGGATGGCATACAGAAGAGTTAACACCCCTGTGGTGTTTGTGTTGCTATCTGTGCCCTTGTTCAAAAGATTTCACCCCATTTTCATTCCCTGTGACAATTAGATTTTGAAAAATTTGGCTTGTTGAGGAAACAAGGATTGATGCTAAAGGTTCAGTGGAGACACTTTTCCCCCGTGATAACACTTCCAGGAGTGAATTTCCCTTCCAATGGGTAAATTTATCTCACTTCCTGTTGCCTCACCCCCGTTTGTAACTATGAGTCATTTGTAAGTCAGAGTTTTGTAATTCAGGGGCTGCCTGTAATTCTTAATATACTAAGCAAGCTTATGAATAGCATAACACACTACAACATGTAACATGTCACATAGCCAGCATGTATCCCTGAAGCCTATATACATTGGAACCAATATAAGACTTGGATAACTTTTGTGTTAGAGCTGTTGCTCCTTTTCATTTTGTCTGGTACTGTCAAATTGAGCTTTGTACGGGGAACTTTAATAATATTATATGTTATTTGGATATATTTTCTTTGTACATAGACTATATTGTGTTTGTGTAGATATTCTGAGTTAGGCCATATATACCAATATTTTATGAAAAGAAGCCAAAAAATATAATTTCAATCCTTCCCATATTTCCCCCTTCCAAAACACATTGTTACTATATTAGAAACCTGGAAATAATGCAAAAATAATGCAAAGAACAGAGCATTTCACAAAATCTCCCTAGTTGTTGTTTGAAAACACGAGAAGGGAGCACTATGATGCCTTTAAAGCAGATTTACTTTGGCATACATTTTCATTTGTTATAATCTACTTCCTCAGATGATTGCAGTACAATATTCCAGTTTCAAATGCATGGTTGTACGGTGTGGGTGGCATCAAAGTGAAATGGGGCAGAGAAAATGACAGTTGTATTATTTACACTGGTCATAAACTTTCACAGGCTGGCTAGCATAAACATCTTGGCATTTGTAAACTAATAGGCATGTCTGCTAAGCTGTTGGGTACCTCTGAATTTTTAGAGCAATGAATTCTGCTTTCAAGAAAGTTCACTCTGTTGAAGTCACAATGTTTTTTGGAAGAAGAAAATGGGAAAGATGGCTACATCAAAACTCTTGCAATCACCAGCCAATTAATATGTGGTGCTAGCTACAGTAAGAAATTTTTATTTATTAACTGGAAATTCTGAATGTAGTCCAATTCATAGTTTTCTTTTCAGAACTTGAAATTGCGGTGTTCTATAATAGTCACTATGGGATTACTTAAAGCTGCCATTTATAAGAAAATACTCTAACACGGCTACCATTTAAAATATACTACAAAATCAACTTTTACGAAGATATCATACCAGGCAATGCTTTGTTCACTACTGTGTGTGTACAGCCAAAGTTTGGGGGAAGGTAGCCTGAAAGTTGATTGAGTAGTGTTCCATCATCCCGGTGAACTAGGGGGCCTAGAAAAAGAAGAATAGTCAATTTTAAAGGGGGAGGAAGTTGTTGGAGGAAAACAATTTTCCCCATTTTCAATTGTTATTCCCTCCCCCCTTTCCCATATCATAAACTATGGTTGTTTTGATGACGGCAACATGGATGGGGGGAATAACAAGAAAACAGGAAATGGTTTAACTCCTTCAACTCCTGTCCAGTACCTGTCTCCCCCCCCCCCCCCCAAAAAAAAAATGGACTATCCTTATCTCTCTAGCACCCCTGGTGGCCTCCACCCGGATAATGGAACAGTAATAAATAATAATAATAATAATAATAATAATAATAATAATAATAATAATAATAACTTTATTTTTATATTCCGTCTCCATCTCCCCGAAGGGACTCGGGGCACCTTAGATGAGTACCTTTGTTTGAATTGATAATCTGTCTTTCTTCCAAAAGTAAAATTCAAGGCAATCCACGACAGGATTAAAAAACAGAAACACAGCAAGTTATCATGTTAAAAATAATTACATTATATTAAATCACAGTTGACTTAAAGGCACAGTAATAAAGAAGTACAACATCCCATTAAAAGCTTGTTTACTGCAGTGGGTCACAGAAGGAGCAACAAATTAAAAATAGGTGATAAAGATGAGACAAAACCATTGGTAGGTGTATTAGTGAACTCTCTCAGGATGAAACCAAAGGTGTGGGTTGATAGAACAGCTTTTACAGCCAAGCCTTACATAAATGAATCTCTTATTTTATACATCGTTTTAGGCACCTTGTGCCATATGTAAGCTGCCCTGAGTCCCTTCAGGGAGATGGAGGCGAGGTACAAAAATAAAGTTATTATTATTATTACTGTGCAAAACCAAGTCTCTTCTGTTCTTCTTGAAACACAGGGAAAGGAAATTCTTTTCTTTCCCAGTTTCTAACAGGAAAGCCAACAGTTATCTACTGATACATAAGACTAAGTTAAATAGTGCAATAAAGGCTGCAAGACCATGCTAGATGAATTTGAACCAGCTCTATGCCCATTTGAACCATATAATAATTTTCTAGGCTTATTAAAGTTGCATGGTACTATTTTGTGCATGGCTGGCAAACATCCACAGTGTGAGAAGGCAACATTTGCTTCAGACCCCTAATTCAGCAGCTCTTCTCACTTGCTTCTGTGGTACTTACTGTTGAGTAGCTTTGCAAAGAACAGAACGCCAAGTCTCTAGAGAGGGCAGTAGTAACTTTAAATAGGCTTTTTTGGACTCTGGAAATTAATGTTGATGCTCCATATCCCTGACTCAGTTTTTTAAAAATGCATTTACAAAAGCACGCAGACTACTGCCAAATTAAGGATCTGAGCATTAAGAATTTATGCAAAAAACTGGCAAATTTTCACATTACCTGGATCTGAATCCCCTCCTCCCCTGATGCTGTTGGGAAGAAATATAAGGTCACTGTCTCTATGCTGTATAATTCATTCAAGTCAAAGAATGCATCAAGGGTAGAGAGAATTTTTATTACTACTTGATGGTGCAATGGGAGTTAGTACACACAGCATGTTCACAAAATTCAGTGAGTACATGAAAGACAAATCCATCAGTGGCTGCTAACAATCATAGCACCATTCAAGCGCGGTGCTGTGCTCTCAAGTAGCAGATGCTGGAAATTAACAATTTGAGTTGAATATTGCCATCACGTCTTACTGGTGAACCTCCCCAAGGCATGAGTCTAACCACTGCCAATAGACAGGAAGCTGTGTTAAATGGGCCATGGTTGCAACCTAGCATGCCACTTCCGCTCAAAACACACATCCAAGTGCAAATAGATCCAAATGCTAAACTAGAGGCTTCTGATGCTCATTTAGATTTCACCTCTTAAACATTTATTCAACAGAATCCAACTTTTAAGCAACAGTGCCACCCAGAGGCTAGTGAATCAGTAATGTGCAAAAGGATTGTTTGACTAATTTCCATAAACAACAGTGACACCCAGAGGCCAGTATGGTGCAATTTGCCATGGGATTATATTCAAAGGGAAATTTCTGAGGGTTCCGAATCTAAAGTCTCAGTATGAAATAATATTTAATATTTGTAGTCTGTACCAACAGTAAACAGAATGATTTAATTATTATTTTATTGAACATACATGCAATTACATTTTATCCCCTTTGAAATAGGTTCCTTGTGAGCAAATACAGTGATTCCAGCATTGCTGTCACTTTTCATAGCATTGCAGGATGTCTTCACTTGAGATGCTGTTCAAAGCCCTAGTTGCAGCTTCCTGGACATTTCAACTGTCTCAAAATGATGTCCTTTCAGAGGGGTTTGAAGGAAAAAATCACATGGAGCCAAGTCAGGGTTGAACGGAAGATGGGGAAGCTACATTGTTCTCAGTTCTTGAAGTTGAAGGATGCTGCTCCAGACTCCACTGCATTTTTTTGCCCAAGGCAAGACACAAAACCTACTACTTTGCTAATGTACTGACTGCTACTAAGGCACGGACCCAACTGGGAAAGATCAAACTGTATGCCTGGGTTCCTCTTCCTCCTCCTGCCTCAGTCCCCACTTTCCTTTCTGAAAGCTGAAAATGTACATCCATGGTTCCTGAAACATATAGATTCTCCCTCCATCCACATAGTGTTACAATGACTGATGTTTTGCTAGTTATAAATATAACTTTACTCAGGGAAAAAAAACATATTTTGTATGAAACTGGAAAAAGAGCCTAAATGCATTTCCAGAGATGTTGAGCAGTCCTATACTCATATTCCAGACATACACATAAAAATACAAAAAGTTTGTATCTGAAAAATGTTAAAGCATTTCAACACCCAAAAACATTTTTCAGAACAATTGTCCTGCAAACTTCAGAAGTGTGGGCTATCTCAAACCACATTCTTCCTGAATAAAGGCTTAAGGGTGGAATACAATAGAGTCTCGCTTATCCAACCTTCACTCATCCAACGTTCTGTATTATCCAATGCAGTCTGCCTCCTGCCCGGATCCACAGCTGTTTCTCTAAGCAGACAAGGATCACAGATTTTTTAAAAATCTTCACAGGACTGAACTTTTGAAGGATTTAACTTCCGACAATGTTGTTACTATAAGTTCATTTAATGCAATTCTGTCTTTATTTGTAGTCAGTTTTTTAGTAGTCAATGTTTTTGTAGTCAATTCAATACACTGCGATGTTTTGGTACTAAATTTGTAAATACAGTAATTACTACATAACGTTACTGTGTATTTAATTGCTTTTTCTGTTGATTTCTTTTGAAACATGATGTTTTGGTGCTTAATTTGTAAAATCATAATGTAATTTGACATTTGATAGGCTTTTCCTTTATCCCTCCTTTTCCTTTATCCCTCCTTTATCCCTCCAACATTTTCACTTATCCAACATTCTGCTGGCCTGTTTATGTTGGATAAGCGAGACTCTACTGTATATTTATAGATTAACAATTGTATTTGTTCAGTTTTTTAAAAAACCTTTATATGAGCTGTCAAGGGCTTCAAGTCACTTTAACTATGGGAATGCTATGGAAACCTTTTGATACTGTTTATATTTAAACCTGGTTTAATTTTTGCATATTTGTATTTTTAAATTGAATGCTGATGCTATTATGTTAAGGCGCTTTGAGTCTCCTGCAGGATAAAGGGGAAGAGGTAAAAGGTAAAGGTTTCCCCTTGACATTAAGTCTAGTCGTGTCTGACTCTGGGGGTTGGTGCTCATCTCCATTTGTAAGCCAAAGAGTAATAATAATAAAATGAGTTCTTAGATATTTTATATAGACCTGGATGCTTCAGACCTAAACAAATAGATCTTAAGCCTTTTTAACTTAGATCTTAATACCTTTTTAATACTGTAAATCATTCCTGTTCTCCTCTTCCTCTATTGATTAGTTACTGCAAACTACATTGTTTGGGGTACTAGGGCCCCTTCCACACAGCTAAATAAAACCCCACATTATCTGCTTTGAACTGGAATATATGGCAATGTGGACTCAGAAAACCCAGTTCAAAGGGGATATTGTGAGATTTTTGCCTTGATATTCTGGGTTATATGGCTGTGTGGAAGGGTCCTAGGAAACCCTGGCTTGAAAGTTTTATTTCTCAACTGAAATGTGATGCTGCAACTTGGAGTTCATCTATACTGTGGAATTAATGCAGTTTGATGCTGCTTTAATTGCCATGGCTCAGTGCTATAGAATCACAGGAGTTGTAGTTTGGCAGTCTTGCTCGCCTTCTCTGCCAAAGAGCGCAGGTGCCTCAGCAAACTACAACTCCCAGAATTCCACAGCATTGAGCCATAAAAGTTAGTGGTGTCCAATGGCATTAATTCTACAGTGTGTCTGTACATGCACCCTTGGATGACACTAAAAACTCTCATATCCAATTCTGTTTCATTTGCAAAACACAAAAGTAAAACCCAGGCCCCTTCCTTCCACACAGCTGTATAAAACCCCACATTATCTGCTTTGAACTGGGTGATATGGCAATGTGGACTCAGGGCCCTTCTACACAGCCATATAACTCAGAATATCAAGGCAGAATAACCCACAATATCTGCTTTGAGCTGGGTTATCTGACCCCACAGTGCCATACGTCCCAGTTCAAAGCAGATAATGTGGGGTTTTATATAGCTGTGTGGAAGGGACCTGAGATAACCCAGTTCAAAACACATATTGCGGATTACCTTCCTTGATATTCTGGGTTATATGGTTGTGTGGAAGTGTTTGCCAAACTTTGACTTTATTTTGGACTTCAGCTCCCAGACTTCCTGGCTGTTGGCAATGCTGGCTGGGGCTTCTGGGAAACGAAATCCAAATCAGCTGGAGGATTTACGATTGGGAAACACAGGACAAAGGTCTGGACTTCAACTCCCAGAATGCCGTAGCGCTGGCCTTGCCGACAAAGGTTTCTGGGAGTTGAAGTCCCAAAAAATCACTACCACTCCCGTTTGAGAACGACTCTATCATCTAGTGTATGCTAGAGCGCCAACCGGAAAGGGAGCTAGAGTTTGCGAAAGTGGCGCATGCGCGTTCTTTTGCTTGGGCTGAGGAGAAAACGTGAGGGGAGGAAAGAAGCCCTGGTTTGGGGTGTCTTGTTGCCCTAGCAACGCGCCTGCGAGGGGCTTTGTGAGGGACGATGGCTCAAGTTCTGAACCTCAACAATGAGGTGAGTTTATCCCGTCATTTCCAGTTTTGGAAGCAGTTTCGCCTGGTTCAGGTGGCAGCTGGGAAAGTGAGGCAAGGAGGGAAGGAAAGTTGGGGAGAAGAGAGGAGGCCCTGGACGAGGAGGAGGGTCCTCGCTGGAGCTCAATGGGTGACGTGTTATGAGGTGGAACTAGGGCTGATGTGAGAGGTAAACCTCAGGCAAGTTTATTGGATGGCGGTTCCCAGGATGCCCCAGTCAATGGCCATGCTGTTTGAGGAATTCTGGGATCTGCAGTGCAATACACACACACATATTTTACATGCATACATATTACATGCATACACATACACACTATACATACATATAGATAAAGGTAAAGGTTTTCCCCCTGACATTAAGTCTAGTTGTGTCCGACGCTGGGGGTTGGTGCTTATCTCCATTTCTAAGTCAAAGAGCCGGCGTTCTCCGTAGACACCTCCAAGGTGAGTGGCTGGCATGTCTGCATGGAGCGCCATTACCTTCCCACCAGAGCAATACCTATTGATCTACTCACATTTGCATGTTTTTGAAGTGCTAGGTGAGCAGAAGCTAGAGCTAACATCAAGAGGTCACCCCGGTCAGCAAGTTCAGCAGTTTAATCTGCTGCGCCACCGAGGACTCTATATACATATACATAAATATATATGTGCATGCATACATATATACCAGACATGGGCAGACTTCTGCCCTCCAGGTGTTTTGGACTCCAACTCCCGCCATTCCTAACACCGTATTAGGAATTGTGGGAGTTGGAGTCCAGAACACCTGGAGAGCCAAAGTTTGCCCATACCTGATGTATACACATATGCATACACACATTTCCTAACTCTTGACATGGATACCATCCAGCCTTTGAGATCACCTCTTGGAGATCCTGGGAAAACTTCTTAAGTATAAAGACCAAGGGCCCTTCCACACAGCCTATATCCCAGAATATCAAAAAAGAAAATCCCATATTATCTGAGTGTGGACTCTGATAACCCAGTTCAAAGCAGATATTGTGGGATTTTCTGCCTTGATATTCTGGGATATAGGGCTGTGTGGAAGGGTCCCTAGGTCTGAGTTCATTTGCTAGTTCCAATTTCAGTGGACCAAGGGCCCTTCTACACAGCCATATAACCCAGAATATTGAGGCAGAAAATCCAACAATATCTGCTTTGAACTGGGTTATCTGAATCCACACTGCTATATATTCCAGTTCAAAGTAGATAATGTGGGATTTTAATCAGTGTGGAAGGGGCCCTAAATAGTGAATAAGGCACATCTACATTGTAGAATTAATGCAGTTTGCCACCACGGTAGCTGCCACGGCTCCATGCTATGGAATCTTTGGAGTTCTAGTTTTACAAGGTCTTTAAACTTCTCTGCTCAAGAATGCTGGTGCCTCACCAATTGCAACTCCCATGATTCCATAGCATGGAGCCACGCAGCTAAAATCATGCCAGACTGCATTCATTCTGCAGTATAGATGCACCTTTAGTTGCTTAATCAACCATCATATCCCATTCATTACACTGCTCTGTTTTGCTTCAGGCAGGCAGTTGGGTTTATACCCAAATGCACCAGATCCCATCTGATCTTGGAAGCTAAGCAGGGCTGGCCCAGGTTAATATTTGGATGGGAGACAGCCAGTGAATAGTAGGTGCTGTAGGTTGTATATAAGGGTAAAGATAAAGGTTTCCCCTAACGTTAAGTCCAGTCGTGACCAACTCTGGGGGTTGGTGCTCATCTCCATTTCTAAGCCGAAGAGCCGGCGTTGTCCATAGACATCTCCAAGGTCATGTGGCCGGCATGACTGCATGGAGTGCCGTTACCTTCCTGCTGGAGCAGTACCTATTGATCTACTCACATTGGCGTGTTTTTGAACTGCTAGTTTGGCAGGAGCTGGAGTTAACAGCGGGCGCTCCCGCCGCTCCCGGGGTTTGAACCTGGGACCTTTCGGTCTCCAGCTCAGTGCTTTAACGCACTTCGCCACTGGGAATCCTATATAAGGGGAAGGACCTGGTAAAAACCACCTATGAAACCTTACGAAATTCATTGGATCACCATCAATCGACAGGTGATTTTGAAGGCAGATACACACTGCAATTTATTCAGTAGTTCCCAAACATTACAGCTAAAGATGTTTTGGACTTAAGTTCCCCCAAATTCCTGACTGTTGGCCAAACTTTCTGGAGTTTCTGGGATTAAATTAAAACACCTGGAGCCGGCATGGGAAAATTTTGGCTGTCCAGTTGTTTTGGTCTTCAACCAGCTGTTAGGAATTGTTAGAGTTGAAGCCCATAACACCTGGAGAGCCAAAGCTTGCCCATCCCTGACCTGGAGGAACAAAGTTTAATAATCATTGATCTAGTCAGTTTGGATAATCTTTGGGTCCTAGGCTTTTCTTAATAGGATTATAAGTGTAGCAGTATTACCAAAGCAGTACAGGTATTTCCAAAGTTACAAACATCCAACTTACAAACTACTCATAGTTAAGAACTGGGGTGAGACTACAGAAAATGAGAGAACTCTACCCCTCTGAAGGGAAATTCACTCCTGAAAGAGTTATCATGGGGAAAAGGTGTCTCCACTGAAGCTTTGTCACCAATCCTTATTTCCACAACAAGCCATTTTTTTTCAAAATCCAATTATCTCAAGGACAGAAAGTGAGGTAAAATCTTCTGAACAGGGGCACAGACAGCAAAAGAAACACCATAGGAGTGTTAACCCTTTCTTACGCTATCCAAAGCTAATGTATGGCTGGAGTTACACTTAAATTGTAACTGTTTTGACTTACAAATTCAGCTTAAAAACACAACCTACAGAACCTCTTTTGTTCATACCATGGAGACTGCCTGTATACAATATACTACAAATATGACTTTCTATAAGTGTGCTATATGTATCTTGTATAACCATTTCCTTGAATGTGTGATATCCTGATCTCAGTAGCTAAGCAGAGTGAGTGCTAGTTAATAGTTAGAAGAGATGCTTCGAGGAAATGCCAGGTGCTGTGTGCTATATTCAGAGGAGTAGAGTGGCAAACCACACCTGAATAAATCTCGCCTAGGTGATAAGGTTACTCTAGTTGGAAAAAACACTACTAAGAATACCAGGTGATTTAGGCCTCTGAATAAATCTTACCTAGAAAACTCATCATAAGTCAGAGTTGATTTGAAGCCCCACAACAAAACACTGCTTTAATTGTTTCTTGGAAAAACAACTTGTGACAGAAACGAATGCATTTAGTATATCATGATCTTTCATCAATTGGGATTGCTGAAGTGGACTCTTTTAACAAAAAACCCATCTTATACCATTATAGATTTGTTAGTCTTTAAGGTGGCATGAAACACTTCATTGATAATATAGTTATACTAGCTTAGGCATCCAGCGATGCCCTGGTTAGATATTTGGTAATTTGTAACACTATTTGAAAAAGTCATTATTTTTGGATTTTATTAATGGTCTCATGATGAATATGCATAAGTATGTGGATGGACTGCAACTCACATCATGCCTGATTAATCCCACTGAAACTCCACCAGTACTTAAAGTTGGTCATGTTAGGTAAGTGTGCCAGGTTTGCTCCAGATCCTTTATCGATGGGGTTCAGAGTGCTCTCTCTGGCTGCACAGTGAACTATAACTTCCATTATGCTACGTCAGTCCCCTCAACCACCTCCAGGATGTTCTGTTGGTCATAGGGGTTTTGTGTGCCAAGTGTGGTCCAGATCTATCATCGGTAGGGGTCACTAGGCTCTGGATGTGAATGCTGGGTCAATCCTCCCAAACCCCATCATTATTCAAAGTTATCCATGTTGGGTATGTGTGCCATGTTTGGTCAAGATCTATCAGCAGTTGGATGCTCAGTGTTCTGTGGATGTGGGTGAACTATAACTCCCAGAGATTTTAAAACCATTGTAGATCTCATCCCTTTTGAAAAAACAAATTTGAGGAAGAGGGAATGGATCAAATCTAAACTTACAGTGTTGCTTTAGCAACATGACATGTTTCATTGATGATTTGGTTACATACAAATTACATTATTAAGCAAGAAATTATGAAGTTTAAAAATACAGTAGAGTCTCACTTATCCAAAATAAACGGGCCGGCAGAACGTTGGATAAGCGAATATGTTGGATAATAAGGAGAGATTAAAGAAAAGCCCATTAAACATCAAATTAGGTTATGATTTTACAAATTAAGCACCAAAACATCATGTTATACAACAAATTTGACAGAAAAAGTAGTTCAATACACAGTAATGTTATATTGTAATTACTGTATTTATGAATGTAGCACCAAAATATCACGATATATTGAAAACATTGACTACAAAAATGCATTGGATAATCCAGAACGTTGGATAAGCGAGTGTTGGATAAGTGAGACTCTACTGTATACAGTTTGTCCTGCATCCATGGATTCAATACATTGATTGAAAATATTTTTTTAAAAGCCAAGCCTTGATTTTTATTTTATATAAGGGACCCCTTTTTACCATGCCATTGTATATAATGGCACTTGAGCATCTACAGGTTTTGGTAGCTACAGGGAGTCCTGGAATCAA
The DNA here is from genome assembly GCF_035594765.1 of Anolis carolinensis. Taxonomy (NCBI): domain Eukaryota; kingdom Metazoa; phylum Chordata; class Lepidosauria; order Squamata; family Anolidae; genus Anolis; species Anolis carolinensis. The sequence continues at coordinate 263,118,487 of NC_085842.1, read as the reverse complement.
ATGCCAGTGGATATTAAGAAAGAATTTATTTCAAATACTTTAATAAATATGTACAGGTTGTTACTGGGAGTTTGAGCTATCTTTAATAGTGTTTTAAATTGGTGTTGGAAGCTGCCATGCCTCTGTCCAATACACTTTCTGTAGCCCTCTGAGATGTACAAATTGTTTGCCTCCTGTTTGGTAAGGAGGAGATAGTACTCATTATTTTTCTGACTGTCATTCCACATAACCTCCAAAATGTATAAAACCGGAAAATAGGACTTTAAAGTTCTGGTATTTTACTTTATGTTGAACAATAGGGACAAGTCCCACTGAATTCATTAGGATTTATTTCTTAGTAAAAATGGATAGATTATATCAGCTGACACCAATACATGTGATACCAAATAGTGTAGCTTCCTCAGATGATTCTTTAAAATGTTGCTAGATGGCAGCACAAAATAAGTAATAAGCTTTCCCCCTCATATTGGCGTCTTCTTTACTTTGTCTTGTAAATATGTTTAATTTACAAGCTGATTACTTTAAATTTGGAAAACTAGAACATTCCCAAAATAATTTTATATTTATTTTAGAACATTTCTGCCTCATGTATGTCTAAATAGTACCCAGCTGATAATTTTGTAGAGCTTATGGAAGAAATTGCAGTGAAACGTAAGAAGTTCATTGGCAATTTTGTATAAATGTGACAAATAACGCAGGTCTGGTTTTTCTATAATTGAGATATATATATGTTTTTGCAATGATCCTAGTTGAATTGCACAAGATGCATCAAAATAAGCCAGGTGTCACTCATCCTGTATCTTTGTATTTCCTTTTTTCTGCCTGAATGCAGTATCTTACATTTCTCCTTGTTAAAATTCATTTTCCTAGTTTTGGCCCAACTCTTTAATCTGTTAAGGTCATTTTGAATCCTGATCCTGTCTTCTGAAGTATTAGCTAGCCCTCCTAATTTGGTGTCATCTGCTAACATGATAAACATACCCTCTAAACCAGGGGTCCCCAAACTAAGGCCCTGTGATGACTCATGGGCCATGTAGTCCCGTTCCTAGCGCTGTTGTGACAGATGAAGAGGAAAACTTAGGTTTCCCACCGTTTCAGCCAGAATTGGAGCTTTCTCAGCCAGAAATGGAGCCCTTGCACCTGCAGGAGATTTGTCTTCCAGAAGTTTGTCAAACAAGCCCTGAGCCGAAATCTCCCCCATTTTCTCGCCATGATTATTGTAAACAACAGAGGGGCGCTCAGGAGGCGTCTCGCAGGAGCGCTAGGATCGCTGCAAAGCATTCAGCTGATTAAGCCTGCTTCCCATGGGAAACTTTAAGGAGTCATGCATCTGGACTCAGAGAATAGCTTTCGTTTCTGGTTCTCCAGAGAACTGCTCTTTGGCGGGAAAACGAGACCCTACTTAGGTGTTTTGCCCACGAAGGAATCTTGCGGAGTCAATTCGTCAGCTCCGGGAGTAGGTTGTGTGTGGACTACGCTGCTCCCGCGTTCAAGTTCTTGTTCCCGTTTCCAGCCTTGCTTTTGCTTTCCAGGACCTTGTTTTGCTCCCTGGATCTCGCCACGAATTCACCACGGATCTTGTTTTTGCTCCTCGTTTCTTGTTGCCTTGAATCAAGCCTTGTGTTCCAAGAATCAAGTTTACTTCCTAGCCTTGCTTAAGTTTCATGGACTAAAGGACCTTGTCATTTCCCCTCACTTTGCTTGGCAAAGTGAGTGTTTCGGTTACTGGATTACAACTTTGGACCTTAATATTTTATATTGGACATTGTTTTCCTGGACTATAATTGACCTTTCCTGAAAGGTCTTCTTCTGAACTATATTCTACACTTATTTTTGTTGACTTTACATATTTCCTTAATAAAGATATTAGATAGATTCTGGCCTCTGTGTATGGTTATTGGTGCTCTGCAGCCTGGGTCGTGACAGTTTGACTCCGCCACCCTAAGCACCATTTAACCTAGGCCAGAATGTCTACCGGAGCCAGACCGGGTGACCAACCACTCAGCTACACCATCGCCAAGGATGAAGTGGACAGGATCTGTGATATGTTCCATGCGCAGGAGGGAGAAATACGGGGCTTGAAGGAACGTGGAGCCCGTCTCCCTGCCCTGGCGTTGCCCACCAAGTTTTCTGGAGAGGCTTCCAAGGTTCATGTTTTCCGTCGCCAATGCCAGGCATACCTAGAGGCCCGAAATGCCGAGTTTCCCCAAGAAGACATCAAGGTGGCATGGATTTATAGTCTCCTAGACGGGCCAGCGGCCAATTGGGCGACGGCACTGTTCGATCAAGCCTCCCCGCATCTAAGTTCCGCGCTAAACTTCTTGGATCACCTTAAAGCGACTTGGGGGATCGAGGACAATTTAGAGGCGGCCGGCCACAAACTCCGGCGCCTTTCCCAAGGGGACAGGCCCTTGTCCCAGTACATAGCCGAGTTCCGAGTGCTGGCCCAAAACACCGGCTGGAATGACATAGCCCTCAGAGGACAGTTTCGGGAGGGTCTTAACATCGAGATGTTGGAGGAAATCTCCAAAGTGGACCCTCCAAACTCTCTTGAAAGACTCATTGATCAATGTTTACGAGCTGAAGTCATGCTTGCCAACAGAAAACAGTGGATCCGAGGCCAGAGTGGAAGAGCTGGAGCAAAACCTCCCGCTCCGCCCGGCATCCAGCCACGTCCAGTGTGGAGACCCCCGCCACCAGCCCCATACCCCAGAGGAAGCGAGGAGGTGCTGATGCAGTTGGGCAATGTGCGTCCCAGACTAGATCTTGCCGAAAAGGCCCGCCGCCAACGTTTAAACCTCTGTTGGTACTGCGGAAACGGGGGCCACTTTGCCAGAGAGTGTCCAGCCAAAGGGAAGCCCGCCGCTCGTCTGGCGGCGGCGTCCTCCGTGGAGACGAAGGCGTCCGAGGCAGCTGGCGCAAAGCCGGCGGGGGAAGCCACCGACCGGGCGTAGAGAGGCTCGCCAACCCGGTCAAAAACCCCACTCAAGAGCCGCCAACCGGGGTCCTATTTCTCCTAGTGGTCACCTTGTGGTCAGCGAAAAAAGGACCCGTCATGATCCATGCCATGATAGACTCAGGAGCGACAAACAATTTCATTGATAGAGAGTATGCCGACTCTCTGGGATTACAATATCACGATTTCAAGAACGCCCGGGTGGTGCAAGCCATAGATGGCCGCCCCCTAAAGACAGGTCCAGTAAGCCAATGGTCTGAGCCCACCAGAATGTGGATAAGGGAACACATGGAAGAGATCTCCTTCTTTGTTACCGAGGTTCCCCACTTCCCTGTGATTTTGGGAATCCCATGGCTGACACTCCACGACCCTAGCATCTCTTGGACCAACAGAGAACTGCAGTTTGCTTCTAAATATTGCCAAAATCATTGTCTTGTAGCCAAGGTCTGTCACGCCACAGACGCTGAATCCATCATCACCTTGCCCAAGAAATACTCAGACTTTTGGGATGTTTTCAATGAAAAGGAAGCCGAGAGACTACCCCCGCATAGGCCTTATGACTGTGCCATTGACTTGGTGGAGGGGGCCCCGATCCCGCGAGGACACCTCTACTCCTTGACTGAACCAGAGCAAGAAGCTCTCAGGGAGTTCATAGAGTCAAACCTCCGCAAGGGGTTCATCAGACCCTCTCAATCCCCAGCCGCTTCCCCAGTGATGTTTGTGAAAAAGAAGTCAGGGGACCTACGCTTGGTGGTGGACTATAGAGCATTGAACAATATCACTAAGCGGAACCGCTATCCCCTGCCTTTGATCTCGGACCTATTAGATCGGCTACGAGGGGCCAAGGTTTACACCAAGCTGGATCTTCGGGGGTCTTATAATCTAGTTCGCATCAGGGAGGGGGACGAGTGGAAAACCGCCTTCCAGACTAAATTCGGATTATTCGAGTCCCTGGTCATGAATTATGGTTTATGTGGAGCTCCCGCAACCTTCCAGCATTTTGTCAATGATATCTTTCAGGACTATCTAGATCGGTTCTTGATCATCTACCTGGACGATTTTTTGGTGTTTTCTAGATCACAATCAGAACATGAGAACCATGTCAGAATGGTGTTACAACGATTGCGGGATCATGGACTTTATGCCAAGTTGGAAAAATGCGCTTTTGATCTACAAGAGGTAGATTTTCTGGGATACCGTGTCTCACCACTAGGGCTCTCCATGGACCCGGCAAAGGTTTCAGCAGTATTGGAATGGCGGGCGCCAACCAACAAGAAAGAGGTGCAACGTTTCTTGGGGTTCGCGAACTATTACCGCAAGTTCATTCCAGACTTTGCCCGCTGGTCTGATCCAATCACCAGCTGCATCCGTGGGAAACAGCCTTTTCGCTGGACGGAGCAAGCAAAGAAAGGGTTCCAGCAACTAAAGAAATTATTCACGTCCCAGCCAATCCTTCAGCACCCAGATCCTAAAATCCCTTTTGTTGTGCAGGCTGACGCCTCCGATGTGGCAATTGGGGCTGTACTCTTGCAACCAGTGGGAGATCATCTTCACCCTTGTGCCTTTTACTCCCGTCAACTAACAGCCCCAGAGAGAAATTACACTATTTGGGAAAAAGAACTTTTGGCCATAAAGGCAGCCTTCGAAACTTGGAGACATTGGTTAGAAGGGGCCAAATTTCCCATTGAGATCCATACTGATCATCGGAATCTAGAACATCTAAGAACTGCCCGCAAGTTAAATCAGAGGCAACAGCGCTGGGCTTTATTCTTTGAGCGTTTTGACTTCCAGATTCATTATGTAACCCCAGCTCAGACCAAGCAAGCAGATGCTCTATCACGGAAACCAGAATATACTGCAGGGCGCAGAGAGACCTTTGAATCCCATTTGCTGCAGCCCGAGAACTTTGCCACGCTCACAGTGGGGAGCACCAAATCCACTCCTATTGAATCAACTCCCTCTTCTCCAGGGCCCCTTTGTGCTCAGGAAATCAGGGCCAGTCAACAGGCGGATGCCTGGGCTCAGGATCAACTTCGCCAAGGACTACAATTTCCCTTCTCGCTTAAGGATGGGTTACTTTGCTATAGAAATCACGTCTACATCCCTCCAGGACCGGGCAGGGAAAAGGCACTTCGTCTGTGTCATGACTGCAAGCCAGCAGGGCATTTCGGACTATTTAAAACCATGCATTTGATCCTAAGAGATTTCTGGTTGCCCAAGATCCGCAAGGATGTGGAAAAATATGTCAACACCTGCCCGGTATGCCAGCGTTCCAAGACAAGAAGGGAGAAGCCCTCGGGGCTACTGCATCCCCTTCCTACCCCATCCCGTCCATGGGAAATAATTTCTGCGGATTTTATCACTGACCTACCACCTTCCCTTGGATTCACCACGATCCTAGTGGTGGTGGACCTTTTCACCAAGTTAGCCCATTTCATTCCCTGCGATGGCCTCCCCACGGCCAAAGAGACTGCAGATTTATTCCTTCAACATGTTTTCAGATTACATGGGTTGCCCAAGAGCTTGGTCACAGACCGTGGGTCTCAATTCACCTCCCGTTTCTGGAAGGCACTACAAAAACTATTGGGCATAGACTCTCGTTTATCTTCGGCTCACCATCCCCAAATGGATGGGCAAACTGAGCGCACCAATGCCACCTTGGAACAATACCTTCGCTGTTATGTAAACTATCAGCAGGATAATTGGGCTTCCCTGTTGCCGCTGTCGGAGTTTGCCTACAACAATGGTGTCCAGGCTTCAACTAAAGAAACCCCGTTCTTTGCAAACTACGGCTTCCATCCACGTTTCTTTCCTTCTGTCATTGAAACCTCAGAAGTTCCCGCAGCAGAGGACTGGCTGCAAGAACTCACAGCGGTGCAACAACTTTTGCTCCAGCAACTAGATCAAGCCAAGGAGGACTATAAACGCCACGCTGACAATCATCGCCAGCCGGGCCCCGAAATCAAGGTAGGAGACCGGGTTTTTCTATCCACTCGCTTCTTGCCCTCCCACCGTCCCTGCCGGAAGCTAGATGCCCGTTTCATTGGTCCCTATCCAGTGATGGCGCAACTTAACCCCGTGACTTTCAAACTCCAACTTCCGCGCTCTATGCGCATTCATCCAGTGTTTCATCGCTCCCTGCTCCTTCCGGCGGATGGTGTGCGCCCTGATACAGACCGGCCGGCCCCCACTCCTGTTTTGGTGGATGGGGAGGAGGAATTCGAGGTTCAGGACATTTTGGATTCTCGCTTTCATCGCCGCTGCCTTCAGTATCTCATTGACTGGGTGGGTTTTGGCCCCGAAGAACGCTCTTGGGAAGACGCTTCCACAGTCCATGCCCCCGATTTAGCCCGCCGCTTCCATCAGACCTACCCCGCCAAGCCGCGGCCCCGCACCTCGGGGAGAGAGCCCATTTTTGAGAGGGGGCTTGAGGAGGGGGATAGTGTGATGACTCATGGGCCATGTAGTCCCGTTCCTAGTGCTGTTGTGACAGATGAAGAGGAAAACTTAGGTTTCCCACCGTTTCAGCCAGAATTGGAGCTTTCTCAGCCAGAAATGGAGCCCTTGCACCTGCAGGAGATTTGTCTTCCAGAAGTTTGTCAAACAAGCCCTGAGCCGAAATCTCCCCCATTTTCTCGCCATGATTATTGTAAACAACAGAGGGGCGCTCAGGAGGCGTCTCGCAGGAGCGCTAGGATCGCTGCAAAGCATTCAGCTGATTAAGCCTGCTTCCCATGGGAAACTTTAAGGAGTCATGCATCTGGACTCAGAGAATAGCTTTCGTTTCTGGTTCTCCAGAGAACTGCTCTTTGGCGGGAAAACGAGACCCTACTTAGGTGTTTTGCCCACGAAGGAATCTTGCGGAGTCAATTCGTCAGCTCCGGGAGTAGGTTGTGTGTGGACTACGCTGCTCCCGCGTTCAAGTTCTTGTTCCCGTTTCCAGCCTTGCTTTTGCTTTCCAGGACCTTGTTTTGCTCCCTGGATCTCGCCACGAATTCACCACGGATCTTGTTTTTGCTCCTCGTTTCTTGTTGCCTTGAATCAAGCCTTGTGTTCCAAGAATCAAGTTTACTTCCTAGCCTTGCTTAAGTTTCATGGACTAAAGGACCTTGTCATTTCCCCTCACTTTGCTTGGCAAAGTGAGTGTTTCGGTTACTGGATTACAACTTTGGACCTTAATATTTTATATTGGACATTGTTTTCCTGGACTATAATTGACCTTTCCTGAAAGGTCTTCTTCTGAACTATATTCTACACTTATTTTTGTTGACTTTACATATTTCCTTAATAAAGATATTAGATAGATTCTGGCATCTGTGTATGGTTATTGGTGCTCTGCAGCCTGGGTCGTGACAGGCCCGGGGGCCGGATGCGGCCCTCCAAGGCCATTTACCTGGCCCCCACCCTCAGTTTTAGACTTAGGCTGGCCCAAAGTCTGAAATGACTTGAAGGCACAACAACAACAATCCTACTTGATTATCTCATTGGCCAGAAGCAGGTCCACACTTCCCACTGAAATCCTGATAAGTTTACAGTCTGTTGGTTAAAATTATTTTTATTTTTAAATATTGTATTGTTCTTTCATTTACCAATATTGTAAATGAAATATTGTAAATGAATGATATGGTAATAATATAATGTATTGTGTATACATATAATATTGATAATAATATTATAATGTAATACAATATAATATTTATTTATTTCAGTATTTCTACCACCACCCTTCTCACCCAATAGGGGACTCAGGGTGGCTAATAATAATAATACAATATAATAATATTATATAATATAACAATATTATATATTATATATTAAATTTAATATTACTAATAATATTACGGTATAATGGTATAGTACAATATAGTAATATATAATGCTAATATTGTGCTATGCTAATAATATAATATATTGTATGTACATACAACTTGTAAGCCGCTCTGAGTCCCCTTCGGGGTGAGAGAGGGTGGGGTAGAAATGTAGTAAATAAATAAATAAGTAATTGTTGCTGGGGGCGTTTTTTTGCACTACAAATAAGACGTGTGCAGTGAGCATAGGAATTTGTTCGTTTTTTTTTTTCAAATGATAATTCGGCCCCTCAACAATCTGAGGGACCATGAATTGGCCCTCCACTTAAAAAGTTTGAGGACCCCTGCTCTAAACCTTCATCCAAGTCCTTAATAAAGTTATTAATAAAGATGTTGAATTGGGCCCAGGACTGAACCCTTCAGCACTCCACTGGGAATTTCTTTCCAGTGAATACCCATAGTCAGTACCCTTTGGGTTCAGTCACTTAACCAATTACAAATCCACTTAACAGTAGTATTGCCTAGCCCACATTTTACTAGTTTGATAGAAAGAAGATCATAGGGGATCTTGTTAAAGGCCTTACTGAAATGAATTAGACAAAAAGATGCCCGGTGAAGTCTGGAGCAGCACAAATTTCCCTTGGTTTAAAAGATCCTGACTACGTGTGTACTTTCAAATCTGTCACATGTTGTGCGCTGTGTGCTGAAAAGAAATTAAAGGCATCTTTCTAATTCCAATAGATAAGGACGCAGATCACCTATTTTCTGGTGGTATGAGTGCTTGTGTGCACAATCCAAAGTTCTTACTTGTTTGGGAGTAGATATTCTAATTTTTGCGAAACGTAGAAACCTCATTTGTCTGTAGAATACCTTTACCTTTCTTCCTTTCCTGTTTTTATGTTCAACACATCTGCACACAGGACATTCATTTTGCTATGTTGAACCCAGGGTGGTTTTATCAAGAGGCCCTTTATACTACCGTATGAAGATAGTCTATTCTTTGCCTAGGCTAGGAATAGACTCCCCTTGCAGATCACGTGTATCCTCCGGGTCATTTTTATAGATGCAATGAGGTTTCTAAATGTTGTCATTGAACTGGTCTGTGGTGATTAAAGCCTAAAGCTATTTATATTGACAATAATCCTTCAGCTCATTTTAGACAAAGTGCACAGGTTCTATCAGAGATCTGACCATGGGAACAAGCAACAAAGCTGGATCACTTGCTGAAATACTGGTTGAGGAAGCTTTGGCTAGGGACCAATGATGTGACCATACCCTTTGATGCCATCCATCCTGACATAGTAGGGAAATTAGCCATTCTGATAATGATTATCCACTCCCACTTGGGATAATGACAGCAAGGATGGGCTGGTAAGGGTACGGGAAATATTGAGATTATTTTCTTTCTCTAAATATGATAAAGTATAAGCCAAATTTCACATGTCTGCTAAAAGTTTATAATTCCGCATACAGTATCTACCAAATATCTACTTCATATAGCTTTATTGGTGGTATTAGTGAACTTAACTGTTTTCTGTCCAAGGGCAGAAATGTATGGAACATTAAGATAGTGAGCCATTCTTGGGTCTGAATCCTCCATATATATTTGGGAATGCGTATTAAAAAACTCGTCTTCAAAATAGTTCAGTTATGATCACTAAAATTCTTTCAGTGACCTTGTCAATGTTCTAAACAACCAATTCTTATAAAATTTCCAAGCTCTCTGAAATAGAATTCAGAAGGACAGCATTTTTTTCCTAAGATCTTTTCCAGCAGCTATTATTCAAGCGCAAGTTGCCACATCATCAGTTGCAGAACTTTAAAAGCAAACAGCGATCAGCACTTCAGACTGTTTTACTTTGAGCAGAGTTTGAAGAAATTAAAATTCATAAGCAGTCCATGTATCTGCCATAAACTGAGCAGTATTAATTGACTATGTATTTAAAAGAGATTCTTTGCTTCAGCTCAAAGCAGTTTATATAAGATGTCATTGGTTGGGCCACGTAGACTAGATGGAAGTTGCCAAAAATAAAACATGTGGCTGCTTACTTGGCTGGTGCATAATAAAGAAATATGCAAGCTCAGTCATGGGAATTTGCTTAGAACTATATTTAAAGGAACTGTAGTGTAGCTTTTATGGAGATAATAGCTATGCTTTACTGGTACACCTTCAGGTGTATAAAGGATGTATTTAAAGCCCTCTGACATTATGTACTCATGATTGTTATATATCTCAGTGCAGTTTCAGTGCCATTGCACTACTGAACAGTATTGCAGTAACAGAACTAATGTAGATCAATATTGTTGCTTTTTAATTGGAATGAGTAAGCTGTTATTTTTTCAGATATGGATATTTTCCCAAATGAGCAGAATCCATAATAATGGGTTTTATAGGGACAGGATATATGCAAAATACTGTTTAACTTGGTATCGTTCCAGTTAAGGAGTATTTAAGTATTATGGTGGGTAAGGAGGGAGAAGTATGGGTTTGCATTTTTCCAGTCTGCGTCTTTTCTTTTCTTGATTCCACAACATGCACTACTTGTAAATTGGCCCCTTTTTTGGAGGTACAGATGCATCTTTATAGTGTCCTTATTCCAACTATGTGCTGCAATATGCGACATTTATTTCTTTGATGATACCTTTCACTAGTTCTGTTGACACATGGATTTTTAAAAGCTTAAGCCATAGGCAGTTGGAAACAAGCAACAGAATGTCATGCATTTGATTATAGAGCAAAGAGTATAGATGGGACTAGGATGATGCACAGTAGCATTCCTGCCCCTTTTAATTTGATGGTACTGCTACAGAAAATAACTCCAACCACAACTCTGATGTATGCACTTGTGTTTGTACTCATGTAGCATATAATCTAAGTCACAGAGCTAGTCAGTTAGAAAGCTTCTGAATCTGTCATATAAATTCATTAGAAGGCCTTCAGGAAGACATTACATGGCATGCCCCTGCTCACCTCCAATATGACTAACTCTACAGATGGATCAGTTGTGTGAAAAGTCAGTTTGAATTTTCCTGTGACAAGAATGGTTAGAGGGATGATTGACAACATAAGGGTGTGATGGAATGGTAGATGAAATTAGAGTAAGTGCTAGGTCAGTTGGAAGATGAAATTTCAGTAAGTGGAATTAGAGGAAAGTTAGTATGTTGCCATGTGTTCTTCACATGCACAGAAAATTTGTATCTATATGCATGCATTCAGCCAACTCTGGATGGAATGGAAAGACTTGCAAGAGATAAATGGTGGGTAGAAAAGTAGCGCTTAACACTTCCACATTATTATTAGTCAAGATAAATGAAGAGAACTGATTGGGAAGAAACTGAAGCAGGCTAAGTAATTTGAGTCTCATCTTCACATACTCAGCTCTGCCTTGAATACCAAAATATATTAAAAAAAACAGACTGGCAAACTGATGCTGGGCATTGAAGGCTAAAGCATACATTCCCCATACATTAAATATAATGGAAATTTCAAAGCTTGTATATTTAGAAATAGGAGTTGGATTGAGGCCTGATGGTCTACAGGCAGCCCCAAGTTACAAACAAGATAGGTTTTTTCTGTTTGTTTTAAGTTGAATTTTTATGTAAGTCGAAATAGGTACCTTTAAAAGTGTAACTTCCTTCTATCTATCTATCTCAGTGGTTCCCAACCTTTGGACCTCCAGGTGTTTTGGATTTCAGCTCCCAGAAATCCCAGCCAGCTTACCAGCTATTAGGAACTGTGGGAGCTGAAGTCCAAAACTCCTGAAGGCCCAAAGGTTGGGAACCACTGATCTATACATACATATATGCAAGCTTTGGATAGCATAGGAAAGGGTTAACAGCCATGTGGTGTTTCTTTTGCTGTCTGTGCCCCTGTTAGAAGATTTCACCCCCTTTTCTGTCCCTGTGATAATTGGATTTTGAAAAATTTGATTTGTTTGATTTGTGGAATTAAGGATTGGTGATAAAGCTTGAGTGGAGACACCTTTTGCCCATGATAACTCTTTCAAGGGAGAATTTTCCTTCTTAGGAATAGATTTCTCTCACTTCCTGTTGTCTCAACCCATTCTTAACTATGAGTTGTTTGTAAGTCGGATGTTTGTAACTCAGGGACTGCCTATATTTCCATACATAATTCTCTTACTTTGAATATGTTTTTGCTTCTTAGATTCTGGTGCATTTTCATTGTCTATAGCTTTTGTTCATTGTAACAGTTAGTTAATTCATACTGGATTATATTGGCCTTTGTTGTATAATCTAAATAACATTAAACCAAGTGATTCAGTTTTGTCTATATTTGGACTTTGTATTTCATGCAAAATGTTGGAGGGAGCAGTTAATGGCTTATCCCATTTAAATTAAAACACATTATGGCGATAAAGCAAAGAATAATCTAACAAGTCAGTAAGGGAATTTTAACTTACTGCCAATTTTACAGAATTATGACCATATCATGTGTGTTCTATATAAAACTTGCTGCAGTTGTTTTCATGTCAGCTTAAAGGAGGCCTTGAAAGGGGCAAGAATCGAGTTTTTAAAATAAAAAAACCTGAACTGATAATTCAGAAAACATTAGGTTTTTTTACCGTTAGTGTCTTAAAATATGGCTGCAATGCATTCAAAATTTGGTGTGGCTCTAGATACCCTTTTTAATGTGATGCAAGTGTGTTGAGTTACACAAAAATTATTAAACATGGACTTTGGCTACTCTGCAGCAGAGTAAAATCATTAGCCTGGTATTCATTGTCAGGCACAAAGGGTATGATTCAGAGTTGCTAAGTTAATTACAAATAACAGCACATTTGTTGGTATTAAAATTAAGCTCATCTGGGGTTCATTAAAATAATGTCTTGCATCCAATTCATAAAGAGAAAAAATGCCCCTTTGGGAAAAAATAAAGACTTGTGTCTTAATTTCTTATTATGTGCTTGACCCAAGGTGTGGCCCAACATTATTAAAACATAATCCAGTTTACTGTGGCAAGCCATTCTTAAAATCTAAAACTTAGTTGGGAACATTCAATACACATTACAAAAACAGATTTATGTAAAGTAAGCAAGAATTCAAGGACTAAAGTAAACAAGTGTGGTTAATATTGGGTTACTACTGAATTGCCAACAAAGAGCTTCATAAAAAGAAATACAGTATAACTCTTAGGACCCTAAGGTCATTGTGTTCATGCTGGCTATTGGATTCTAGGAGCTATAATCCATAAAATAGTCCTTCTAGGCTCTCATAATGAGCAAAGTTGGTTAAACGTTCTACGAGCTCATTCCTGTATGACTGTAAACTTTAAAGCAAACCATAGCACTTTTTCTGCTCATGAAACTTTGAAATGCCTTTCGAGTTTTTAAAGCACTGATTTCAGGAGGAAAAAGATATTGCATCTCCTTTTCTACCCTGCCAGTAGCCAGCTAAATTTCCACCCTACCAAGGTGAGGGATTCAGCATGATCAAATTGGGATCACAGATAGTTTCAGCCTAGTTATTACTGCTAAATGTTAAACTTCCTCAAAAGCATTTGTAACTATAGTAATAAATCTTGCAACAGTTCTCACCTTTTTGAGAATAGTCACAGTGTCTTTTGTTATCTAAACCATCTGTAAATATTTAGCAATGCGGGGCTGACAGGAACATTTTAATTGAATAACAGTAGTCCTTAAGTGTAAATCAGAGCTCTCATGCCAAATGCTGAAGCAGATGAATGCACAACACAAGTACTGAGGACTGGTTCCTAAGGAAGCAGAGGAAATTGTGAATGTATGTTTGACTTTGGAATTACAAGTAACAGGGTGGACAAAACTGATCTGGATAAGAGAGAAATATAAAGGGATATTATTTGGGTATAGGTTTACAACTAGTGTGTTCTGCTTTTCTTTTTTTGAAGTGTACAAACCTAGTTTCTTTCAGGATCGCTTTGATTGTGTGTTCCTGCATGGCAGGAGGTTGGACTGGATAGTCGTTGTAGTCTCTTCTAACTCTATGATTCATGCTATATCTGCTTATGTTGAAAGTAATGTCTGGAAACACATCACCCTTGTTTACTGAGCTATACCTGTATTGTACAGTCAGCCTTCCACATGCCTGGGGGTTAGTAATGCAGGACCCCCCCTTAAACTGAAAAAGCCATGATATCTAGGCCCCAAACCCTAATATTTAATGGAACCTACCCACTTCTGCCTTTAGAATGACTTATCACAAACATCCTAAAAACCCTGCTGCAACCCTTATGCTAGCTTGAAGTGATTAGCTTCCTGCAAGCGAGTTAGTGTGGAAATATGCCCATGGTTGGGCCCACTAGTTTGATTTCCTCCCAACAATACTGGTGCTATCCAAGTGGTAAAAATGAAGTGAGGCAAATAATCTACAAATCATCAAATCTGCAAAGGTGTAGCCCAAAAATTTTGAAGGAGGGCTGTATTGTGCTACAGTCTGGAATTTAGTCTCAATATATTAGAACTAAAGACAAGGAACAAACTGCTGGAATGATCATCTAACTTGCAGGTAGCGCTTTTACTGCCCAGACGTAAAATTTAAGCCTATAGCACATAATAGCTGTTCCTGACTTAGTGCTTTTGCTGTATGCTGACTGTCCCCAAATTATGAACAAGATAGGTTCTGTAAGTTTGCTCTTACGTTGAATTTGTATGTAAGTTAGAAAGACACATTTTAAAGTAGAACTCCTGCATGTATACACACTTTGGATAGTGTAGGAAAGGGTTAACACCCCTGTGGTGTTTGTTTTGTCCCTGTTCAGAAGATTTCACCTCACTTTCTGTTCCTGTCATAATTGTATTTTGAAAAATGTGGCATGTTGTGGAAACAAGGAGTGACAAGAATGCTTCTGTTGAAACATTTTCCCCATGAAAACTCTTTCAGGATTGAATTTCCCTTCCTAGGAGTAGATTTCTCTCACCACCATTCTTAACTATGAGTCATTTGTAAGTCAGATATTTGTAATTTGGGGACTGTTCCATTATTTCTAGCTTGCATGTTTATTGATGAGCCCCGGTCTATAACATATGGAAGGTTCCGAATTAAGGTAGATTGCTCTCACTTTTCTTTTGGCCCAGTGTTCATCACTTTGAAACCCAATCTCTCTCTTTTTTTCTGAATTACTGTATATACTCGAGTATAGGCCGAGTTTTTCAGCCGTTTTTTCAGACTGAAAAAACTCCCCTTGGTTTATACTCAGGTGAGGGTCCTGGTGGGAAGGGGTGGGGCTGAAAGAAGAGCCCTTTCCCCATGCCTTCCTGCCAGGAACCTCACCTCTCCTCTCTCGACCCCCCCCCCTTTGGCGCCTTCGCCTCCTCCGAGAAGCGAGGGGAGCGAGGCCGCAGACACACCCTGCCACCACACACCTTTCCCTCCTCCCTAGCCCGCCAGGTGCCTTTTCTGCCTCCTCTCTCATCCCTTGCATCCCTTCCTCCAAGGTGGAGATGGGAGCTGGGGGGCGGGGCCAAAACACCACCACCCTTTCCCTCCTCCCTCGCCCAGCATTCACCTTTCCCCCACTGCTGAGGAATGTGCATGCAGGGCAAGGGAGGAAGAGGGAAAGGTCCCCACAACCACAGTTTCCTCCTCTACCACCTCTTCCCTTTCTTGGTGGTGGAGGGGGGAGCTGCAGCGGCAGGACAAACCCCGCCATTGCTGGGACAAACCGCACCAGCGCGGCTCCCTCCACCACCGAGAAAGGTGCACACGGGGTGAGGGAAGAGGGGGAAATGTGCACACCTCTCCCCCCCTTCCTCGGCCAGGGGTGCTTTGTTTGTACTTTTGCTGCACAAAGGCAGAAGGGAGTTGGATTAGATGGCCCAAGAGGTCTCTTCCAGCTATTATTATTGTTGTCGTTAAAGCTGGTTGACCATCTGTCAGGGGTGCTTTGATTGTGTTTTTGCTGCACAAAGGCAGAAGGTCCTTGGACTAGGTTGTCTTTAGAGGTCCCTTCCAACTCTATTATTATTATTATAAATATTAATATTATTAAGGCTGGATGGTCATCTGTTGGGGATGCTTTGATCGTGCTTTTTCTGCATGAAGGCAGAAGGGGGGTGGACTAGATGGTCCATGCAGTCTCTTCCAACATTATTAATAATATTAGGGCTGGATGGCCATCTGTTGGGGTTGTTTTGATTGTGCTTTCCCTGCATGAAGGCAGAAAGAAGGGGGTTGGACTAGATGGCCTTTAGAGGTCTCTTCCAACTCTAGGATTCTATGAAAGGAGCCTTAGTTGAACACAAGCCAACAGTGTGATGCTGCAGCTAAAAAAGCTAATGCTATTCTAGGCTGCATCAATAGGAGAAGCCTGAGAGAAGGCGAAAGGGAACTGATATGACACTTTACCTCAGCTGGTTTTTTAATTGCTTTTAATGATAATTATTTAATACAATTGTTTATTTCAACATACTGTACAATGTTTAGTATTGTCTTTTGTTTATAATGTTTAATTTTTTTGTTTATATAGGCATTGAATGTTTGCCTATGTTAGAAGCCGCCTTGAGTCCCATGGGGACATAGGGTAGGGTACAAATAAATTATTATTATTATTATTATTATTATTATTATTATTATTATTTTGTTGTTGTTGTTGTTGTTGATACCATATTGTTTTTGTTGACCCTCCTCTTTCACTTGCAGAGCTAGTTTTTCTTTAGAATATGGTAAATATTTAAAAACTATTAGTCTACTGATACCTCAAGTAATGTAATTTTATTGGTATCTATTTTTATTTTTGAAATTTAGCAGTAGCTGCTGCATTTCCCACCCTCGGCTTATACTCAAGTAAATAAGTTTTCCCAATTTTTTGTGGTAAAATTAGGTGCCTCGGCTTATATTCGGGTCAGCTTATACTGGAGTATACAAGGTATACGCAAAAAATCTCCTTGGCTTAGGTTTGGAATGGACATGAAATCATGTTCACTAAAGTGTATTCTTTGCATGGTTTTGAGATTGTTGTTGTGTGTTTACAAGTGATTTCTGACTTATGGCAACCCTATCACGGGGACATACATATTAAGTGTCCATGCTTCTCAAAATCTCATCAGACATTTTCTTTCAATCCTCCTAGGTACACAATTATTGACTTAACTTCATTTCTGAAGCTTTTCAGAAGTTTTAAACTGCCTTAGAAGAAACCGTATATATCAGAACCAGTAATGGGGTACCAGGCAGGAACTAAATTGGTTGGTGAAAAATCTGCAAGTTACTTTATAATGATTTCACTGTCCTGAAACATCTAAGACCTTTTCTGCACCTGGCTTAGAGTGTAAATATTTTGTTTTTAAAACTTTTATGAGTTTGTACAAACTATATAAATAAATTTAAAAAACTTGTATCAAATGGTAATGTCCATCAGACATCAGTTTTGGTGACTTCCGTGTTACCAGTTTTCATTTGACCTCCCCTTTTGATCAAATTGTCTTGAAAGTACAGGCAGTCCTCGAATTAGAAACATCTGACTTATATATGACTCACAGATACAAACGGGAGAGACAACGGGAAGTGAGAGAAATCTGCCCCTAGGAAGGGAAATTAACTTGCAAAATAGGTATCATGGGGGAAAAGTGTCTCCTATGAAGCTTTATCACCAATCCTTGTTTCCACAACAAGCCTCATTTCTCAAAATCCAATTATTTCAAGGACAGAAAGTGAAGTGAAATCTTCTAAACAGGGGCACAGATAGCCAAGCAAACACCACAGGAGTGTTAACCCTTCCCTATGCTATCTAAAGCTTAGATAGAGTTACATTTAAAAATGCACCAGTTCCTACTACATACAAATTCAACTTAAGAACAAACCTACAGAACCTATTTTGTTCGTAACTTGGGGAATGCCTGTGTTCTTACATTTTTGGCTGAGGGTTAGCTTATGTTGGACCTCTTCTTTCTGTTCAAACTTAAAGCAACCCCTAAAGTAGCCAAGTATAACATTTTATTCTGATGTCCTATTTCTTTCCAATAATTGCCACCCCTTACAAGGTCTTCACAGTGTATGATCTTTGGCTTAGGTCCAGTGAAGTTCTTTAATACACCCTTGAAGCATTCCATCCTCTTCCCCTCCACCCTGTGTCTCATTCATGTTTCAGATTTAACTGCACTATGTTAGAGTGAAGAACGTGCCTCATCACTCTGTCATGTGTGTAATCACATGTATGAGGTTACATCAGTTGTATGGAAGAAAACTAAAAAGCATATTTAATCAACAATTTCAATTTAGCTGAAACTTTTGCCTCATTGCATTGTCAGCTTTCTTTTGACTAGAAAAATCTTATTGAGTAATTACATAAGAACCAAATAAAGTGAAATATAAAATATCATAAATAATCATAGAATTTCTCATTTGGAAGGGCTATACAGTCTTTCCCTGGGCCATGCAGGAACACACAATCATAGCACTTCCAACAGATGGCTATCCCGCCTCTGTTTAAAAACCTCCAGAGCAGGAGGTTCCACATTCGAAAGCAATATATTCCATTCCTGAACAGCTCTTACTATCAGAAATCCTAATATGCTATGATATCTCTTTCCTTGCAATTTGAATCCATTGCTTCATCCCCCGTCCTCACTCTGATATACTTTCAAATATTTAAACATGGCTAGCATATCCTCTCTTAGCTTTCTTTTCTCCAAGCTAAACATACTCAGCTCCCTAAGCCACTACTTGTAGGGCTTGACTTTCAAACCTTTGATCATTTTGACCACCCTTCTCTGGACATGTTTTAGCTTGTCAATATCCTTCCTGAATTGTGGTGCCCAGAGCTGGATTCCAGGTTAGATCTGACCAAAGCAGAATAGAGTAGGAATATGACTTCCCTCTATCTAGATAATAATAATAATAATAATAATAATAATAATAATAATAATAATAATAATAATAAAACTTTATTTATACCCCGCCACCATCTCCCCAACGGGGACTCGGGGCGGCTTACATGGGGCCATGCCCAGAACAGTACAATATAGCAAAAGGCCACAGGAGCTCCCCAATAACTCGGAACAACTCCGATGGCCTGTTGGCTGCAGACGCTATGCGGGCAGTCGTGAAAACTTTCCTGGCTGCTCGCAGAGCCACGGAGTAAGCCTTAATAGCGGCTTTAGCCCGTGCTTGGTCAGACACATCCTGAGATTTCCTCCAGATGCACTCTAGTCCCCTCCTCGCACGCTTCATCACAGCCAGCTCCTCAGTGAACCAAGGGGTCGACGTGACTCTACGCAGCGAAAGGGGACGTTCGGGAGCGATCGTGTCAAGTGCCCTTGCCACCTCGCTGTTATAACAATCAGCCAGGACATCGACAGGATCACCAGTCTCCAGAACAGGAAGATCCCCAAGAGACCTCAGAAGTCCATCCGGATCCATCAGCCTCCTGGGGCGGACCATCTTAATGGGTCCACCACCCCTGCGGTGGTTAGAAGCCACGGCGAAACTTAAACAGATCAGATGATGGTCAGACCATGACAATGGAAGAATATTTTGCTCTTCCACTGTCACGACCCAGGCTACAGAGCACCAATAACCATACGCAGAGGCCAGATTCTATCTAATATCTTTATTAAGGAAATATATAAGATTAATAAAAATAAATGTAAAAGTTAGTTCAGAAGCAGACCTTTCAGGAAAGGTCAAAATTAGTCCAAAAAAGCAATGTCCAATATGAAATATTATGTTCCAAAGTTGTAATCCAATAACCGAAACACTCACTTTGCCAGGCAAAGTGAGGGGAGATGACAAGGTCCTTTAGTCCATAAACTTGAGCAAGGCTAGGAAATAACTTGATACTTGAAGCAAGGCTTAAAACGTGGAACAAGGTAACAAGGAACAAGAACAAGGTCCGTGGAATAACTTGGTAAAATCCGTGATACAAGGCAAGGTATAGTCCTGGAAAACAAGCAAGGTCCGTAGGTAAACAAAGGCTGGAAACTGGAGCGAAGGCTGGAAAGCAGGGCAAGGCTTGAGCAGGAACGAGGCTTGAAACGGAGCGCGCTGTCCAGACACAACTCGCTCCGGAGGCTGACGAATTGACTCCGCGAAGTTACTACGCGGGTAAAACACCTATATAGAGTCTAACTTTCTCGCCGAAGCAGTTCTCTGGGAACCAGAAACGAAAGCTAAACTCTGGGACCAGATGTTTGACTCCCTAAAGATTCTCACGGAAAGCAGTCTTAATTGGCTACATTCTTAGCTGCAATTCTAGCACTCCTGCGCGAAGCTGCTTCCAAACCCCTCTGTTGTTTACAAAACTCACGGCGCAAGAACACGGGAGATGTAGGCTCAGGGTTTGTTTGACATACTTCTGGGACACAACTTTCTTGCAGGTGCAAGGTTCCCAGATCTGCCTGGGAAAGATCTGGCTGAGAAGATTCCAGTTCTGACTGGGAAGGTAAAAAACCCAAGTTTTCTTCTTCATCAGGGATTACAATGTCCTGAGCAGGACTACAAGGCCCATGGGTCATCACACTATCCCCCTCCTCAAGGCCCCTCCCAAACTGGGGCCCTCTCTCCGAGGCGCGAGGTCGCGGCTTGGCGGGATAGGTCTGATGAAAGCGACGGGTTAGATCAGGAGCATGGACTGTGGAGGCGTCTTCCCAAGAGCGTTCCTCAGGGCCAAAACCCACCCAGTCAATGAGATATTGTAGGCGGCGGCGGTGAAAGCGAGAATCCAAAATGTCCTCAACCTCGAACTCCTCCTCCCCATTCATCAAAACAGGAGGGGGGCCGGTTGGTCTGTATCAGGACGCACACCATCCGCCGGAAGGAGCAGGGAACGGTGAAACACTGGGTGGATGCGCATTGAACGCGGAAGTTGGAGTTTGAAAGTCACGGGGTTTAATTGCGCCACCACTGGATAGGGGCCAATGAAACGGGCATCTAACTTCCGGCAAGGGCGGTGGGAGGGCAGAAAGCGAGTGGACAGAAAAACCCGATCTCCTACCTTGATTTCGGGGCCCGGCTGGCGATGTTTGTCAGCGTGGCGTTTATAGTCCTCCTTGGCTTGGTCTAGTTGCTGGAGCAAAAGTTGTTGTACCGCTGTGAGTTCCTGCAGCCAATCCTCTGCTGCGGGAACTTCTGAAGTTTCAATGACAGGGGGAAAGAAACGTGGATGGAAGCCGTAGTTTGCAAAGAACGGCGTTTCTTTTGTAGAAGCTTGAACTCCATTGTTATAGGCAAACTCTGACAGTGGTAACAGAGAAGCCCAATTGTCCTGTTGGTAGTTTACATAACAGCGAAGATACTGCTCCAAAGTGGCATTGGTGCGCTCCGTTTGCCCATCTGTTTGGGGATGATGAGCTGAAGATAAGCGAGAGTCTATGCCCAATAGTTTTTGTAGTGCCTTCCAAAAACGAGAGGTGAATTGAGATCCACGGTCTGTGACTAAACTCTTGGGCAATCCATGTAGTCTGAAAACATGTTGAAGGAATAGATCTGCAGTCTCTTTGGCCGTGGGAAGACCTTCACAGGGAATGAAATGGGCTAACTTGGTGAAAAGGTCCACCACCACTAGGATCGTGGTGAATCCACAGGAAGGTGGTAGGTCAGTGATGAAATCCGCAGAAATTATTTCCCATGGCCGAGATGGGGTAGGAAGGGGATGCAGAAGCCCTGAGGGCTTCTCCCTTCTTATCTTGGAGCGCTGGCATACTGGGCAGGTGTTGACATATTTTTCCACATCTTTGCGGATCTTGGGCCACCAAAAATCCCTTAGGATCAGATGCATGGTTTTAAATAGTCCGAAATGCCCTGCTGGTTTGCAGTCATGACACAGACGAAGCGCTTTCTCCCTGCCCGGTCCGGGTGGGATATAAACATGATTTCTATAGCATAGCAGTCCATCTTTAAGCGAAAAGGGAAAATGCAGACCTTGGCGAAGTTGGTCCTGCGCCCAGGCATCTGCTTGCTGACTAGCCCTGGTTTCTTGAGCACAGATGGGTCCTGGAGTAGAGGAAGTTGAACCAATGGGAGTGGATTTGGTGTTCCCCACTGTGAGCGTGGCAAAGTTCTCGGGTTGTAGTAATTGGGATTCAAAGGTCTCCTTGCGTCCTGCAGCGTATTCCGGTTTACGTGACAGGGCGTCTGCTTGCTTGGTTTGGGCTGGGGTCACATAATGAATCTGGAAGTTAAAACGTTCAAAGAACAAAGCCCAACGTTGCTGCCTCTGATTTAGTTTGCGGGCAGTTCTTAGATGTTCTAGATTTCGATGATCAGTGTGGACTTCAATGGGAAATTTGGCCCCTTCTAGCCAATGTCTCCAAGTTTCAAAGGCTGCCTTTATGGCCAGTAGTTCCTTTTCCCAAATGGTGTAATTTCTCTCTGGTGTGGTTAGTTGACGGGAGTAAAAGGCACAGGGATGAAGGTGGTCTCCCACCGGTTGTAAGAGTACAGCCCCAATTGCCACATCAGAGGCGTCCGCTTGCACAACAAAAGGGGTTCCAGGATCTGGGTGCTGTAGAATTGGCTGGGACGTGAATAATTTCTTTAGTTGCTGGAACCCTTTCTCTGCTTGATCAGTCCAGCGGAAGGGCTGTTTTCCACGGATGCAGCTAGTGATTGGGTCAGACCAGCGGGCAAAATCTGGAATGAACTTGCGGTAATAGTTCGCGAACCCCAAGAAACGCTGCACCTCTTTCTTGTTAGTTGGCGCCCGCCATTCCAATACTGCTGAAACCTTGGCTGGATCCATGGAGAGCCCTAGAGGCGAGATACGGTAACCAAGGAAATCTACCTCTTGTAGATCAAAAGCGCATTTTTCCAACTTGGCATAAAGTCCATGATCCCGCAATCGTTGTAACACCATTTTGACGTGGTTCTCATGTTCTGATTGTGATCTAGAAAACACCAAAAAATCGTCCAGGTAGATTATCAAGAACCTATCTAGATAGTCTTGAAAAATGTCATTGACAAAATGCTGGAACGTTGCGGGAGCTCCGCATAATCCAAAATTCATAACTCGGGACTCGAATAATCCGAATTTGGTCTGGAAGGCGGTCTTCCACTCGTCCCCTTCTCTGATGCGAACTAAGTTGTAAGCCCCCCGAAGATCCAGCTTGGTGTAAACCTTGGCTCCTCGAAGCCGATCCAGTAGATCCGAGATTAAGGGTAGGGGATAGCTGTTCCGCTTGGTGATATTGTTCAATGCTCTGTAGTCCACCACCAAGCGTAGTTCCCCTGACTTCTTCTTCACAAACATCACTGGGGAGGCGGCTGGGGATTGAGAGGGTCTAATGAATCCCTTACGAAGGTTTGTCTCTATGAATTCCCTGAGAGCTTCTTGCTCTGGTTCAGTCAGGGAGTATAGGTGCCCTCGCGGGATCGGGGCCCCCTCCACCAGGTCAATGGCACAGTCATAAGGTCTATGTGGGGGTAATTTCTCGGCTTCCTTTTCATTGAATACATCCCAATACTCGGAGTACTTCTTGGGCAGGGTGATGATGGGCTCGGTGTCTGTGGCATGGCAGACCTTGGCTACAAGGCAATGGTTTTGGCAGTACTGTGAAGCAAACTGCAGTTCTCTGTTGGACCAGGAGATGCTTGGGTCGTGGAGAGTCAGCCATGGAATTCCCAAAATCACAGGGAAATGGGGAACCTCGGTAACAAAGAAGGAAATCTCTTCCATATGTTCCCTTATCCACATCCTGGTGGGTTCCGACCACTGACTTACGGGGCCCGTCTTGAGGGGGCGGCCGTCTATGGCTTGCACCACACGGGCATTCTTGAAATCATGATATTGTAATCCCAGAGAGTCGGCATACTCTCTATCAATGAAATTGTTGGTGGCTCCGGAGTCTATCATGGCGTGGATCATGACGGGTCCCCTTTTTGCTGACCATAAGGTGACCACGAGAAGGAACAGGACCCCGGTTGGCGGCTCTTGAACGGGTTTTTTGACCGGGTTGGTGAGCCTCTCTACGCCCGGTCGTTGGCTTCCCCCGCCGGCTGTGTGCCAGCCGCCTCAGACGCCTTCGTCTCCGTGGAGGACGCCGCCGCAAGACGGGCGGCGGGCTTCCCTTTGGCTGGGCACTCTCTGGCGAAGTGGCCCCCGTTCCCGCAGTACCAACAGAGGTTTAAGCGTTGACGACGGGCCTTCTCGGCGGCATCTAATCTGGGACGCACGTTGCCCAACTGCATCGGCACCTCCTCGCTTCCTCTGGGGTATGGGGTTGGTGGTGGGGGTCTCCACACTGGACGTGGCTGAACGCTGGCGGGAGCGGGGGGTTTTGCCCCAGCTCTACCGCTCTGGCCTCGAACCCACTGTTTCCTGTTGGCAATCATGACTTCAGCCCGTAAACATTGATCAATGAGTGCTTCGAGGGTCTGGGGAGGATCCACCTTGGAGATTTCCTCCAGCATTTCGATGTTGAGACCCTCCCGGAATTGTCCTCTGAGGGCAACATCGTTCCAGCCGGTGTTGTGGGCCAGCACTCGGAACTCGGCTATGTACTGAGACATAGGTCTGTCTCCTTGGAAGAGGCGACGGAGTTTGTGACCGGCTGCCTCCAAATTGTCCTCGATTCCCCAAGTCTCTTTAAGGTGGTCCAAGAAGCGTTGCGCGGATCTTAGGTGTGGAGAGGCTTGGTCGAACAGTGCCGTCGCCCAGTTGGCCGCTGGCCCGTCTAGAAGACTGTAAACCCATGCCACCTTGATGTCTTCTTGGGGAAATTCGGCAGCACGGGCCTCTAGATAAGCTTGGCATTGGCGACGGAAAACATGAACCTTAGAAGCTTCTCCAGTAAACTTGGTTGGCAACGCCATGGCCGGTAGACGGATTCCGCGTTCCTTCAAACCTTTTATTTCTCCATCCTGGGCATTGAGCTTATCACGGATTCGATCCACCTCATCCTTGTCGATGGTGTAGGTAATCGGCTGGCCGCTCGGCCCAGGTACGGTTCCGGTAGACATTCTGGCCGAGGTTAATTGGTGCTTAGGGTTGGCGGAGTCAAACTGTCACGACCCAGGCTACAGAGCACCAATAACCATACGCAGAGGCCAGATTCTATCTAATATCTTTATTAAGGAAATATATAAGATTAATAAAAATAAATGTAAAAGTTAGTTCAGAAGCAGACCTTTCAGGAAAGGTCAAAATTAGTCCAAAAAAGCAATGTCCAATATGAAATATTATGTTCCAAAGTTGTAATCCAATAACCGAAACACTCACTTTGCCAGGCAAAGTGAGGGGAGATGACAAGGTCCTTTAGTCCATAAACTTGAGCAAGGCTAGGAAATAACTTGATACTTGAAGCAAGGCTTAAAACGTGGAACAAGGTAACAAGGAACAAGAACAAGGTCCGTGGAATAACTTGGTAAAATCCGTGATACAAGGCAAGGTATAGTCCTGGAAAACAAGCAAGGTCCGTAGGTAAACAAAGGCTGGAAACTGGAGCGAAGGCTGGAAAGCAGGGCAAGGCTTGAGCAGGAACGAGGCTTGAAACGGAGCGCGCTGTCCAGACACAACTCACTCCGGAGGCTGACGAATTGACTCCGCGAAGTTACTACGCGGGTAAAACACCTATATAGAGTCTAACTTTCTCGCCGAAGCAGTTCTCTGGGAACCAGAAACGAAAGCTAAACTCTGGGACCAGATGTTTGACTCCCTAAAGATTCTCACGGAAAGCAGTCTTAATTGGCTACATTCTTAGCTGCAATTCTAGCACTCCTGCGCGAAGCTGCTTCCAAACCCCTCTGTTGTTTACAAAACTCACGGCGCAAGAACACGGGAGATGTAGGCTCAGGGTTTGTTTGACATACTTCTGGGACACAACTTTCTTGCAGGTGCAAGGTTCCCAGATCTGCCTGGGAAAGATCTGGCTGAGAAGATTCCAGTTCTGACTGGGAAGGTAAAAAACCCAAGTTTTCTTCTTCATCAGGGATTACAATGTCCTGAGCAGGACTACAAGGCCCATGGGTCATCACATCCACTCTGACTGTCCCACCGTCCACAATAAAAACCAGGTCCAACGTGTGTCCCGCCTGATGTGTGGGCCCAGATATAACTTGAGTCAGCCCCATGGTCGTCATGGCAACCATGAAATCCTGAGCTGCACCTGTCAAAGTGGTCTCAGCATGAATGTTAAAGTCCCCCAAAACTATGAGTTGTTGGGAGACCAGGGCCGAATTGGAGACCACTTCTGCTAGCTCGGACAGAGAGACTGCTGGGTCGCGGGGTGGACGGTACACCAGCAGAATCCTCAAGCTGTCTCGGGCTCCCACCTTCAGGAAGACACACTCAAACCTCGGAGACTGCGGAACGGCGCATCTGATCAGGGCAATGGACTGCCGAAAGATCACCGCGACTCCTCCTCCCCGCCCCCCAGCCCTGGCCTGCTGATGCACCCCGAAACCTGGTGGGCACAGCTGGGTGAGATTCACACCACCCTGCTCGTCCAACCACGTCTCGGTGATGCATGCCAGATCCGCCCCCTCATCCTGGATCAAATCCTGGATAACAGCTGTTTTACCGTTGACGGATCTGGCATTCAAAAGCAGGACCTTAAGGCTGGGAGGTCTGTCCTGAAGACTACCACACCTATTCCTCTCCAGGGTCGCAAAAACTCTGTTGCGCTTCTCCCTGGGTCGAAAGTGACCGTTCTTCCTTCTCCCCCAAACCACCTCAATGAGACCCTGCCCGTGGAAACCCTCTTCCCCCCTGGAGAGTTGACTGATTGAGGTTGCCCATTAAAGGGGATAGTCAGCTGTCCTGAGATAGGAAATCACCAGCAATACTTGATTGTTTAAAGGAGGAGCCTATCTCCGCTGGAGTAAGAGGAAAGGAGTCATCTAACAGATTATCATCTAGCGTGGGAAGGGGGCTAGGCACTAATGATGTCTGAGAGCGGGACTGAGAGGTAGCATAGACATGGCCTAAAATTGGGGGATCTTGTCTACCAAGATTCAGCCTGATATCCAAGGGGCGAATCAATGGGTCTACTAGTACCCTCCTGAGAGTAATGCCCCACTGTTGTAGTTTGGGCCTATACAAAAACAATTCCTCCATTAGCGTTCTGTCTTCCAATCCAATGAGAAGACAAATGGAGCGGTTCCAGGACTGATAGTCTCTACGAAGCCAGTCGATAGTCTTGATCTTCACTTTCGACCAGCTTAAAGATAGAATTTGTGAGAGAGATGTCCGGACCGCTCGCTTAGATGTCCATCTTCCTCTGTTCAATAGTGAGTCTTGCACTTCCACTGCCACCTTATTAGTTCGCAACAGATGTTGGGAATTGCAGTAATAATAATAATAATAATAATAATAATAATAATAATAATAATAATAATAATAATAATTTTATTCTTATATCCCGCCCCATCTCCCCGGAGGGACTCGGGGCGGCTTACATGGGGCCATGCCCAGACACGACAGCACAAATCAGATAAAACATTAAACCAAGCAGTAAAACTTCAACATGATTAAAAACAGTCATAAAAGTCAATATACACAATAATATTAAAATCCCGATTTGGGTCAAAAGATCCAGGCCAAGGTGCAAAGCAATATCAAGTTATCAGGGAGGGATAATTATACAGCAGGTGTAATACTTAAAGTGCTGAATGAATCCTAAAAACAATCCAGAGGGTCTACTGCTTAATAGGTAAATAACATGATCCCACAAGGATCAGTCAACGAAGGCCTTCTGGAATAGCCAAGTTTTCAGGCTCTTCCTGAAAGAAAGTAGGGTAGGGGCCTGCCTAATCTCCCTGGGGAGCGAGTTCCACAGTAAGTGTCCAGGGAGTGTCCAAACAGTTCTGGGGACAGCGTGTTGTTTGTCCTCTGAGAGACACTATTAGTTTCCTTCCAGCCGTCCCTCCCCTGGCTCTGACTCTCTTCCCCAGATAAAGACTCCACCCCATCCCTGGCCCCTTCCAAGCCTGACCTATTGCCTTCCTTCTGCTCCTCTAGCCTTTTTCTTCCCTGGCTTTCCAGAGCACTTAATTCCTCATTAATATTAATAAAGCTGGTTGGTACAGTTTGTATAATGTCTATAGGAGAAGGATTCTTCACCATTAGGGAAATTCCTTTGAAAAGATGGTCAATTTTCTTGTTCAGTGTCTCCAACTGTTGTAAAACAGTACTGAACGATTTTCCCAGTAGATCACATAAGTAAAAGAGTTCGTTTTCCCTCGATGTTTCCTGCCAACTCATTCCTATTACCTTTCAAAAACCTTCCTATAATATACCTCTCTAATCTTTCAAAATTACCCCTCGTTTCTACTATCTCTTTCAGCTCAACAGTATCTCGTCCAACATACACATACCTTCATTCACATTCTGGGACCATCTCATACAGACTTGTGCATAGTCTGTATGAGATGCCATTCTAATTGGTTTAATGGCCCTGAGTGGTAACTAGCTATGATTGCTGTGTTAACCTCTGGTATCAAAGACAGTGTGGTGTGGTGGTTTGACATGGGACTGTGATTCTTGAAACTAGAGTTTGAGTTCCCATGCAGCCATGCAAACCCACTGGATAACCTTGGGCATATCATACTCTCTCAGAAGATGGCAAAAGAAACCCTCCTCTGAACAAATCGTGCCAAGAAAATCCTATAATAAGTTCACCTTAGAGTCATTGGAATTTGAAGTGACTTGAAGGCACACAATAGCAACAAATCAAAGACTTCATGTATCTCAGTAAACTGTTCACCGGGAGACAAGTTTGGGAAAGTCATTCTACATTTGTGTCTTGCGCATTGACTTCTCATTGGTATCTAGCCAGCTCCTCTTCCTGTCTTTCCACGTATAATGGGGACCCGATGTTTATTACTGCATGCATATAAAATTCAGCGTACAATACCTTGGCAGGGAACACTTGTGGAAAGTCAAGTCAAAGGTGGCTGATTGCCATATATGTTTGACTGCATATCCCATCAGCCCCAGCTAGCAATGTCAGTGGGAGGTTAGTCAAGAATATCTGGAGAACACTAGGTTGTGGGAACCTGAAGAAGCTGGTAGGAACAGTCTGGATAGACAGCATCTTATGTAGAGTAGAGTAGAAGGTAGACCTTCATGTCTTGAATTTTTGAAGGAGAACATTTAAACCAAGAATTTATGATGGGGAACACAAATCTGGTGCCAGTATAAATCTGTTTTTGTATCCTTTCTTAAAAGAGTAGTTTTGTGAGCTTCTGTGTAAAATATTTTTCTGTTTGCTATTGATGTTGTATATGAGAGCATATTTCCTTGCAAACACAATCAGGGAGGATATTTATGGACAATTACCTGCTATTACAGGGATAGTTTATTTAAATTTTGTCTCTTCAGAAGTATTTATTTAAGCCAGTATTTCCTGTTTGGTAATAAGAAGAAGGGTGTTGGTTAACGTGAAACGGTCACTGTGGTCATTTCTCATTCATGACTAATTGGTTTCAAGAGGAAAATACTTCCACCTTACAGCAAACTTTTAAAGTTAAATATTGTATCAATATTTGTTCTGTTTGGAATGTATTTCCACAGAATGTAGCTGTCTTTTTGGACTGCCATCAGTAAAAGGAAAATAAGTTCTGTATACTCTTTGACTGTTCTTTCAAATCCAAATGGGATCAGCTTGATGCTTTGATATTTACTACCTCTTATTCTTCCTTGGTATTGCCTTCAAGTTGTTTCTGTCATATGGCAATCCTAAAGTGAGCATTTTGTGGAGCTGGAAATATTTGTTCAGATATCCTTTGCCTTTGCTTTCCTCTGAGGTCAACAAAGTATGCTTTGTCCAAGGACACACAGTGGGTTTCCATAGCTGAACAGAAATTCAAGTTTTTGTTTCCCAGAATGCTATTTCAGCACTCAAACAACTACACCACACTGGCTTTGCACAGGTTTATTTTTCCTACTTCCATATAGACAAGAACTTTTTTCTATAACAATATAGATAAATCAGAAAAGATAATGTTGTCTTAGCAGATATAAACCGTGGAAACGGTGCTGGATGCCTCAAAATTTGACTATGCTTTTGGTTGTCACCCAAGTTCCAATGGGTCTTTTTCACATCAAAATTCCAAATGAAAAGGCTTTTAAAAGGAAAGGGAAGCTACTATGATTTGTATTTTTTATTTAAAAGCCAAAAAAAGGAGAGGAATATTCCTGAGGAAAAAAGGAAATTAAGGAAGATGGGATGTACTGTTAATAAAAATTGTGATATAAAAGGAAGGAGAACACAAAGCTCCCTAGATCTCTTAGGACAGATTATTGGATATGGACACATGCAATGCCATGTATGCTTCAGATAGTCCTTAAACATCTTCCTTCTTGCTGTGGGTTAATACCTCCAATGATAAAGCCTGTGACAAAGCCAATTGTGAAGAGTGCAGAGAAGAATGAGAATTGAGCATTGGCCCAGTAAAAGACCAACAAACAAACAAAAGACATAATTATAAAATATTTCCTTGTGGTAATGAAGTATTTTAAGCAATTAATTTTATTTGAATGATCAGCAACAGGTTTAATACTTGCCTTTGACCACACACTTGTGCTCTTTTATTGAAAAATTGAAGTTGCGAATGTCGGTTTACCTTGGAACATTTTATAAATTAGTATCTAAGATAAAATTTGTACTCATGATGTTTTGGCTGTCAGTGTATACTTACAATATTTATTTATTTATTTATGACACTTCTATCCCGCCACTCTCTAACTCAGAGGGGACTCAAGGTGGCTGTACATATAGGTAGCTATTTGATGCCTTAAAAACTGTATACTATTAAAATGAACATTTAAGATAGAATAAATACATTAAAACAATTAGAAACATTTAAAACCATACATCTCAATTAATCACATAATCCACAAGCATAATCCGGGCCGTTCCTATAGTCATTGCACGTCATTCCATATCTATCTATTTCACAAGTTCTCCAAAGGCTTGGTCACAAAGCCACATTTTTACTTTCTTACGGAAGGTCAGGAGGCAGGGGGCTGATCTAATATCCCTGGGGAGGGAATTCCACAGCCGAGGGGTCACCACTGAGAAAGCCCTGTCTTTTGTCCCCACCAATTGTGCCTGCAAAGGCGGTTGGAGTAATCTTAGACTCTGAGATGGTTCATAGAGGGAAATATGTTCGGACAGGTAAGCGAGGCCAAAACCATTTAGGGCTTTATAGGCTAAAGCCAACGCTTTGAGTATGTTGAGATAGAAAGCTGGCTATTTCAGTCAAATGACATTGTGAAGTTACTAAAGAAGGAACCATTTTTTAAGCATTATCTTAAATTAGACCAGTGGTTCCCAACCTAGGATCCTCAGATGTTTTTGGCCTTCAACTCCCAGAAATCCTAACGACTGGTAAACTGGGAGTTGTAGGCCAAAAACATTTGGGGACCCCAGGTTAAGAACACCAAATTAGATCATTTATATGTTAATTGAAAGAGATATCGTTCTGTACATATTTTTGAAGAAGAAGGTACAGGTATTGTTGTGATAATGTGGGTATGTTAATGAACAAATAACCTGTTTTGACTATAGTCTAGCCTACATCTAAGAATATTCAACAGACCTGCATAGGAATGTCTTGGCTATTTCATATTTTGTTTGCATTCATGACTCAAAGATGATTTGCTTGTTTTTAAATTGGCTGCATGATTTTGGAAGCCGTTTGATTCTAAAGAGAAATCTGAATTCACGAATTTGTTAAGCAAGGAAGCTAACTATGCTGAAAGTGATTTGTAAACTTGGCATAATCCAAGTTATATTTGCTATATTCTGCCTAACATTTTATGTTATGGGTTTTCTCTGAAACAGGTTGTAAAAATGAGAAAAGAAGTTAAAAAGATTAAAGTTCTGACAATTCGCAAACTGACCAGACACATTGCAAAGCTAAAATCAAAAAAGTAAGTTTATTTTTTTCCTCTGTAATTTTAATTTAAAACACATCAATCATATGTGACTGTGACCAAATCCTGAGTTAGATGTGTGCTGTTCAACTATACAACATTAGTTGGCTAATATAAATCCAACAATTCCTGTTATTTTTGTCTGCTTTTTACTTAGTAGCACAGCAACAATTCAAAGAATACTTCTTACATTTTACACCATATTTCATATAGTTGGAGATAAAGATTGAAGTCTAAAACACTAAAGGGATTCCAAGATAATCTTTTTTGAAATGAAACTGGGGAGCCAGGCTTTCCTATCCTGTTGCCCTTGTCATCTTCTGCTGCCTCAAGATTAAATGTATTTCCTTTTTTGGTCATCCTTCCCCATGTCCTAGACTCATTCTCTCACTTCATTAGCCTCAGATGCCAGCCAGTCCTATACTTTGAGAGTATCAAGAGTTGAGGTGTGGGAAGGAAGAAACAAGCAAGCAAATTCAAGCTTCTGATGTTACACAAGCTGAGTAATATCTTCTGATCTAGAGAAATGACCTTTTTGGCTTTCCTGACACATTCATATACAGCCCATTGTCTCTTGATACCCTGTGTAAAAAAAGAAGCCTGTGTGTTTGTGTTTCATTTTGCAATCCCAGACAACTAGTAGTTGGAGCCAAGTAGTTTTTCTGACATGGAGTGGGAAGTAATTTTCCTATAGTTTCTCCTTCTTTGATGTCCATGCATGTCTTCCCTTTACTATATATCCAGTTCTGCACAACTTAATTAATGATATTGACAATTTGGAACATATCCAGAAGAGAGCAAACAAACTGGTAAAAAGTCTGGAAACCATGAAGTGGGGCTTAGGGGCTGGCTGTGATTAACCTAGAGAAGAGAAGGTTAAAAAGGTAACATGACAACCATGTTTTAAGTATTTAAAATGATGTCATATTGAAGGTGGAGCATATTTGTTTGCTACTGCTCCAGAGACTGGAACTCAGAGCAGTGGATTTAAGTTACAGGGAGAGAGATGTCACCTAAACATTGTGAAAAATGTCCTTGATTGCAAGATCTATTCAACAGTGGAATATACTACCTTAGAATGTGACATGGTCTCCTTCTCTGGAGCTTTTTAAAGAGAGATTGGATGGTTGTGTATCAGGAGTACAGTACTTTGATTGTGTATTTCTACATGACGGGATTGGACTGGATAGCTCTTGTGGTCTCCTTTAGTTTTATGTTTCTATGTTCCTTTCATGGGAGATAGTCTTAGGGTCCTTGGTTAGTGTCAGATTCTAGTGTGCACATTGCTATATAGCTGTTGAAGGGGAAATAAATAATTCCAGATAGGATATCAGTCACAGTTCTACAATATATTTATTGGAAGGCTTTATTTTTGATACATTGTCAGCTAATAAGTTTGGACATAACATAAAATTATTGTGTAATGTTGGAGAGTTTTACTGTTGTAAATTATTGCAGACTGTATTAATTCAAATTCAATGCTTTTACCTCTGATGCTCCAAAGTAGCTTTGCTGGTGTTCCTTATATCACAAGGTTATGTTGCTGCAGTAACCAAGAAGTAGGATCCATGAAGCACATTCTTTTCTCTTATGCAGTCTACAGAAAAACTTGACAACATATGATTAGTCCATTAATATTGAATCTACCTGGAAAATCTACCCAATTTTATAACAATTTCTTATAAGAAAATAAGAATTCCAGTTTGATATTTATTTTTACCAGTTTTTGTCTGAGGTGGTCAGAATTAGAGAACAGATAACTTTTTGCCTGTTTGACCTTATGCTCTTAATTTATCTTGTTTGTTATGAATTTGAACTTGCTTGGTCTTTGTAGTGGAATTAAAGAATTGCTATTACTGTTGCTACTTCAAACATAACAAAGTGTAGTTTGTTTAAACCAGAAAATGGACATTTCTAGTCTCATCCTTCACACAATGCTAGGGAAAGACCATGCCATTGATTTGAAAAATGTCACAATATTTATATATATATCATTTGGGGGTAAAACAATTCCCAGGCAGCTGAAATACATGGGGCAAATAAGATTATATTTTAGAAGTGGAGAAGTACTGTGTTCTGGAAGTGCTGTGTTGTTACCAATTACTATCATAATTCATTACACAGCCAATAAAAACTGAGTGTAATATAGATAGATAGATAGATAGATAGATAGATAGATAGATAGATAGATAGATAGATAGATAGATAGACAGACAGACAGACAGACAGACAGACATATACATACAGACATACACTATCAAAAGTATTAATTTTATACTTTCCTCCCTCAGGGGCACTGAAGAAGAAGTGTTGAAAAATCAAAAACGTGTACAGAGATTACTGGAAGAAATTCAAGCCATGAAGGTAGTGGAAAGCATGTCTTGAATATCTAGAACATCTCTGTTGGTCATCTTTGAAGTGTCCTTCAAATAAGCAGTTTTTAGATCTTGTATGGATGACTATAAATATAACTTCTGGGAGTGTACCAGATTGCTAGCTTTGTAGCTATTTGAAATTTCTATTTTATTGTTTATTAGTGTAACTGTCAAGGTGCTAGACAAATTTGACTTTTTAAGAGTTGCCAAGCTAAATATATATTTGTTTCCAAGAGCAGTGTGTGCCCCAAGTTTTAATTCCTGTACTAAATGATTTCTTCTGAGTGCTTATGCTTCGCACAAGCATGGCTAGCCATTTTGGTTGTTGACATCATAGTTCCTAGTCTTCCCACTTGCCAACTCCTTACATTTTTATGTGGTGTAGTCACTGCCCTAATATGCACAGCAGTAACTGACAAAATGAATTGAAACCAAAGAATTTTTTTCTTCTGTAGCCAGGGCATTCATTAACATTTGTGAGTCTCTTTTACTTCTCTTACACTGACATATTGGCCCATTAAATGCCTGGCAGACTCTTGTGTGACAGAACTTTTCTGTAATGAATAGCATAGTTATACAATGTCTTCTCTTTGTGCAGTGTTTATACTTTTAAAAGTCAAAATACAAGAACAATCTTTGAGGCTTAACCATAACATTAAACTGCAGGAATGTGATTTTTCCCTGTTAATGAATGCTCAGCTTTCTACCATAAACAAATGGGCAATACTAATTTTATAGTTCATACTAATTCTTACAAGTATTTCAAACTCAGAAATTCTCTCAGGATTAATGAAAAGTAGATTAAATATCCTCTTCAGCATTGCCCATAGACAGCAAATATTTCAGATTTTATGTGTTTTCTTTTTAAACTTTTTTGTAAACCTTTCTCAACACCAGTTGTAGCCATAAAAGCAAGTCTGATCATGAAAAAACATATAGATTTACATTGTCATGTGTATGTATATGTATAACATTTTACCAAATTTATCTGGGTGAACAGAATTTCAGAAAGTGTAGGTGCAGTTGGATGCTATTGTTGCTTTCTGTGCAACGGCATGTATGTTTAAGAAATGTGGTGTATTGCAGATGTCCATCTCTTTCTCCTCCTCAGAAATACAAATTGTCATTGCATTTTTTCTATTCAGTATTTCACTGTAGAGAGTTAATTTTATAACAGGGAAAGCTTTCAGTCAAAGGATTGTTGTGTGTTTTCCATTCACACTGGCATCCAACAGACAAGAGTTCTTTCCCCCACCCAGGACCTTCCACGGATATATAAACCTTCCTTGCTCAGTTTCTCCATATACCTCACAACCTCTGAGGTTGCCTGCCATAGATGTGGGTAAAATGTCAGGAGGGAATACTTCTGGAACATGGCCATACAGCCCGGAAGACACACAACAACCCTGTGATTCTGGCCATGAAAGCCTTCGACAACACACTTTCAGTCAAAAACACATGAGTGCTCCTCAAGGCATTTTTGAGCACTACAGTTCACCAATAATTGAATTTGAATTCTCAACCTCATCACACTAGAGCATGGATCCACTTTAGGGAGGGGCCTTTAAACCGCTCAGCCAGACAAGTTTTAGGCTTCACTAAACTACAAACCCCAGAATTCTGCAGGATGCAGAAACTGAATTTAAAGTGGATCCAGGCTGTAGTGTGATGAGGCTGATTAATAAGTGTTAATTTTAAAACGGTTTGGGACCCGCCTACCTTTGTGACCGTGTTTCCCCCTATGAACCTGCACGATCTCTTCGTTCATCAGGGAGGCCCTTCTCTTGCTCCTGCCTCCATCGCAAGCTCGGCTGGCGGGGACGAGGGAGCGGGCTTTCTCAGTAGTGGCCCCCCGGATTTGGAACTCCCTCCCTAGGGAGATCAGGCAGGCACCCACCCTTGCATCCTTCAAAAAGGAATTAAAAACTTGGTTTTATCGTTGCGCTTTTGAATAATTTAATCCACATGACCTAAATTTAAATTAATACATCTTTCACACTGTTCCCTTTCCCTATATTTAATTGGACGTCTGTCCCCACCCCAAGCACCTTAGTTTAAATGGCCCCTCTACACTATCCCCTTCCACCCACCTGGTGGCCCTTTTAATTTTATTATATTTTTTATTCATTTCATGTTTTAAATGAGTTTTATGGTTACTGTATATACTCAAGTATAAGCCTAGTTTTTCAGCCCGTTTTTACGGCTGAAAAAGCTCCCCTCGGCTTATACTCGAGTGAGGGTCTGGCCAGCTTCTATTCAGGTCGGATTATACTTGAGTATAAAGGTATTCAGAGTTGGACAGTCTTATCTTATTAAAGTCTTATTATTATCTTAAATTACAGTTTTATATAAATATTCAAAAACATTTAACCTACTGATGCCTCAAATAATGCAATTTTATTAATATCTATTTTATTTTTGAAATTGACCCGTAGCGGCTGCATTTCCCACCCTTGTCTTTAATATGTTTTTAATTGCTGTACTTTGTTCATTGGTTTGGGCCTCTTCCCCATGTTAGCTGCCCTGAGTCCCTGCGGGGAGATGGTGGCGGGATACAAAAATAAAGTTACTTACTTACTTACTTACCTTGTAAAAAGGTTGGAGAACACTCACAAGGTGGGTGACCCAACCTTGCCTTCCCTCTTTTCTGTCTTAAGGCAAGAAAACATACTTTGAGGCAGAGAAGAAGATAGGAAGAAGAATGTAGAATGTCTTTTAAAGATTCTTTGGTGGCTAATACCTGCTCGAAAGTGCCAATGTGTTTGTGGTTTGCATTGGGGAAAAGACCCATCCATGGTGGGGCCTTCTTACCATAGCAAAGGTGACTTTCGGAGACTTGTATTAGTTTGCAAGAATAAGGTGAGCAAAAATCTGCTCATAACATTGCAATTTTCAAGGATTGAAGCACGTGGACTCACCTTTAAAACTGTTATTTGAAAGTTTTCAATATAACTTGTGGTTAGTTATATTCACAATCCTTACATGTAAAATTTGACAATGGTTCTTCAAAAATATGCTTGCGGAAGATGAGAGGCATAAACTAGGTACTATTTTCGCCTGAGCTGGTATTTGTACTTCATAAAAAATGTATATGAGCCATCTTCTATCTAGAACTCTCTTTCTTATGTTTAAACTTTATATGTATCCAAAAAATGTTACAAACACGTATTCTCAAATTTCAGACATTTTCATTGATGTTAACAGTTGTCAAGAGTGTTAATTCTGAATTATTTACTATCCATGTGCAGTTATAGGATACCTATAACTTACCAAACAGGTAACTAAACAGGTTAGCTGACCAAACAGGCACAAAGAAGAGATATAGTAGTCATGGGCGATTTCAATTATCCCGATATCTGCTGGAAAACAAACTCAGCCAAGAGTACAAAGTCCAACAAATTCCTCACTTGCCTTGCAGATAATTTTATGGTCCAGAAGGTAGAAGAGGCAACAAGGGGATCAGCAACTCTTGATCTAATCTTAACAAATGTGGAAGACCTGATCAATACAGTTGAAGTGGTTGGATCCTTAGGGGCAAGTGACCATGTGCTCCTGCAGTTTGCAATACAAAGGAATGCTGAAACTAAGACAAGTCAAACACGCATTCTGGACTTTAAGAGAGCTGACTTCCAAAAAATGAAGGAATTACTGAGCGGCATTCCATGGACACCGATATTAAAAAACAAGGGAGTTAAGGATGGATGGGAGTTTTTCAAAAGTGAAATACTCAAGGCGCAAATGCAAACAGTGCCAACAAAGAAGAAAAATAAGACAAGTGCAAAGAAGCCAGAATGGATGTCCAAAGAACTTCTAACTGAGCTAAAGCTCAAAAGTGACATGCACAAGAAGTGGAAAAGGGGAGAAATCACCAAAGAAGAATTCAAACGTATAGCCAACACCTGTAGGGAAAAGGTTCGCAAGGCTAAAGCGCAAAATGAGCTCAGGCTTGCCAGGGACATAAAAAACAACAAAAAAGGCTTTTTTGCTTACGTTGGTAGAAAAAGGAAGAAAAAGGAGGCGATAGGGCCATTGCAAGGAGAAGATGGGGTGATGGCGACAGGGGACAGGGAAAAGGCAGAACTACTTAATGCCTTCTTTGCCTCGGTCTTCTCAGAAAAAGAAAGCCATCTTCAACCTCAGCAACACGGAATGGACGAAGGATTGGGGGAAATCCAACCCCAAATAGGGAAACAAGTTGTCCAGGAACACTTGGCCTCTCTAAACGAATTCAAGTCCCCAGGGCCAGATCAGCTACACCCAAGAGTACTGAAGGAACTAGCGGAAGTTATTTCAGAACCACTGGCAATTATCTTCGAGAGTTCTTGGAGAACGGGAGAAGTCCCAGCAGATTGGAGGAGGGCGAATGTGGTCCCTATCTTCAAGAAGGGAAAAAAGAACGACCCAAACAATTACCGTCCGGTCAGCCTCACATCAATACCAGGCAAAATTCTGGAAAAGATCATTAAGGAAGTGGTCTGCGAACACTTAGAAACAAATGCGGTCATTGCTAATAGTCAACACGGATTTACCAAAAACAAGTCATGCCAGACTAATCTGATCTCTTTTTTCGATAGAGTTACGAGTTGGGTCGATACAGGGAATGCTGTGGATGTAGCGTACCTGGATTTCAGTAAGGCCTTCGACAAAGTCCCCCACGACCTTCTGGCAAACAAACTAGTAAAATGTGGGCTAGACAAAACTACGGTTAGGTGGATCTGTAATTGGCTAAGCGAACGAACCCAAAGGGTGCTCACCAATGCGTCGTCTTCATCATGGAAAGAAGTGACAAGCGGAGTGCCGCAGGGCTCCGTCCTGGGCCCGGTTCTGTTCAACATCTTTATTAACGACTTAGACGAAGGGTTAGAAGGCACGATCATCAAGTTTGCAGACGACACAAAACTGGGAGGGATAGCTAACACTCCAGAAGACAGGAGCAGAATTCAAAACGATCTTGACAGACTAGAGAGATGGGCCAAAACTAACAAAATGAAGTTCAACAG
Source organism: Anolis carolinensis (assembly GCF_035594765.1). Classification (NCBI taxonomy): domain Eukaryota; kingdom Metazoa; phylum Chordata; class Lepidosauria; order Squamata; family Anolidae; genus Anolis; species Anolis carolinensis. The sequence goes on along the minus strand of NC_085842.1, from coordinate 263,079,542 downwards.
GGACAAATGCAAGATACTTCACTTCGGCAGAAAAAATGGAAATCAAAGATACAGAATGGGGGACGCCTGGCTTGACAGCAGTGTGTGCGAAAAAGACCTTGGAGTCCTCGTGGACAACAAGTTAAACATGAGCCAGCAATGTGATGCGGCTGCTAAAAAAGCCAACGGGATTCTGGCCTGCATCAATAGGGGAATAGCGTCTAGATCCAGGGAAGTTATGCTCCCCCTCTATTCTGCCTTGGTCAGACCACACCTGGAATACTGTGTCCAATTTTGGGCACCACAGTTGAAGGGAGATGTTGACAAGCTGGAAAGCGTCCAGAGGAGGGCGACTAAAATGATTAAGGGTCTGGAGAACAAGCCCTATGAGGAGCGGCTTAAAGAGCTGGGCATGTTTAGCCTGCAGAAGAGAAGGCTGAGAGGAGACATGATAGCCATGTACAAATACGTGAGGGGAAGTCATAGGGAGGAGGGAGCAAGCTTGTTTTCTGCTGCCCTGCAGACTAGGACACGGAACAATGGCTTCAAACTACAGGAAAGGAGATTCCACCTGAACATCAGGAAGAACTTCCTCACTGTGAGGGCTGTTCGATAGTGGAACTCTCTCCCCGGGGCCGTGGTGGAGGCTCCTTCTTTGGAGGCTTTTAAGCAGAGGCTGGATGGCCATCTGTCGGGGGTGCTTTGAATGCGATTTCCTGCTTCTTAGCAGGGGGTTGGACTAGATGGCCCATGTGGTCTCTTCCAACTCTACTATTCTATGATTCTATGATTCTATGATTCTACCTGAGAAGTTCCTGTCATTAACCATTAAATCAAATTAAAAATTTTAACTTTAGCAAATTGGCTTTCAGAATATATTACATCAAAATGGTTTGGCCAAGGCATTTTTTTTCTTAGACTTTATACTTCATTACTATTTTAAAAACCTAATGGATTTTTAAAGTAAACAGATGTTTTTGAAATATTCATCATTACTAATGGAAAAGCTAGAAATACCTTTCATTTTGGGGAAACAACATTTGTTGAAAATTCCAACTACGTGGATGAAAAAACTGGGTTAATTGTTTGCAGGAGTTTTTGAAGCTATTGGAACAGAAAACTGTTTTTAGATTCTTCAGCCTTCGTTTTGCCAGAACTGTATAAAACACATATTTTAAAACACAGGAAAGAGACAAAGAACACTGTGAACCTAGCTAGTTCCCCCTCTGCATGATTCATTTCATAGATGTCAAAAATAACAATGGAAAGTATATTGTGAATGAAGAGCATGTGATACAATAATATTCTTTGTCTTCTGCGATAGTGTAACAAGGAATTATAACTAGTTAGGAACTGCGATTGTGCAGTGGGTTAAACCCTTGTGCTGGCTGCACTGCTGACCTGAAGGTTGCCAGTTCGAATCTGCAAGATGGGGTGAGCTTCCATCTGTACGTTTAGCTTGCAAGGACATAAGAAAAGCCTCCTAGCAGGATTATAAGACATCTGGGTGTCCCTTGGGCAAAGTCTCTGTAGATGGCCAATTCTCTCACACCAGAAGCAACTTGCAGTATGTTCTTAAGTCACTTCTGACATGATTAAAAAACTGTAGGTATTTATTGTAGTTTTCTATATATTCCTAATATATGATGTGGTATAAAATTTCGTATAAAACTTTTATACTGTTAAGTATTCTGGTTCAGTGGTCTCTTAATTAAGATTATGAATTTGGAAGAAACTGGCCATGGGATTTTGTAGCCTTGTCCAGGAGACGCTTCTTCCTCCCCCCTTGACTGTAGTCAAGAGATTTGTTGGAGTCAATGTTAATGACAGTGAGATGTGCCATGAGTAGTTGCCCTTAGAATGAAACAGACAATGAATCAATGTTTGTGTGAACATACATGGTGAAATATGGATCAATCTCTTAAGATAAACCTAGCTTTGTATCTCATAGATCATCACTGTTTATGCCAGTATTTGTCTGAGAACGTGTGGGTGACAGGTGCTTAATACTGGGTGATATTGTTTACAGCTTACCAGGTGGAAATGCCATAAATCATCTACCTTCTAGTTCTTGTGAATTCTGCAACAAGACATAACCTAGGGAACATAGGACACTACCTTTTATTTCCAGCAGCCTAACATTGATAACTTTGCATGGGAACAAACAAACAAGATTATTTTCTAACCCTACTTGGAGTCCCTGGTTATTTGCCACCCAAGAATTAATCAAGTCCAATCCTGCTCAGCTTCGAAAATTAGACTAGGTCCAATGTCTTTAGCATAATATGGCAGCAAGGCTAAACTGTCCCATCTGCCTGATTGAGGGTTAATCAAGACTAATGGCAAATAATACTATAGCTTTGAAATTTAATTTCCTTCTGTATACCATTCACATGATGAGTGGCTTGGTGAGTCCTTTTACATCTAGGACTTGAATTGGGCATTGCTAACTGGACATCTCGCTTCTGTAATACAGAATGTTTCAAAGTAAGGAACTCAGTTTCAAAGTGGTTTCAAAATACACGATGACAACATGTTACAATTACTCAAAAAATACAAACAATTTAATGAATTATCAAGTTCTACTAACCATTTTATAAATGCTTGATGTGCCTTCCACCTGCTGTGCAGATAACGTCAAGACCGTGGAGAACACAAAATGCCTTGTGCTGTAAGTTCGCCATCTTGTGAGTGACAGGGTAGGGTTTGTTTGTGCACTGGAAGGAGCATCGAGCAGTAGCATTTGAAGATCTATACCCCATCCTTTCAAATAGTAAGAGTTCTTTGTTGGTTTGTAGTTTCAGAGATCTAGCGATTTCAAATCAGGTCCATCTTTTTGAAGCACCTTGTATATTTTGCATGAAAAAGGCTAAGACAGATATGATGTGTGTTTAGGATATTTCTCATCACCCAGCTCATGAATTTGGGACTGTTCTAAATGTATAAAATTACATTTCGGGTAATTAGAAGAAACTGGCCATGGTTTCTCTTTATTGTGAACCAAAATGGATTCACACCAGTAAGTCCATAGAAAGTCAGTAGAGTATAGAAATAGCAATCACCTATACATCATTACTGTCTGATTTGTATTGATTTTGAGTGAAGCAGGAAAGCAATCAAACTGCTAATTGCATTGATAGCATCTAGAACAGAGGTGGGCATCTTGTAACCAATCCTCCACATGTTGTTGGACTGATCCCTGCATTAGTCTTACCCAGCATTGCTAGTGATGAGCAATGATAGAAGTTGCCGGCCGTCTTGTTCTGGAAGACTACAGGTTGCACACCTGACCTAAAAGTAAGTAACATTGAAGTTACTTCTGTCGAAACTAGGGAAATGTATTGATATTTTATCCTCAATATTGTTTCTTATTTAAATCTAATTCCTTTACTTTGGGGGAGTATTATGGGATATCTTTCAAGTAAAAATTAAGAGACACTGTTCCGAGCAAATGCTGACACTGAAAAATGGAAGGATTTCTAAGGAAATGGAAAATTCAAATCATATAATTTTGGCTTTTGTGATTGCCCCACTGAATGATGTTATGATGTTATGACCTAGCTTTTTCCTTTTGTCTAACTTGTTTTTTGTAGCATTGATAGCCAAAATACTTTCCTGCAGTCGGTTGAGAAGGGCAATTTGAAGAACTACTGCTTTTACAATTACCACAAAATTGTCATCTTGCTAACTGATGTTTGCATCCCAGAGGAAAGGCAGTAAATTATATTTCCCATATGTGACTACTTCCTAACATTTTTATAAACTTTCTTAAAAGCTCAGATCATAATTTCCAGTTTTAAACTTTCGGATGATGTCATTGCTTTAGTTTTTTCTTCTTCTTACAGTCATCTTAATTCATAAGGGTAGACTGAGGGAAGGAAAAAGACCCTGGTTACCTTTGTTAAAATGTGAAAGAAAATGTACTAACCATTTTGCATGTACCTTTGTCTATTAAGAACAGGTTGTGTGTGCTGCAGTATTTGAAGGGAGCAAGAGGAAACATGTAAAATAGCACCTAATGCATTCCCTCGTGGCAACTGTTGGTGTGTGTGAGTTGCGTAAAAGCATCTGCTTCCAATTCCTTAACTAACGAAAATCACATTGTCTTTCTGATTTATCTGAAGTAAGGGCAGCTTGTCCTTCATCCAAACTATCTTTTATTTCAGTTCTCATACCAGAAGGATGAATCAACTTTTTTGTATAATGAATAAACTGCTGGTTATTTTATCAAGAGTGAGAATGTGGTGCACTTTTTGTGGTTTAGTCAACATAAAACAGAGAAGTGGGCAGCATGACTTCTTTGTTTTTTTCAGCTCCCAAGGGACGTTCATTCAAATATATGTGATACTCCATTAAAACTCTGTGCACTTCACCTCTGTATCATATTCCAACAAAGGGAAAAGAGGTTTTATTTTATTTTGTTAAAAAAACAGGAAGTGGACTTATGACAACTTCCAATTTACATGTAGGGGCAGTTCAGCCCACAGTGGGTCTATGATGTATGGAAAAAGATACAAGACAAGATCCTTGGAGAGGCGAGACCAACCACATGCATCCTAGACCCCTGCCCATCCTGGCTGGTGAGAGAAACCAGAGGGGGTTTGGTCGAGGGAGGGCAGGTTTCCAGCGAGCCTAAAAATGGCTGTGATCAGGCTGCTGTTGAAAAAGCCATAATTGGATCCTACTCAATTCGGAAACTTTCAGCCTATTTCCAATCTCCCCTACTTGGGCAAGGTCTTGGAACATGTGGTTGCCTCACAGCTCCAGGGATTCTTGGATGACACTGATTTTCTGGATCCAGCACAGTCTGGCTTTAGGCCGGGGCATGGTACCGAGACAGCCGTGGTCGCCTTAGTCGATGATCTTCGCCGGGAACTGGACAGGGGGAGTGTGTCCCTGCTGGTTCTGCTGGACCTCTCAGCAGCCTTCGATACCGTCGATCACTGTATCCTTCTGGGACGCCTCGCGGGAATGGGACTTGGAGGTACTGTTCTGCAGTGGCTCCACTCATTCCTGGAGGGTCGGTCCCAGATGGTGTCATTGGGGACGCCTGCTCAGCCCCACAACCGTTGACTTATGGGGTCCTGCAGGGCTTTGTATTGTCTCCCATGTTGTTTAACATCTACATGAAGCCGCTGGGAGAGATCATCAGGAGTTTCGGGGTCCGGTGTCATCTGTACGCAGATGATGTCCAGCTCTGTCACTCCTTCCCACATGTCACTAAGGAGGCTGTTCAGGTCCTGAACCGGTGCTTGGCCACTGTGTCGGACTGGATGAGGGCCAACAAATTGAAATTGAATCCAGACAAGACAGAGGTCCTCCTGGTCAGTCTGAAGGCCAAACAGGATATAGGGTTACAGCCTGTGCTGGATGGGATCACACTCCCCCTGAAGGCACAGATGCGCAGTCTGGGGGTGATCCTAGACACATTGTTGAGCCTGGAACCCCAGGTCTCAGCAGTGGCTCGGGGAGCCTTCGCACAGTTAAAACTTGTGCGCCAGCTGCGACTGTACCTTGGGAAGCCGGACTTGGCCACGGTGGTCCACGCTCTTGTTACATCCCGTTTAGACTACTGCAACACACTCTATGTGGGGCTGCCTTTGAAGACTGTTCGGAAGCTTCAATTAGTCCAATAGGAGGCTGCCAGGTTAATAACTGGAGCAGCGTACAGGGAGCGTACCACTCCTCTGTTACGCCAGCTCCACTGGCTGCCGATTAGCTACCGAGCACAATTCAAGGTGCTGGCTTTAGCCTATAAAGCTCTAAACGGTTCTGGCCCAGCTTATCCGAACGTGTCTCTCGCTACGACCCACCTCGAAGCTTAAGATCATCAGATGAGGCCCTGCTCGCAGTCCCGCTAGCCTCACAGGTGCGGCTGGCGGGGACAAGAGACAGGGCCTTTTCAGTAGTGGCTCCCTGCCTATGGAACACCCTCCCCATTGAAGTCAGGCAGGCTCCCTCCCTTCTGTCTTTCCGAAAGAGAACAAAAACGTGGTTATGGGACCAGGCATTTGAGCATGAGTAGCAGCAAAAATGAGATATGAATATATGACCTACTGACAGACCCCACCTGGACATGGAAAGCACCTTAAATGTATATTTAAATGTATAATTATGTATATTTTTAATGTATATTCTTAATTTTATTGTAATTTTTAATCTCGATGGATTTTTAAATGTGATGAAAACTGTTTTTTGATGTGTATGTTTATATTGTAAGCCGCCCTGAGTCCCCTGATGGGTGAGAAGGGCGGGGTAGAAGTGACGCAATAAATAAATAAATAAATAAATAAATAAATAAATAAAAATTGCACTTGGACCTTCTCAAGTTGGCCACTTAAATTGAAAAGGTGGCATGATATTAAACAAACTACTTATTTCCTATACATAGTTACTTGGCAGTAAGGCCTGTGGAGTTTAATATGATCATTAACCTTCTTTCATATTGATAATAGTCCCCACAGTTAGTACTTTCTGGAATATTTTTGTTTGTGGACATAGAATGAAAAGGTATATCACAATATCCTAACACTGACATCCAGAAAAAAGATATTCCTATGAACCGTATAGTTAATCAGTCTCATTTTCTGGAAAAAGAAGGTAACCAACATGATTCCTTGGGTCATTCAAATATCACCACTATAATTCCCAATTAAAACTAAAAAAACTAAGAAAACTAGGAAATAAACATAAACTAAAGAAATGTACAGCATCTCTTCAGACTCACTTTTGCTCTGAAATGGCACCATCTTGCTATTGTGGTAACAACATTTTTAGTCACTCTTTATTCCATGTTAACAAAATACAATAGAGAAACTACAGTGGATGTTCTAAACACATCAAGGTTGGCTAAATGTGGCCTCCAACAACCACGTTAGAAGAGGGCTAGTGTAGTGAGATTTTATGACTTGTGTTAAAATTGTGTTGTTATTATTCCATTTTTCTCTAATTCTAATCCCACAAGTATGTAGCTATGTATATAAAACTGAACCTTGAATTACTTCCTCAGTATATCTGAGGAAGTTGTTTGTTATGCACAAAAGATGGCACAAGATTCTTATTTTCTGTCCCTCTCTTATTTGTACAAAAACTAACATAGCTCCCTTTTAGCCATCTCAAAGAATATACATTATTTTGTTTTCTTGCCTACAGAATAAAATTTTCAGGAATATGTCCACACTCATCTGATGTACTTGTAAAATTATCGTTGGATTCTCTTCTTCAGACTGTACATGATGTACCTAGTACACAAGGTTATATTCCATTCCTCGTTTAGTCTCTCAGTATTCACATAAAACAAGTAACTATTCTTATTTTACGGGTAATTCCTGAAGATTGTGACTTCACACAGCCGATGAATACAAAGTATGCCTGAATTGGTTTTTGGCTAGATTTCCCAGGTAACTCCTGTAGATTGTGACTTTACACAGCCAACAAATACAATGTGTGGCTGAAATGGTTTTTGGCTACATTTCCCAGGTCCTGTGCCCAGCTCTATTAGTTAAACCTAATTTCTGTTGCAGTGCAATTCCATGATATGAGCACTTCCCCCAGTGTTACAAGATGGAGTCTCACTTTGTTGTTGTTTTGAACTTAGCAAATCATTAGGATAGGTTTTAAATGTGAATTTTGAGACTGGATATCAAATTCAGATCAGCTCTTTTGACTCTGGGGCAGGCAGATATACTGTTGAACTCAGTGTGAATCATAAAATATGCAGCTGGTAAAATAGTTTTTAGAAGTAATGAGAGTGTTTTTCCTGTGCTTGGCAGTGAACTTTAAATGATGTTTCCATCTGCAAAGCTTAGTGTAAATTTGACCACAGTAGCAGTCACAAGACTGGAAATTGCATCAGCATGCTATTACAAAATATTTTCCCACTACTATTTCAAATCAACAATTCCCACTTTGGTGCATTGTTTGCATTTTTCACAACTAATCATGCAATAAACAATCAATTTTAAAAGTTCAGTAAACTAAAGTTCAGCAAACTGAATGAACCTTAAACTCTATCCATATTTCTAACCTTTTGGGAAATAATTTAGAGCGCTTTAGATGAAATAGTTCCAGATTCTTCTTTTCACTTTATATTCAGTCTTATTTGGATTGTGCACCTTATGGAATTGCCAGTGGACAGAAGAATACAAGGTGGGATCTAATGGTACATAATAGATTTCAATCTACTGGAGTAAATGATTTTGTAGATTTTTTTTATCAGTTTCCTATTCCTAATGTTTGAGCGGGTTGGATCATCTCCCAGAACAATATGGAAAAAAGGATGTGAGGCTGTAGGATAGAGGGAATCAATTTTAAAAACTCTTCTCTTGTCCCACAGGATGAAAACTGCCCTGCAAGTTAAATGGCACCATTACATTGTATCAGTAGTTTATGTTTCCATTGGATGTTGTTGTTGTTGATTGAAATAACACAGAAATAGGGCAAGTTCAAATAGTTTAGGCTACTTGAAGGTTTATGTCTTCCCATATAGAAACTTAGCATGGTGCAATAGTTTGAGCATGGGACTTGGATTCTGGAGACCAGGGCTTGAATCCCCACTCAGTCATGGAAACCCACTAAATGAACTTGGGCAAATCACATTTTCTCAACCACAGAGAAGGCAAAAGCAGTGTCCCCATTATGAATACATCTAGCCAAGAAAGCACCATGATAGAATTTAGCATTGTCATATGTCAGAAATAACTTGAAGGCACACAAGAATCATAGAATCATAGAACAAAAGAACAAAAACAGTTTCCTATATGAGCCTGTAAGAAAGACACTTCTCTATCTCACTGCCTTCACTGGTGATAGATAGGTGCTGGTGGGAGAAAAGACCTTTTCTGTGACTGCTTCCACACTTTGGAACCCCCTCCCAAGGAAGGTTCAGGTGGCTCCTCCTTTATTTCCCTTTTGGCGACAGGTTAAGTCTTTTCCTAACAAGCTTTTGGAAAATGATTTTAACAAAGAAGACTTTATGGTGCTTTACAATTTTTGCTCTGCTTTATAGTGAGGTTTTGGTTGGTTCTGCTGTACTGTTTTAATTTTTTATTTTGAATGTTTATATATAAACATAAACTGTATATGTTTTCTTGCATTCTCTGTCTTTTAAGCTACCTTGAGTCCAACCTGGGAGAAAGTAGGAATATAACTAAATGGGTGGTACTCTTTTTAAAAAATAATAATAATCAAATTTATTTAAAGACAATTTTTAAGTCAATCTTTCAGGTTTGAAAATTTGTGTATTCCCCGAATCAGCAGGCATGCCACCTAGTTAATACAATAATAAAATTACCATAGTTTGCCACACAACTAGCCTTTGTAGAAAAGCATAATTTATAATTTGTTGTGAATTCTGTCTCTGAGGATTAAAAAAAGAAGCAAGAGTGTATTTGGTAACTCTAGAATGCCCATCAATGAAAGTATATTTGGAAGAAAGATTTTGCACAGGCCTCTTTCTTGCTTTATTATTGAAACTTTCTTGCTTTATTATTGAAACAATGTGTCGACTTCTTAAAATGAATGGGGGGCTACTCTGTACATGCTGATTTTGCATAAAATAAATTATTAGTTCTGGTGTTTAAAGGTGAGAATAATAATAGTAACTATTTGTAACCCACCCTATCACCACAAGGGGACTCCGGGAACTATTTTGAACTATTGAATGCCAGTTTTAGTTTGCATCTCTACCAGTGGCCTACATGTTTGGGAATGTAGTGCAGATTAAATATTTGGAAAGCTGGGGAAAGGAAAGAATGGTCCAATGTTCACTGAAGAAATTGGAAAGGGCGGTGATTAGATGTTGGGGAAGAGTGGTAATTACCCTAAGGTGGACAAGGCTGAGGCTGTAAGGACTCTTTTGTCAATCCCACCCACTCCCTTCAATTTTTTTTTTTGGGTGGGGGGAATAAGTGCATTTCCTAGAACATCTAAAAGTATGGCTGCACTCCATCTCCCCTAATAAATAGATTAAAAGAATATTTAGTACTTAATTTTTCTTTAAAACCAGATATAGATTTCCAGCTATCTTAGGTTTTGTTTTTAATCTTCTATTTTCCAATATGGGTTTCAGGGGTGCCCAGGTGCAGAAAATATGACTTAGTATCTAACCAAATTGTCCACTCTGGTGGGTGTGGTGTAAAACTACTTACCGTATATACTCGAGTATAAGCCGACCCGAATACAAGCCGAGGCATCTAATTTTACCACAAACAACTGGGAAAACATTGACTCAAGTATAAGCCGAGAGTGGTAAATTTCAGAAATAAAAATAGATACCAATAAAATTAAATTAATTGAGGCATCAGTAGGTTCAATGTTTTTAAATATTTACATAACACTGTTATTTAAGATAAGATGTCCAACTCTGATCAAATCATTATTCTCATCTTCCTCAATGTAAATGTGCTTATGTATCCTTTTAATAATAATAGAGTAAAATAATACATGTAATAATAATAATAATAAATACAGGAAAATAATACATGTAATAATAAATAGAGTAAAATAATAAATGCAATAATAATAAGATCAGAGTGAAATAATAAATGTATTATTATTATTATTATTAATAAAGTAAAATAAATGTAATAGTAGCAACAATAATAAAGAAAAATAATAAATGTACCATATATTCTTGAGTATAAGCTGACCCAAATATGAGCCAACCAGGACCCTCACCCGAGTATAAGCCGAGGGGGGCTTTTTCAGTCTTAAAAAGAGAGCTGAAAAACTATGCTTATACTCGAGTATATACAGTACGTTGTCTTGGTGATCGTTTTTTTCAGTGTGATCAGTTGCAGTCTGTCCTGATTAGAATTAGAAGATTTAATCATTGCTGTTATGAAGCAACATCATGGTAATTAACTATCACTTTCTCTCTCCCTCTTTTTCCCATAGGAAATAAAACCGGATCAAGTCACCAAATTAGCACTTGGGAAAGACATTGATTTTGAGATTATCTGCAAAATGGTATGACTTGTCTTGTGTTTGTTTTATGTAGTAGTGAATAATTGCTTCTCACATATAACATCATCAGATTGAGCAAAGAAATTGTTAATAAAATTCAGACCTAATACTGCTGGGAAGCATGTAATAGCATTTATTTTGTCTTCTGAACCTGTTAGAAATCTACAAACTTCTGGGGAGAACCTTCTCTTTGTCACACAACCCACTCAATTGCATTCGGTGGGAACAAAGGAGAGGGCCTTTTTCTGTGCCTGCTCCCAGACTTTGGAACTCCCTCCCAAGATAAACTAGGATGGCCCTCTTGTTTGACGAATTTAGTTCATTTATATTTAAAGAAAGTATTTTAGGGTCCTCGTTCTTGAGACAGTAAATGATCATCCAATTCTTCATCATTGCCTTCTTGGATGTTCTCTTTGTCCTTAGTCTTCTGATCTGTCTTCTAAATCTAGGTCATTTTAAAAATCACATCTCTTGGAAGTTTATTCCTAATTGCATGTTGGAATTGGACACCAAAGCTCCTGTCAATTTGAGTCTCAACCACTTGCTCTGGTCTTCCAAGGATTCCATGGTAGTTATCTGTGTTTTTATATTTTTTGGCTGTGTCATGAAAGGCTTTATTTTGGTTCCACTATCAGCAGAGGCACATTTGGTGAAACTAGTTAGAAGTCCTTTAAAAAGCTTCTCTGTCTTTGAAAATACAGCTGATGGTAGTGAGCTCCACAGTAAATATTCTCCCCTCCCTTGAATGGGAAACATATCATGAAGGCTGGTGAAAACCATGATTCCTCAAATAACTTTTGTCATTTACTTGGAAATGGATCTCCTTCTTGCTTTGATATTATTGCTCTTTTTATTTGATAATATTTTGTGTAGTATTTTAGAAGCAGACTATCATTATCATCATCATAGGCTGTCACTTTCAACCAATATGATTGCCTTCCAAGTGTAAGGTCTTGTCAGTGGGTCTGTAGGTGACTGTAGAGACCTATTCTTGAACCACATGTTCATTTGCAGTGATGACATTGGTTTCCAGATGAAAGGCAGTCCTGACAAGGGTTGTCTTGACATACCTTCCTCTTGACAGTTTCTGCCTTTCGCCCCCTATATGTGCATCTTTGAATTCCATAGCACTGTTGATAACTGCTGACCTCCAGTCAGAACACTTGAAGGCCAAGGCTTCCCAGTTCTCAGTGTCTGTGACATAGTTGTAAAGGTACCTGCTGTTAGGAATTGTGGAAGTTGGAAATCCAAAACACTTGGAGGGCCAAAGGTCGCCCATGCCTGCTCTAGGTCCTTCAGTGCAATTCTATGACCAACTTTGAGCAGAAGTTGATCATAAAGTCATGCTGGAATTATTATTATTATTATTATTATTATTATTATTATTATTATTATTATTATTTCATTTCTTACCCACCTCTCCTCGTGACTTGAGGCAGGTCACAGCACAGTCAAAACACACAAACATTGCAAAAGCTCTATAAACACACATATAAAAAGTAATTCTTTAAAGATACATATTAAATACACAGGACAGAGATTAAAACACAGGACAAGAGTTTAAAATTCATGATTAAAACTGGCTGGGTAGGCCTGCTAGAAGAGTTAAGTTTTTAGATGGGCTTTACATTCTGACAGCTCATTTAGCTGTCAGAGCTCTTCCAGCAGGTTGTTCCACAGTCTTGGGGTGACGGATGAAAAGATTCTCTCGGTTACTGTTGCCAGTCGGGGTCTGGCTGGTTGGAATAACCCCCCCCCCCCCCCCGAGGATCTAAGTGAGTGGAGCAGATTGTACAAAAGAAGGTGATCCTTTAAACTTGGATCTTATGTCTAATCTGTTTTGTGTATTTTAATATGAATCTTACGGAAATATGTTTTAATTTGTTTAAATTAAAATATGTTTTAATTTTAAAGTCGCTTTGAGTCCCCTTTGGGGTTGAGATAGAGCAGGGTTATATTGCAGTAAATAAATAAATAACTATGTTTATTTTAAAAAAAGGTCTTTAGCTGAATGTGTGTTTTACAGTGTTGTAATCCATCTTGAGCCATGAGGAGAGACGGGCAAGAAATAATTATGATGATGATAATAATAATAACAACAACAACAACAACAATAATGTCACAAGTACCACCTGCCAGTAGTAAAGAACTGGTGGGATCACAAACCTTTAAAAGTAATGGAAAATGAGCACGCAAAGATACTGTGGGACTTTTGAATCCAGACTGACAAAGTTTTGGAACACAACACATCAGACCTCACGATTGTGGAAAAGAAAAAAGTTTAGATTATTGATGTCGCCATACCAGGTGACAGTCAAAGTGATGAAAAACAACAGGAAAACCTCAGCCGTTATCAGGACCTCAAAATCGACCTGAAAAGGCTCTGGCATAAACCAGTACAGGTGATCCCAGTGGTAATGGCTGCACTGGGTGCCATGCCAAAAGATCTCAGCCGGCATTTGGAAACCATAAACATTGACAAAATCACAATCTGTCAACTGCAAAAAGGCTACCTTACTGGGATCTGCGCGCATCATCCGAAAATACATCACAAAGTCCTAAACGCTTGGGAAGTGTTTGACTTGTGATTCTGTGATACAAAATCCAGCATATATATCTCATTTGCTGTCATACTATGTCTTTGTGTCAATAATAATAATAATAATAATAATAATAATAATAATAATAATAATAATAATAATTCTGTTCGTAACCTGGGCCTATACCATGTAGGGCTTTAAAGGTCAAAAACAATGCCTTGTGCTTTGCCCAGAAATGAATTGGCAACCAGTGGAGTGACTTTAGGATCTGTTTAGTATGCTCACTCCTGAGTGTTCTCATAACCTATCTGGCTGCTGTATTTTGAACCAACTGGAATTTCCAAACCTAGACCCCATCTACCTATTTAATGCTGTTCGTAGGTAGCTTAAAACTGGGGAGGCCAGACAACAAACTCTCACAAAACACATGAAATGGAGCCTTTGGTGTGCCACAGTGCTACGTTGTTTTTATAATCACCATTAGGAGGGACATAAAATGGTTCCAAAATTTCTTGTATAATCATCTTTGCAGCAAAACCACTTTCTTCTTTGAAACTGAATTAAATGCTCATTAAATTAAATTAAATGCTCTAGAAATTCCTAAGTGTTATCTCAGCTAAAAAATAGCAATTTCTTTATTCTCAGTTTTTCGCTTTCATGGTGGTCCTGTGCCCTTAATCCCGGTGAATGTAGAAGGCTAACGGCAATTGTTTGCACTCGTGTTCTCATAAAGTCTACACACTTTCAAATCAGTACATGTTCTGAGTAGTCCCTTATTAACTTTACTTGTGTGTATGTGCCTTCAATTTGCCTCAGCTTTTCTTTAGTCAAAATTACTAATAATTTCTTGGAACCAAATGCAATGAGTTGACTCTTTCTTCAAAAAGTACAATATAAGTTATCATAGGAATAACATTCATAAAATCGAAACAGTACTCCAGTTCTTTCAGGAATGGAAATTACTGTGGGTGTGTAAAAAGAAACCCCACTGTTTCCTGATGGATTTCCATGGCAGACACATACTAAGTTCAAACAAAAATGGTTGTGGTTACTTTGAGAACTTTGGTGATGAGGGAATGTTGCATGAAGGTGTAAGATTTGTCTGTCTGTGCCTAAATCAGACCCAGTAATGCAAATGATTCATCTTTGTGATCTTCAAAACATTTGTACTTTTGAACTGTGCTCTTAAATATTTTCATAGACTTAAGTATTTGATGTCTAACTTAATGCCTCTTCAGTGACAAAGGTACACATTCTGTCTTGAGACATTAGCAGAAATTGCTCAGAAGTCTTCCAGAAGCCTGTCCTAATGTTTCTTTCCGGATACAATTCCCCCTGTTCCCTAAAATCATCCACAAAGGATTCCCCAAACCATCAGAACAGATTTTGGGAACACATTGGGTTCCAGAGAGGAAAAAAATCAACTTCATTGAAAGATGCCACTCTACAGATGGACAGACCCAGTCATATCTAATCTGGATGTTTTACACTCTGCCTGTTATTTCTTATGACTCTGTTCCTGGCTTTGCCTGGTGTAGTTATCATGTTGATGACAAAGTTCTGGTGCACACATAAACACCATATGGAAGACCCATGAATAGTTCTGTTTCATTACTATTAGGGAATGTATATGTCAAATTAATTGCCCTGTCACATAAAGAGCATTTGTTACTAAGTAGAAATCTTGTGAGGAATTGTGTGAGGTAGGGGATAATCCATGGAATGTGCTTCTTTTTGGCTACTACCTAGAACAGCAACTACAGAAAAGGAAGCCGTTTTATGGATTTTTTTTTGTCTTGTCACTATAATGTTAAGTTTATTAAGACATAGGCGTGAACTTTTCTTCACCTCCCGATTATGGATGATGTAAATGAATTCCCAATTCAAAATCTTAGGTTTATCCATGTCCAAAATGCCTGTTTATTATGGTTCTTCTACCAATGAAAGATATTTGCTTCCCTTGAAAAGGAAAATAGGCAGCAACTGTCGCTCCAGCAAAGGCTTTAAAATCTTCAAGCATTGGCATTCAGCATTTAAATGCATGCAAAAATTGATTTGCTTCTTATCCACTATATTTCAAATATAAATTAGTATTTTATTTGGTCTTTTTAATTAAATACTGTTTGTTTCATTTTCCGTCCCAAAGCAGTTTATACATTAGTATACAATTTGAATAGCTATAGAAAAAAATGCTGTATAGTAGCAGACATCAGATCCTGAGTATAGTACATTACTGTTATTCAAGTACAGTATGATAATATCCATATTATTTATCAAATTCTACAATGGTCAGATTTTTAAAGCACACGATTATTAAAAAATCTAAAGAGATACATTTGTTTCTTTGCTGAGATCAAAAAGAACATATTTGATAGAAAGCCACATTGTTTTTAGATAGATAAGTGAAAATATATTTTTATCTGTACGCATTTAGTTAAAAAAATGTGTCCCAGCTAATTTATTAGAAGATAATCTCACCCATTCAAGGTAAGAGAAGATCTTGTTTTTCATATTCAGTACTTCAAATAAAAGCTTAAAGGCTGAAAAAAAATCTTACTGGTATTTCTTGTCATCTTCAAAACATGTGTATCCATGTTCCTTATTCTGTGAATATATGAAGAACTATGTAGCATTTATGTTTAGCAACTTACCCTACACATTCATGGATCAGTGTAGAAATTAGTGGGATGACTTATCCATGGGCCAGTGTGAGTACTGTACATTAGCTTTTATACAAAAAAGAGCCACCCCCTTCTCTGTGGTGAAAAGCAAGAACTTAGTCCAACCCAAGATAATCTAAAAGAAGCACTGACCCCCTTTGTTTCCACCATGATGCCACTTCTGACCTTGTTGAATTCCTGGCCAGAGAAATAATGGTGACTGCCAGGGGCATGTCTCTGGGTTGGCATTGGTACTTTCGCTTCTCCTCGTAGTGACCCTCAACTTTTCCACAGGTCATATCAAAATCCACAATTTTGGCCCCAAAACTGTTCTCGAATTATATATGAAGTCAACTTATATATGACAATATATGGCATAAAGATGAAAGATGCTGTGTAGGTAATTTATTTTTATATTATTTGTGTTGAAGTTGACTATTGTTTGGATTAATGAGTGAGGTTCTATGGTATGTAGTTGGTTATGCAGGGTCATTATTTACTCTCAGCAAGATGATTTGCATTTTTTTCTTCACAGCCCAACTGTACAGCAAAAGACAGAGCAATTGCTAGATTGTCAGCTCATCCACTACTGAAGACAAAAATTGCTGATATTAAAGGTAAGCCAAAATTAGGCCACCTAATCGATTTATATTTGGATACTTTTTTTTGTTTTAAAACTGGTTTAAACTATACATCTAGGAGTTACTGAGCATTTGCCATAGTCATGGAGACCAAATATTTTGTATTCTATTTATCTGAAATCATTAGGAAAGAGAACAGAACAGTCTTTAAGAAAACAATATATCCACCAATGGCTGAACATGCACTAATCCATGTATTTGTAGGGTTTTTTTCTGAGTCATAAAATGCTATTACAGTGGTCCCTAGATATCCACTGGGTTTCCAGGACCCCCCATGGATACCAAAATAACTTTGCTCTGGTCTATGGATCACTACAATATACTCCGTATGCCAACACCTCAACATTTCAGACAGGGATTTTCACTACCATATTACCTGAAGTACTTTTTATTCTGGATGCCATAGTTAAAACACAGAAGTTACCTACTGTTATTCTAGGGGTTATCTTCCCAAAAATATAGTCAGCACATTTCATGATGTCATTATTATTACTGTATTTATATTATATTTTAGCATGGCTGCTGTACTGCTGTATTTAAAAATCATTGTTTTTCCAGCTGCTGTAAAAGCCTTCAAAGATGCAAGACTGAAACCATCCAGAACAGTTTCTTCAGAAGAACATAAATCAGAAGAACAGCTTACCAAACAACCTGAGGAGACCCAACATTCCAGCAACAGAGAACAGAACAAAACATTTAAGCAAGCTGAACACCAAAACAAAATAAAGGTGAAAGAGAAGCCAGGAACTGTCATGGGAAAGGAACAAATTAGTGTGTTAGAAGAACAGAAAAAAGACACTGAGCAACAGTGTCCTGTGGATGATTTCCCACTGCAAGAGGGAGAACATCCTAAATTAGCCCATCAAGTTCAAACAGTTCAAACAGATCATACAATCTGTCCAGAAGGAGAGAAGTGTTTGGGTGATCTTCACAGCAGGGCAGATGAATCTGATAGTGATCAAAGTCAGAGTGAGGAAAGTGGAACTGTGAAGGAATATTTTGATGACAGCACTGAAGAGAGGTTCTATAATCAGTCTTCTGACTCTGAGAAGAGTGACAGTAATGATGACTTCTTCATTGGGAAAGTAAAAAGAACAAAAAAGAGGGCAATGGCTGACATTTCCATACCTAGAGAAGAGAAAAAAGGAATTATGTTTAAAACCTCGAAGTCTGTAATGGTGCAGGACACAGACACAAAACACAACTCTCAGAAGTCAAAAGCAGCAAATCTCGATTCTGTATTTTACTGTTCATTGTCTAATTCAGACAAATCCAAAAATGTGAAAAGGTAAGGGTTTTTTCTTTAACCTTCTTAGGTGCATAACAGTAGTAAAATAGTAAATTGCAAACTTTTGGGCAAAGTTTGAGACTTGGACTCTTAATGAGTGATAGTTAACTAGAAGGAATCATTTTAGAAATCTTCAGAGAATTCATAACATTTTGGGAGGAAAATTGTTTCAGTTCATTCTTGCAGCAGCACCTGATTGAGGAGAATTGGTGTATACTGCTGATCCCACCCTGATGATAAAATTCCATGTCTTTCCTTTTTTCCCTCTACCATGTCTTGAAAAAAAGTTTCAAATAGCAAAGAAGAATCATACACTAATTTCGCTTGAATTAGAAATGAACAAAAAATAGTAGTCCACTCATTTACAATGAGACTACATTTATGTGATGAGAGGGCAGAAAATGAAAACAAGACATTTTGAAAAAATAGTGCTGATATAAGGATCATATCCCTCTGGTATAAGGGTCACATCCATGTGTATACCTGAACGTCAGCAGAAATCTTCCTTTACTGGAGCATGGCTATTTTAATGTATATGTATCCTGCCCCAGCAATTTGAATACCATAGTTTAAAAGAGTTTAAGCAGCAAAATAATGTAAAGGATAAAAGCACATTTGGATAAAGATAACCATGCTCCCAAAGCAGATGGGTTTTAACTTGGCACCATAATGACAGCTGTTTGAGTGCCAATAAGGCTACTAGGAGAGGCCATTCCATAATGGTCTGCCACAACAGGAAAGGCCAGTTGCCATGTGCTCTCAAAACATATTTTTCTGACTGATGGGACACAGAGGTGGGCCCTCCAGCAGACCCAAGATATATAACATAGGTGTATATTGGGAGATCCATTCCTTCAAGTATTGAGGTCCCTAGTGATGTATCAGCATCTATCAAGTAGGAGATAAGGTACCACTTATAAAGTAGGGAGGCAAATTTAACTAATTTATGACATTGGAATGAGGAAGTGCCGTCATAGTGGATGTTGAAGCAGCTGCTCCCCCTGTGGCCAGAATCGAACATCCCCTTAGGAGAAGGTTAAATTGTCTCTGCGTCTGTCTGTCTCGGTTCTATGTGTATATGGGCATTGAATGTTTGCCTTATATGTATATAATGTGATCTGCCCTGAGTCCCCTTCGGGGTGAGAAGGGCGGAATATAAATACTATAAATAAATAAATAAATTTAGGAATTTGAATTCATTATCACAACCATAAATTCCAACCAAAAGTGCATTGATAACCACTGTTGTTCTTTTATGGCCTAAATACCAGAGGCACCGGATCCTGTCTGATCTTGGAAGCTAAGTAGGACTAATACTTAAATGGAAGACCATCAAATACCAGGCGCTGTAGGCTATATTGCAGAGGGAGGAACTGGCAAAACCACCTTTGAGTATTACTTGCCAAAAAAAAAAATCCTATGCAATTCATGTGGACACCAAAAGCCAACAAGCAAAGTGAAGTCGCATAATTCCTTTAAAGCTGGTATGTGATTTAAATTTGGTGTCTGGTCAGGAATTTAGCTGCTTCATTTGGCACTACCTGCAGCTTCTGGGTAGTCCTCAGGGGCAAACCCACATAGAGTATATTACATTAATCTAGTCAAGAAGTCAGCAGTGTATGGAATATTGAAGCAAAATTACCATATAAAGGTCATAACTGATTCAGTATAAGAACTATTGCTTTAGTCACTCTGGTCAAATGTTTTCATACTGTACTATGTTGAATCAGTTTTTATATTAAGACTTTCCTGGAGGAACTAGTACGTACATTAAGCATTACTCACAGACTTTAAAAAATGCAGTCTAGCCATGCAAATCTAAACAGAAGTTGTGTCAAGAATTCAAGAAAAGCTACAAAGCTCATTTTGACTATGCGAACAGTTAAATAAACCCTTGAATGCTTAGATATGATTGAGATTTGTTTTATGGGTTCAGTTATCAAATGTTTGTTGATGCACATAGACTTTTAAAAGGAAAATGTGTTATTATGTTTTTTTACTACACTATCTAATCTAATCTCTTCTGTGTTTTAGAACTTCTAGAGACAGTCTTCCCAGAAATAAATCTAGTAAGTCTCATTTTAAGTGCTGCTGTTGGTCTTAATCTTTGTTGCTATTCACATTTCAAAATTTTGAGATACATTGTAGCAGACTTGTGTAACTTTCCTTCCATCCTGATTAGTAGTTACTTGTAAGATAATGTGCTGCCCTATTACCAATCCTATTTTCAAAAGTGCTTAACATAGGGAAAATAATCCCAAGTTTAACAATATTAAAATATGATCTTGCGTGTGCATTCTCTAGAGTAAATCACTTTTTTTCTAATATAATGTAGGTGTTTGTCAGGAATGTGTCTATTATATTGGAGCTTAGTTGTGTTAAAGTCTTTCTTGAAAATTGAACTCTATCCAAGAAAAAAACTTCTTTGCCTGTGTCGTATAACTCAGGAAGTTTATATTCCACCAGAAAAAAAATGTGCTTAGAAAATTCATCTGGCTCCATTATTTTAAAGATGTATTTGTTAAGGCTGCATGAAATTCCATTTACACCATGTATTGGAAGATTATGTTTTTACATTAAAAAGCTTAAAAATAAGTTATTTGGTGAGAGTCAGAATAGTGTAACAGTTTGAGCATTAAAATACATTTTTTGAGATAAGGTTTCACATCCCTGCTCGATTGTGGAAACCCAAAGTGACCTTGGGCAAAGGCAAGAACAAATCTTGCCAAGAAAACTAAGTGATAGGTGTAGTGTAGGGCTGCTACTTGAGGGCACACAACAAATCTGTTTGGTATGTTTATGAATGGAGACAGAGAGATCTCATCACACACAAGAAATAATAGAGAAAAAAATCTTAAAAGTTTAGACCAACTTTAAGGAAATCTTTTAATTATTGCCTTTTCATTCTTGCACAGCTTTTGAAAAAAGTCACCCACAGAAACAGAAGCACAAAGGTTTAGGTATGAGGCGAGATGAAGGGAAGAAACAGTTGGAGCAAGCCCTTCATCCTTCATGGGAGGCAAGCAGAAAACGTCGAGAACAAGTATCTCAAATTACAGCTTTCCAAGGCAAAAAAATTATATTTGAAGACTAATTTTTAAAATAGCTTTTATATTTACAAAAAGAATCAACATTTTGTATGAAAGATTAACTGCTTGTTTATAACTGAAGTGAATACATAAAGTGTCTAAACTTCAAACAAATGTTTTGGGGACAAAAGTCATCCTTTTTTGTCCAAAGTATTTCCTGCTGGCATATGTTTAAATTGCCAAATGGGAACTTGCATGAAAGATCATACATTTCATTATGGGCAGCCACTTTATCTTGAAATCATACGGAGAGGTAGGAGAACATTCTGAATTTCAGTTGCCGACTTGAAATTTGTCTTACTTCAACAGAGGAAGAGAGTGGGTGGTGGATCATGCATGCAAATCCATCTTGAAACACCCCCACATCAGATACAGAGAAATTTTGTTGTTCTTCATGGACAGTTCTGCAACCTTTTATTAAATTAAAACCAGGATCATACAGTTTTCTAGTCTAATATATTTTATTCATAAATAATTCTGACCCCCCCCCCTCCCCCAAGTCTTTTCTCATTCTTTATATACAGGTGACAAGAAAATGCACCATTTTATATTTGCTCTTGTGAGAAGTTTCCAAGGCATCTGCTCCACTGTGTGCTGCCTTTGGCTGGGTGGAAGGCAAGCACACAAGTTTCTAAATCTGATTTTTACAGGGGCTTTGTGTAATAATCTCAAGGAACCAGTTCACTGGACAAGTAACTAGCCCCCTTTCCCTAAAGGTAGCAGCAAAAAGTTTTGGATGGTTTATTTTGGATTTCTGCATAGAGAGACTCAATGTGTAGTTTTCTTTTTAGTACAGATTCAAATGTTCACAAATGAAAGGATTCTTATTAGAGCCTAAAGTCTTCTTTTACCCTATAATAGTCATATGTAGTATGTTTTGATGGAAACAGTAGAGCGGTTCTGAGCATTTGAAACACTTTTATTCAGGTCATTTTCACAGAAATTTGCAACCATGATACAAGAATGGAACACAAGAATATGGAAGTGCAGTGAAGAATACAAAGCTAGTGTACTAATATTTATAAATAACATTTCAGAGAAAGATGTATAGATTTCAAAAGTAAGGATCTTTGAAGAATTGCAGTAAATATTTTTTTCCATCCTTCAAGAAGTTACGAGTGACTTTTCATTGAATTTGTAACATTTGATTGCTTATAAAGTTCTTTTTTTATTCAAGTTAAAATATGTAAGCACCATTGTAATATCTGGAATGTGAAACAAATGTTTTTGCTATTGTAAGGCACTTCAATGATATGCACATACCACTTCAGTTAAGTCCAACAAAAATTATAGGAATGTACAAAGAGGCTGACTGGGAAAAATGCTCATTATATTTTACCATCAGAAATCCCTTAAGTTTAATCAAGGATCATAAAATGCTTGGAATAGCAATTTCTCCATAAATACAAGCCAATTTTGGAAACAGTGAAAAATAGTTTTGTGACCGATCTCCATGTTAGGTGTGTTATCCAGTTGGGAAGTGAATAGATCTGATGATTATTATAAGATGTGATCCATTGATTCTCCAGTCTTCTAGGGACCACAGGAAGATTTTCCACATTGCAGTGGTTATTTCTAAAATAGTATATTTTATATTAAAATAACTGATCATGGACATCTCAGCTAGGGGTGGTATCCAGAAGTGTTAAATAATTCTGTTCAAAAATTAACAACAGAGAAGGAACGTTTTGTAATGGGAAAGTAACCTGTATAGCATAGTTACCCAAAGTGTCAGGCAGGCTATTCCTACCACTTTAGCTGCCAACATGGAGCTATCAGCTTTGAGACACTGCTCCTCTCAGTAGTCACCAGCTCCTTGTTGCTAGCCATTTTTTCTGTTGCTGCCACAACAACACTTCTTTTATTTAAAAAAAGCCTATGTATAAGTAAGCTTAGTAGCATCTATGTGTATTGCAAAGGAATTATAATTGTTGGCATATGCTAAGTACATTGTTGAAAGGGGGGAAATGGAAACCAATTTGGCTGTCATGGAATCCTGAGATTTGTAGTTTTTTTATATTCTCCTGCCAAAAAAACCCTATTAATATAGTGTGTGGAAGTGGGCTAGATAATTTTAAGTTGTTACCCAATCCTAAATTCCTAAATTTCCATAATATGGAGTCACAGCAGTTTGTAATATTGAATAGCTACATGCCATGTCTGATGGTTCAGTACACATGAGAAACAGATATGGCGTTACTGACAAGTTGAAAGAACAAATTTCTCAAACTCAGTCACATCAGACAAATCAAAAAGTGTGTTCTTGCCCCAAATCTGAGGAATAAAACAAGCTTCAGTACTAACAAAATGGTGAAATCCAGCTATGTCTATCTGCTGGTGGAACTGATTCTTGCTATATTTGTCTATTGTGGTACTTTAGTTTGCTTTGCAGGCTTATGGTAGAAGAACAGATTTGGGGCAACAAGGAGGACAGAAAGGAACTCCCTTGCTGCAAGTAGAATTCGTGTGGCTGACACTTTAGTTATAGACAATAGTCTACAGATGTCTGGGAATCACCCAGATGATGTAAAAGTATGCATTGCTCAGAAGCCAAACCATCAATTGAATGCAGGAAAGAAATTAAGAAATACATGAAAGTTTCCTTTTACAAATTGTGCTGTAGCCTATATTTCCAAGAAAGGGGCAGGAAAAATCAACTGAGTGTTCATTAAACTTTATAAAATCCATGGAGTTAACATCAATTGCCAGCCGAAAGGACATACACACCATGGAATGCAGTCAAAATTGAGCAGTTTTCCTAGTTTTATCTAGCACAGCCAGCAGCTATTTAGAAGGCCCTTTCAGCAAACTGGTAGTGGGGAGAAGACTCCTATTGATATAAATTACTTCTCATGGGGGTATTTAATGGTTGAACTGAATTTGTCCACCTAACTGCCAGTACATGCTATCACCTGTCAGAAATGATCACAGTGTAGTACTATAGTACTGTGTGTAGAAGTTTTAAAAAACCTCATTCCATCTATCTAAACAGACAATTTAAGTACATGAGTTCCTGAAAAACATATATTATCATCCAGAAAATCCAGGCTTCTCAGGCTTGCTGTAGGATACCACTTGGATATATTACTATTGATCTTTCAAACAATCTAGCTTCTATTATAAACAGTGATTTGAATTTACTTCAAATAATGAAACATACCAGGACATATTGTTTGTAAACTTTCGTATTTTTCTGCTGTACACATACTCAGGTTTAATCCAATTCATTCAAATCCAAGTGTTCTTTTTCACAAATCTTTAAAGCACCATAAATCCTTTTATAACCTAATTTAAAAAAAATAGTGATGGAAGTTTCGATCACCAGTTGGTTCAGGGTTTGCCACATGATCACTGATATTTCCTATTCCTTATATAATTACATTCTAAATCAATGTAACATTATTTCCATGATCCCAAAAAGACTTTGGACAGTAGTGCCCTGACCATATAGCAAAAAAAAAAAACTTAAAACAAAAAGGGGAATATCAAAAGAAATTTTGTGAAACTACAGACAAGAAAAACCCCCTCTTAAAAACAACATACTAGCTTCCATTGAGCAAACATGAAACATCAGATGAAACCTATTGGATCTCAGCCTATTTGAACACTCTTTTAAATTGTTCTTAAAACACATTCACAGATAGTGTACTGATTTCCAGTAGGCAAAAGAAAACATTTCTGTGAACTGTAAAACTTCCTGGAGAATTCAAAATTCTGGGTATAAAGCACCAATCTCTCACTGCTCCCAAATGCTGAATGTGTTAATTGAGTAACACAATTTATTCCAAAAGAGGTCTTAATGCTTCAGACTTGCATTAAAATTCTTTGTATATACTCTGGTTCTTTTTAAGTTTTCAGAAGTTTTTACATCCTATCTCAGTTTATAAAATAATTGTTTTGCAACAACGGTCTCCGATTCATACATTTTCTTTCAGCTTAGTATCTATTAAAAAGAAAAGAAACAGAATGTAAGTACAACATATTACACATAATTAGAAAAAGTCAATCATTTTAAAATTTAAGCAAAACAGTTTGATAGTTACTTTCCTTCTGTTTAAATTCTTATCAATGACCAAGGGGACATAGAATAAATGGTAATATCCATTAATGTTTGAATAGAAGGTTAAAATACAAATACCAGTATGTTTAATCCTGAAAGATTTTTTTTAAATTGAAACCTGCCTTATTTTCACAGAAAAACAGCTGTTTCAGAATGTTGTTTTAAAAGAAGATTCTCAGCACAGTGATTGGCTGTAACAAATTCTTCTTACTGCTCTGTTAATGTCACTGTTGATTTGTGAAAGACCTACTGTTATACTTCTTCAACCCCCGTGAACTTGCTAAGAAGAAAACAAATAATTCTGTGGAAGGCTTCTTAGTCTTTGACTTTTTATACTGATTTTAATTTTGGGCTCATAGTTGTAGAAATAGATTCAGTTGGTGCTTGGCTGAATAATATATATAGTAGTAGGTTTAATGGTGGTTGTTGATTAACCTCTAATAATGCATTTTAGAACAACTTGGAAGATACAGAAATTTATGGGAAAGGCCTCATGGTTTATAAATATTTAATCCCAATCTACAATGTGTTGTGAAGTGCAAATGGCCATCTTCATCAGCTAGTTTCAGAATACGGAATGTAATCCAATGTAAGGCACAAAATCCCATCTGAGCTTGGAAGCTGAGTAAGGTCTGCTCTGGTTGGTAGTTGGATAAGAGGCCATTCTAACCAAGAACTAATCCTGTTTAGCTTCCAAGATCAGTTGGGATCTGGTGCCTTTGAGATATTTAGGCCATAAAAGGGAACTTAGTTCCCACTTTTTATTTGGGGGGGGGGGGTACTTTTGGTATAATCTTGTTGCCAACAAGTGTAAGAGGTGGCTGTATACACATTTCCTTCTCCATTTGCACATTTTAATGCAGAAAGTAACTTCTATGTTTGCTTGAGAAAATACCATCCCAGAAATCCTTGGCAGCTATATTTAAGTTTAGCCCAATGTGTATTTCTGTGTCACCATGAGATTGAAATCCTGTTGGAGGGCCCAGCATAGTTGTGTAAGAGCAACCTCCAACAGTCTTGGGTATGGAAAGCCCACGTTAACTTGGATTTATTTGGTGTTCTAAAAGATGCTCTCTCTGTATATGGAATGGATAAGCAGCATCCGGAGAATTTAAAAGTGCAAGCCAGAAATAACAGCTGAAGCTCACTAAGTCTGTGCAGCAGTAGGAATGTACAAATCCCTTTAAATCCCCCAAACAAGATTTCTAAGGGAGAAGTATTTCAGAAAGAATCCAACTTGAGTGTCTTGCATTGGCAAGTAAATCAACACTTGCATTATTGTAGGTTCATTCTAGGCCATTCAATTACCCTGATCATACAAAAAACCAAAAGTATAATTTAGTTTTCAGTGGCTCTAGTTTTACAGCTGTGTAATTAAGGAAAACGGACAGACATTGACCAATTTCCAGATATAACTCTAAACCAGGGCTAGGGATTACAAGACACTCTACCTGATTTTTTTAAGGGACGGTAGTTTGGAGAGAGTTGGCTGCCCTCAAGTTACCCTTGGCAGATAATACAGCCCCCTAACTTCCTGCAATTGCCAACCCCAAATTTAAACAAGTGTGTTCAAATGAGTTATCCTGATTCTGGTACAAATGTATTACATTCAAGTGAGAGTTCCTTCAAGCTCAGAATAAGGAATAACTCACCAGGTACTAGATATATAACTCTAAACCAGGATTAGCATACTCTATATAGGAGATACAGGCAATCCCCAAGTTACAAACAAGATGGGGTCTGTATGTTTGTTCTTAAGTTGAATTTGTATGTAAGTCTGAACAGATACATTTTTAAGTGTAACTCCAGCCATACATATATATATATATACACACACACATATACATACACACAAACACATACACACACACACATACAGTAGAATCTCACTTATCCAACAGCTGTGGATCGGGGCGGGAGGCAAACTGCGTTGGATAATCCAGAATGTTGAATAAGTGAGACTCTACTCTGTGTGTGTGTGTGTGTGTGTATACAGTAGAGTCTCACTTATCCAACTTAAACGGGCCGGCAGAACGTTGGATAAGCGGAAATGTTGGATAATAAGGAGGGATTAAGGAAAAGCCTATTAAATGTCAAATTATATTATAATTTTACAAATTAAGCACCAAAAACATGTTTTACAACAAATCGACAGAAACAGCAGTCCAAAACACAGTAATGTTAAGTAGTAATTACTGTATTTATTAATTTAGCACCAAAAGTCGCAATATATTGAAAATGTTGACTTAAAAAACATTGGCTACTAACAAATTGACTACAAATAAAGATAGAATTCCATAAAATTAATTTACAGTAGCAACATTGTCGGAAATTAAATCTATAAAAAGTTCAATCCTTGCTGCCTAGAGAAACAGCTGTGGATCGGGGCGGGAGGCAAACTGCGTTGGATAATCCAGAATGTTGAATAAGTGAGACTCTACTCTGTGTGTGTGTGTGTGTGTGTATACAGTAGAGTCTCACTTATCCAACTTAAACGGGCCGGCAGAATGTTGGATAAGCGAATATGTTGGATAATAAGGAGGCATTAAGGAAAAGCCTATTAAACATCAAATTAGGTTATGATTTTACAAATTAAGCACCAAAACACCATGTTATACAACAAAATTGACAGAAAAAGTAGTTCAATACGCAGCAATGCTATGTAGTAATTACTGTATTTACAAATTTAGCACCAAAATATCACAATGTATTGAAAATATTGACTACAAAAATGCGCTGGATAATCCAGAACTTTGGATAAGCAAGTGTTGGATAAGTGAGACTCTACTGTAGGTGTGTGTGTGTGTATATATACACTAATGAATATGAATGAGGTTCTGGATAGCATAGGGAAGGGTTAACACCCCTATGATGTTTGTTTTGCTGTCTGTGCCCCTGTTCAGATTATTTCACTTCACTTTCTATCCCCTGTGATAATTGGATTTTGAATAAATTGGCTTGTTGTGGAAACAAGGATGGGTGAAAAAGCTTCAGGGAAGACATCTGTTCCCCATGATATCTGAGGAGTGCATTTCCCTTCTGAGAGGTAGACTTCTCTCACTTTCTGTTGTCTCACCCCCATTTTTAACTATGAGTCATTTGTAGGTAAAGGTAAAGGTTTCCCCTGACGTTAAGTTCAGTCATGTCTGACTCTGGGTTTTGGTGCTCCATTTCTCCATTTCTAAGCCGAAGAGCCGGCGTTGTCTGTAGACACCTCCAAGGTCATGTGGCCGGCATGACTGCATGGAGCGCCGTTACCTTCCCGTCAGAGTGGTACCTATTGATCTACTCACATTGGCATGTTTTCGAACTGCTAGGTTGGCAGAAGCTGGGGCTAACAGCAGCCGCTCCCGCCGCTCCTGGGATTTGAACCTGGGACCTTTCTGTCTGCAAGTTCAGCAGCTCAGTGCTTTAACACACTTCGCCACCGGTGCTCCTGAGTCATTTGTAAGTTGGATCTTTCTAACTTGGGAACTGCGTATACTCTCAATCATATGTTTTACACCAACAGAAGGAAAGGAAAAGGCAATCTGAAGTCTCACATTATAGCTCAGTAGTTTAGTTTTATGTCTGGCAGATTTGTCATTAAAGCATACTACTCTTTTCTAAATACCATGCACATGTGATACTTGTACAGCAAAACACATAAGACAGAACTGAGAAGTACTTACGGAGAAATTGAACAACCAGAGGCATATGCATGGTGGCCTGTATAGCGGATATCACAACGCACTATGTTGTTGGAATAGTCTGATTCCGGTACCAAGTAGCTAGGATTCACACTAACCTGTAAAATAAATATATGCTATATGTTATAATCTCACATACTATTACCCTATGTATAATTTTTATTAAGGCATTTTGATTACCTTTAATATGTAATTTCCAGGTTTTACATCTGTAATATCAATCCATTGGCAGTCTATGTCAGCATTGTATGTGTCGTAACAGCCAGGACTCAGTCCCTAGAATTGTAATATAGAAACAGTTGAAGGTGTTGACTGCAATGTCTTAGCAATTTACTGCACAATCCAACATTGTAATCTTTATTCAAACATTCCACTGTAATAATTACTTTGCAACCATTTCTACATGGACATCTGGAGCAATACCGTAAGCCTTGATTTTCGAATGTCTGATTATTTGGCTCTAAGGAGGCATTATATGTAAGCAAAAAAAGCACTTGAAGGATCATAATGCAGCTATATCAAAGTATCAAAATTCCCCATCTTATTGCAGTTTCCTTTGCCCCGCAAATAGGGAGGAGGAGAGACAAGGAAGAGCCAGCAAAAGTCTACAATGAGTCAAATTGGGCTTTTTATTTCTGAGTCCAGCCCAATATTTGTTTTGTTCATTAGCCTTTTAAAAAGTAACTGCTATATGTATTAATAAAAATACTACAACATTTCTAAAGATAATTTATTCACTTTTACATCTCAATATCACGATCATATAGGATCATCTTTCATTTCTGTCTCAAAGTAAGACAACAATGGAGTTACTGAGTAGAGTAAGAAGATTTATGCTGGTCTTTATCCAATCCTCACTGCAATTTTGGAGTAAAGAAAAGGCTTAATTTAGGAAACATGTTATTGTCCTGAAATGACAGCTTCATTTAAGCTGCGAACATACAGTTCTTCGGGCTCTATGTAATATGTGAGGTCCAGTCCCTTTCTCCACCCTGAAATCATTCTGAGTGGTGCCTGACTGCCCCTGTGAAAAGCACAATGTTTGGCTGCAGATGGTGTGTCACTTGGCAAGAGTGAAGTACTTGCTATGGAGAAGGAGGTCGTGGGTATATTGAGTGCTGGCAGCCGGATGCATTTTTTTTATCTGGAATCTGGATGAAGTCTTCAGTTGCTGCAGAAAATACTTCACAACAAGCACAGGTCTTGAAACAGATGAAGCCACAAGAATTTTAAAAGAATTCAAAATAGCATTAGTATATGCTGCAGAGACTCTTGGTGAAAAGTTGCCAGCTGTCCTCTTACCTACTATGTTGCCATGATCCCTGGCAGTCCATACAGAAGTAGCCATGGAATGTGTGTTGTAAGTGGCTACCACTGCAATACAGTTCCTTCCTCCAGGACTGCAAATCTATAAACTAAAGCTTATGGAAAATAGGGAATAGGAGGATCCAGGACATATTGATGTCTGTATCCAGCCAAAATAACTGAAGAAAGGTATCACTAGTTTTACATATTGATGCAAGAAAGCTCAACGAACTATCCTGTACAAGCTGTGAAAGTAGTAATCCTCAAGATCTAGTCAGTGTTAATACAAAACACTGTTGGTTGGATGCAAAATTATACAGTGGTTAATACAAAAAACTATTGGTTGGATGCAAAATTATAGTTCACACACATCAGTGAAAGAGACAAGAAGTGACAATCTTTGTCAATGTATCATTCCCCCTGCAGCCCATAAAGTACCTTCTAGAAGGCTATTCTGAAGTTGTCAGAGGACTCTCCTTAACCTTCTAGTGTTTTCCATAGCTTGTTTCTCTGCCTTTAATTCACTGAACACATAATCCAGATCTATCCCATTGTGTGTTAAGGGCATGAAGAACATTTCATGAATGTTTTTCACAGGACATTTAATTTCACTGGTACTGTTTTCAGTGCTTGATATAATACCATATTATGTTTTTAATTATTATGTTTCTGGTTTTCACATTTTTGCAGCAATGACATACTGCTTAATTATCACAGATGCTCATGAATGTTAAGTGTGACACATACAGTGTCCCCTACTGTATAAAGCAAATCCCCCAACACACGGGTTTTTTATAATTACAGTCCAATATACTCTGTGTGTGTGCGTGTGTGTGTGTGTGTGTTGTTTCTTATGACCTCTTTCACATCTCTTTATCTTCTGTGTATATTATGATTTAATCAAAAAAAAAATACAACTGGGTATTTATTGACAGAAATGCCTGAATCCGATTGTTGATCTTGGTCAGCCATGTCCTCTCAGCCAGACCTACCTCACTGGATTATTTTGTAGATAAACCACTTTGGAGGAGAGCTATGTACATTGCCTTGAGCTAACTGGAGGAAAGATGGGTTATAAATAGGCTGGACTGGGCTGGTAAGTATTATGACACAAACTTTGTCCTAATCAAAGGTGAGCCAATCTTCAGTTAAACTGCGAATGAGCTATTGAACATCACCCTACACTTTCTATTTCTATCCTCAGTCTGCTGTGGTATACTCACTTATTCCTAAGAACCCACAAAGGACCCACTAAGTCTAAGACAGGCTTAAATATCCCTTTCTGTTCCTATATGTAATTATCTTCTTAGAAAGGTCCTAAGTTAAACCTACAAGAACAGAAATCAAAGTTTATTAAATTGCATATGCCAGTATTTTCTGGTCCATTAAAACTTGTAATTCAAACCAAGCTGCATTCAAAAAGCAAAAGCAACGATTTACAAATAATTGCTTTACCTGGGTATGTGCAGTACATGCATATCTCCTATAATATCCATAGTCACAAGATGTATCTTCAAGACAAAAGCTTGCTTTATGTCCCTCAGCTACTCTCCTGTGTGAGCTTGCTTCAAGTAAGTCATAATGGCTGAATTCGTCCATACTGTGATAATGTCTGTCAACCCACAAGAAAATTAGAAGGCAGATTTGCTTTGCCTACAAGTTAAACCAGTAACTATACTAATAATCCAATGAAATGGCCCAACAAATTCACCAGTAATAAGATTTAAAAAGCTACATAATACTGCAATATTCAAAACTAATGGATTCATATTATTAGGGGTGTTCACAAGTTGGGATAGTCAACAATTATATGAAGCGTATAACTTTTAAAAACATACTACAGTAGAGTCTCACTTATCCAACATAAACGGGCCGGTAGAATGTTGGATAAGCGAATATGTTGGATAATAAGGAGAGATTAAGAAAAAGCCTATTAAACATCAAAATAGGTTATGATTTTACAAATTAAGCACCAAAACATCATGTTATACAACAAATTTGGCAGAAAAAGTAGTTCAATATGCAGTAATGCTATGTAGTAATTTCTGTATTTACGAATTTAGCACCAAAATATCATGATGTATTGAAAACATTGACTACAAAAATGTGTTGGATAATCCAGAACATTGGATAAGCGAGTGTTGGATAAGTGAGACTCTACTGTATTACATTTCTTTAAAAGCAATGTACAAACATTATTTCAACATTTTCCAGCTGTGACATAAATAAACAAAACCTAAAGTGTTGTACAGCATCCAGGTGTTACCCTAGGACAACCAAGGATGTAACCTTGTACATTGTACATTCTGAACACTTCTATCCTTGAAACATTTGCATAACTTATGAAAAAATATGTAGAATTTACTTTTAAACTCCTTTGTCAGCTATCCTCATTTAGTTTAAAATGGCATGCTGCTTTACCATTTCTGTAATAGCAATTTTTGTGCTAATTCCTTGTTTATACAATAAGATCCCCATACCCAGTGGGACATGTTTCCAGCTGGACTATGACTGTCTGAAAGCAGATGAGACCAACCCCCATTAAGATAGCTGATATCTGGTCCCAGAGTTGTGTCGGATGGCCTAAAGATTTCTAAGTGTGCCAATGCAACTCTACAGTAACTTCTGGGGGAAGCATATCATAAGATTTCCTGAAGCAAATTTCTAGAGAGACAATTTTCCACAGATGCAGCTAAGTGAAACTACATATATGAGTTCCGTGGTTATGAGGGGGGTCATACTATATTCTGAAAGTAATTTTTCTACTGTTATTTCATCCACAAAGGAGTATCTGGGAACAATATACCAGTATATACACATATACATATTTCAATCAGCCATAGCCAGGGATTATTAGTCTGATGCTAACACTGCTTCCCTCTGTAGAACCTGAATGGGGATAATACACTTTCTCCCTTCAACGCCCAATAACCTTTAAAACAACCTCTAAAGTGCTGAGACACATTCTGAAGTTTCCCAGAGAGTTTTGTTTATGACTATGTGCAAGCAAGAGGGGGAAAATGTTCTATCACATTAGCAGTCAGTAAATATTATGCCACTGAATTAAGATATATACAGTAGAGTCTCACTTACCCAAGCTAAACGGGCCAGCAGAAGCTTGGATAAGCGAATATCTTGGATAATAAGGCGGGATTAAGGAAAAGCCTATTAAACATCAAATTAGGTTATGATTTTACAAATTAAGCACCAAAACATGTTATACAACAAATTTGACAGAAAAAGTAGTTCAATACACAGTAATGTTATGTTGTAATTACTGTATTTACAAATTTAGCACCAAAATATCATGATATATTGAAAACATTGACTACAAAAATGCTTGGATAATCCAGAAACTTGGATAAGCAAGGCTTGGATAAGTGAGACTCTACTGTACTACATTTTTTGTTTCCACCATAGTCTTCTATTAATTGTTTATGACATACACAGTAAAAACAAACAAAACGTGAACACAAATGAGCCTTCTGTGATCTAAAACTATGAAGGGCAGAATGGCTAAATGAGAAGCCAAAGCTATGTTCTGGTCAATACTCAGCAGGAGCAGCAACAGCACTACTATTATGTTGCAATTCAAATTCAGATGCAATGCACTCCAGTTCAACTCAGCTTCAAGTCTGGAACTAACATACTACAATATAGCCTTCATATCTGAAGAGGATATATTCCAAGATACACACACACATCCCCCCCCCAATAATTTATAGTGGGCCCTATAATTTATCCATACTTGGATTGGGTTGAAAACATACCACAGAATTGCATCAGAGGACTTAGAGAAGCCCACAAACAGTTTCAGGGGAGGGGGGATATTTTCCAGAGTTTGCGTAGGTGAAGCAGTGGATATTGACTCCATGGCTAAGGTGATTGTACCATATTAATAACAATGATTTCGTTCACCACCCACCCCTTACTATATGTGTATATGCCTTCAAGCTATCTGTCAACTTATGGTGACCCCATGAACCTCATTGGGATTTCTTCAGCAAGAAATACTTAGAAGTGGTTTTACCAGTTAATTTATCTGAAATACAGTCTAAAGCACCTAGTATTTGTTGGTGGTCTCCCATCTAAGTAGGGCTGACCCTGTTTCGCTTTCTAGATCACACAAAATCTGGTTCTGTTCGTGTTTAGCCCTTTATGATTATAATGTATACATTACTTTAGCAAGATCATTTTCTGTCACTCTTGGACAAAAAAATGTCAAATATTCCTTTTGCATTCTTATTATGGCAAGCTTCCAGACCTCTGCTATACTTCCAAAACAGCAGCCAGGAGCAGAAGGCAGAGAGAGAACCACATCACAACAAAGAGCAAATAAACATAATTGAAAAGTACCATACTGAGCACTTCACTCACTGATGGCAGCTGTGCCACTCCCATGAGTATCGTGGTCGGCTTGGCAAGAAATCCGAAGTGCCTTGGTTTTTCACTCTTTGAGGGAATCTCAGAAGTACTCTGTTGTCATAATCTCTGACATCTCCCCGGTAAGCAGAGCTGCAATGATGTAAAATATACATATGACATATAGGCTCAATCCAACATCCCCCAAGCTGATAGAAAGTCGGGATACGTTAACACCGAAGACAGCTTGGGTGTGACAGCACACCAACATTACAAAATCTGAAGCTACTTAACAGTTTCCAGTGGAATAACTCCATGTTTCTGTAAATATTCTGTTTCCCCGAAAATAAGACAGTGTCTTATATTAATTTTTGCTCCCAAAGATGCACTAGGTCTTATTTTCAGGGGATGTCTTATTTTTCCAAGAAGAATTCATATTTATTGTTGAACCAAAAATGAACATTTATTATTTACTGTAATATCGTATTTTCGGGAAAACAGGGTAGGCCCTTTTAAAAAATTATGATGTTGACTTTAATCATGTTTTCATATTGTCTTTGGACATTTGGTCTCTTTCTGAGTAGTTTGGAATGAGGTGCAGGACAGCACATACACTAATTTAAATAAAACAAAGTGGAAAAACTAATGTTATATGTAACATTTCACAAGCACATTCATTCAACAAGTCTTTCACTAGAAACTTTTGCACCCTGTGACAACTTGAGATCTGTCAACTCTCAAGAGCAAATTTTACATCTGTAGAAGGAATTTCAGGGGAAGAGGAAATCAATTTTACCACGTGTAACTTTTCTGATGAATTGATACAACTGAATACAACTCTTACTGACAAAAAGCATGATCCTTTATTGTCCAGTAGTAATTTGTGGATTTGTGGATTTACCTTATTCAGTAACTTAAAATATAAGTTAGTGGTGCAGTGGAAATCAGAACTTCTGTTTTTATTGCTAAGTCAAAGTTCACTTTGAATATTTAGCCAACCAGACGATTTTTTTATATCAGATTTGTTTGTTTGTTTGTTTCCTCTTACTGCTGTTCATGCCCACTGACTTGCCACTTCTTTCCTCTCCTGCCAATTTCAGCAATGCTTATTTCTCTTCTCTATAATTCTTCTGTTTCTAATCATCTCAACTAAGGATATTTTGAAGGTGTGCTACATTCCTACTTCAGCTTGTGGTTTAACTTCTGGAAAACATTATTTTTCAGTTGAAGTTGCAACTGCATCCACATCCCTGCAATATATTTGTCGCCAGCTTTGTTTTTCATAATAGACCCTATCTAATCAATTGTGTGGTATTATTATATTAATTATTAGATGTATAAATTATATTTGAACTAATTTTAAAGGCAGTTTTCTAAAACATTAATGAATTTTTTAAAAAATGGTAAAAAAACATTTTGAGTTCAGCTCCAAAGAAAACAAAGAAATTCTTCTTTGCCAGCAGGGCAAGTAAAGTGCATTACAGCTTATTGAGGTTTTCCCTAAATGTTGGACACAGATGTGCTCTACAGTTTATGTACAGTGCAGTCTTACTCATTTATACTCAAAAGCAAATTCTATCCAGTTCAATTGGACTCTTTCCCATAAACCTCATATAAGCACCATCCTTTAGAATTCCATTCTGTTCAAGTTTGCCATACTCAAGACATTGTATTGCCTTAGGTAAAGATGGCATCAATTCATGTCCCAGCCAATTGATGTCAATAGTGGTTATTTCCAAATTCCTATAAATGCAGTTTACCTTATGACTGAATACGTCATAACTACACAAATGACACTTAGTTTGACTAACAGTCAATTTATGTGCCACTAGGAGCAACTGATTTTAAAAAGTGGAGGTGGTTTAAGGACAATTTGGAAATTGCAATAATAAAAAAGTTTGTTAAAAACTAGTTTCATAAGTGATGTGTTCAGAGGCAAATTGTTTTCAAACAATGAGCAAAGCTCTAGATTAATGAGAAACAGGCCATGGTGAGGCATTAATTCCCAGACAATAAGGGCATGGAAGTTCGTAACTTGGTCAACAAACTCTCAGCAGAGGATAATAAAAACAACATGTTTTGTGAATTGAGACAAAGGAGTGAATTCTCCACTTAATTTTTCTCCCTCTTTTTTAAGATACTAGTGACATTTTGAAAACTTTGCTATTAAATCCTGAACAATGTTGTAAAGATTATGACTCCCCTATTTCACAAACTTGAGAACTTAAAGGTTGCTTTATAATTACTCTGAGATCCCCTTGGCTACTGACTTATTCAAAACTGTAATTTCTCTCAGTTCTACAAACTCTTGTATGCAGGTTTACATCTTTCTATCATGTTCAGGAATAAACTAGATCAATGGAGGATCACAGGCTAACCTTGCCAAGCAGTTCTCCTCAGCAGCACACCTAAGGTTGTACATGGATGTCCTCTGGACATAAGTGGATGCTTGGATGTAATAAGGATCTGGAACTAAATCAGGAAGACCTGTAAGACACCAAATCAAAGAAATTGTATTAACCCAAAGACATGTCTGCAAACTTCCTTTTCCCTGACAGGGAAACCACTTTCTACCACAACACTACCATCCACTAGTCTAAAACCCATCTAATAAAGAGCTCCTTTCCACCAGTTCAAAAGAAGTGTAAGGAAGCAATGGGTCTTGCAGATTAGTGGATACTGTGTGGCGACCCACTCAGCTAGCCATCTTTTCTCATAAATCTTCAAGCATTTCCACCATAAGGACGCCAGCTGAAGAGAGGATTTGAAATCTGCCAAATCAAACGAACAGAAATATACTTGATACTGCAATGCTGTGCTCTTTGGTTTAAGGAGCTATAACTACTACAAAAAGCTGTGAGCTGAACATCTATATGAGGCAGGCAATGTTTTGAATTAAACCCTAGTATAAGATGAGCTTTACCATGAAAGACATCTGTAGTCCTTCTCTGAAACTCGAAGAGAAAGCTCTTGTACTAATTTTATTTATTTTAGGAGCAGGCAATGGGGTTGACAGAATACAACTCAACTTTCTTCAGTCTGATTAATCTCCAGTGCCTTTGCCCTGGCCATAGAAGCAAGTAGATTATTTGAACTCAGGAAAATGCATGTTCTCAAGACCACTATTAACTTTATATCCCACCGTCTCCCAAAAATTGGAATTGAAGGCTGTTTAATATGAGAGCCAGCATGGCATACTAGTGGTTTGAGCTCTGGAGACCAGGTATGGATTGCCACTCAGACACGGCAAGTCACACTCAGAATAAGTCAGAGGCAAAGCTCTTCTGAACAAATCTTGTCAAGAAAACCCAGTGATAGGTGCTCCTTAGGGTTACTGATGGGATGCGAAAAGACACAAGAAGTAGAGCCAGTGGTTTAAGTGTTGGACTAGGACTCTGGGAGACTAGTCTTTCAAAACCTACTCAGTCAAGAGAACCCATTAGGGGTGTGACTACACTGTAGAGTTAATGCAGTTTGACACCACTTTAACTACCATGGCTCAATGTTATGGGATCATGGGAGTTGCAGCTTTACAAGGTCTTTGGCCTTCTCTCCCAAAGAATGCTGATGACTCACCAAACTCCAAACCCCAGGATTCCATAGCATTGAGCTAGCAGTTAAACTACATTCATTCTACAGTGTAGATGCACCTTGGGTGACCTTGGGTTTTCTCTCTGTCTTAAGAGGAAGGCAATGACAAATCTCTCCCTAAACAAATCTTCCCAAGAAGACCCTCAGCTTTAAGATGGAGTTGACTTTAACAAGAAGTGAACATTTCTCCTGCAAAATCTCCTTTCTATGCCTCCCAGTTTTATTATTCAGCTATCCCTTCTGGGGAAGGAGAAGGATTCTGTTTCCTCCCTTATAAAACAGAAGAAGAAGCAATGCTCTAGTACTGAAAAGAATCATGTTTCAGTGACTATCTCCTCTTGCAGGCAGCGGAGGGCAGGAGGAGAATTGGGACCAGATGGTGATGACTGGCTGAAGAATGTCTGTCCTGTCATTCCCTGGCAACCCCAGAGGCTTTGGTCACGCAGCACCATTGAGTCCTTGTGGGGGTCTCATGGCCCCTTTGTTCGAGGTTCTCTTCTGCCTCTCCAAGGGTGCATCCACAGTGTAGAATGAATGCAGTTTATCACCACTTTAACTGCCATGGTTCAATGCTATGGAATCCTGAGGGCTGTAGTTTGGTGCGATACACCTACTACTTGGCAGATGGCTAAAGTTCATGTAACACTACAACTCCCATGATTCCATAGTATTGAACCATGGTAGTTAAAGCCATCTCAAAGTGCATTCATTCTACTGCAGTATAGATGCATCCCAAGCTGCCCCTCATGTGTTTTCTCTGTGTAAGCTTGCCATCTTGAACCACACTTTTCAAAGGGTTTGTCTACATCTTCCTTATACACTAATTAATACCATGTTCATGTTTTTCTTTTGCCTATGTGTGGATGCAAACCAGGAACCATTTACTCTGAAATGCCCCACAACCATATAGAAGCAAATATAGTTCTATGCAGGCATTATCCTCTTATATGGTTAACATGACATGATGTTTCTAGAACACAACTCTCATTGTTCCTCATCACTGTGTAAGGGTAATCTACACTGCAGAATGAATGCAGTTCAACACCACTTTAACTGCCACAGCTGAATGCTATGCAATTATGGAGGTTGTAGCTTCACCTGGTCTTTTGACACCTCTGCTGAAAAGTGCTGGTGCCTTAGCAAACTCCAAATCCCAGGAGGCCATAGCATTGAACCATGGCAGTTAAAGTGGTGTCAAAAACAATGTTTCATCAACTGCTTTTTACAGGTGTTTTGGACCTCGGCTCCCAAAATCCCTGGGAGCCTGATGAGGCTTCTGAGAGTTGAAGTCCAAAACCATCTGGAAGACCAGAACTGGAAATCACCAAGTGGCCCTTTGCTAATGCACACTATCCTCAACTGCACTGGTCTGGACCCCCCCCCCCCCCCCACCCAGGTGCATGTACACTATAGAATGAATACAGTTTGACACAACTTACTGCCATAGCTCCATGCTATTGAATCATTGGAGCTAGTTTTCAAAATCGTTTGCCAAAGAGTTCTGCTGCCTCACCAAGCTGGAAATCCCAGGATCCCATAGCATTGAGCATGGTGTTAAATTTGCATTGTTTCTCAAACTGCTTTTCCAGGGGTTTTGTACTTCAGCTCTCAGAATTACTGATCATTGACCATGGCTGCTGAGCTCTGCTCTTCCTAGCGCTTTCGACTTCAGCTCCCACAATCCCCAATTATTGGGCAAAGCAGCTAAAGCTTCAGGGAGTTGAACTCCAAAACATTGGGGGACCAGAGTTCAGGCCTTCCTAGTACAGGTAGTCCCCAGGTTACGAACAAGATAGGTCCTGTAGGTTTCAAATGTTGTTTCAAGTGCAACACCAGCTACAAGCTTTAGAGGTACTGTTCCACTATCTGAGTGGAGGCCAAAAGGAGACCTAGACAGAGAAAATAGTCCATTTTAGGGAAGGGGGAAATTAAAGAGTGTAAACCACATCCTCCTGTTTTCCTATTATCCCTCCCATTCATGTTGCTGTCATCGAAACCATAGTCATTTATGACATGGTGGGGATGACCAGCTAAGGTGTGAGAAAAGGTTTTCTTCCTTCAACTCCTCCCCCTCCCAATAAAATGAGGATAATTGAACAGTACTACTTCAGATAGTATTGGGAGTTACGACTCGTGTGGTGTTTGTTTTGCTATCTGTGCCCCTGTTCAGAACATATCACCTCACTGTCTGTCCCTGTGAGAATTGGATTTTGAAAAATGAAACACTTTCAGTGGAGACACCTTTTCCCCATGATAATTCCTCTAAGAGTGAATTTCCCTTCCTAGGGGTTCATTTCTCTCCCTCTTATCTTACCCCTGTTCTTAATTTTGAGTGGTTTGTAACTTGGGGACTACCTGTACTTTGAACTTCAGCTCCCAGGATCCCCAGTCATTGGCCAAGACCACGACCAATGCATCTGGAAACTGAAATCCAAAACACCTGAAAGGACAGGTTGCCTCCTGCAGAATCCTGGAGTTTGCAAGTTAGTGAGGCCCAGGACTTCTCTGGCAGAAGCTGCAGGATGCAGCCACAGGATTTAAAGTGGTTGAACACACTCTATCCGGCATGGGCAAACTTTGGCCCTCCGGGTGTTTTGAACTTTAACTCCCACAATTCCTAACAGCTGTATAAAGAAAATGTAGATGAACCCTTTGAAAAGTGTGGTTCAAGATGGCACACTTGCGCAGAGAAAACACATAAGGGGCACTGGGTTGCTGTGAGTTTTCCAGGCTGTATGGCCATGTTCCAGAAGCATTTTCTCCTGATGTTTCACCTACAACTATGGCAGGCATCCTTAGATGTTGTGTGATGAACCCTTCCTGTTGGCAAAACATCAGGAGAGAATGCTTCTGGAATATGGCCATATAGCCCAGAAAACTCACAGCAACCTAGTGATTTCAGCCATGAAATAAAATATAATAAACTTTATTTATATAAATATATTTATATTTATATACTGCCCTATCTCCTCAAGGGATTCAGGGCGGTTTCCGACACAGCAAGGAAACCATACAACTTTAAACCATACAACAACAAAACATAACAATAAAGAACTTAAGTACACAAAACATACATATCAATCAATTAACCACAGACTTAAAACTAATAACAAGATATTCCATCGGCAGGCCAAGATACAGCAACCAGGGGTACAATGTTGGAGTGGCCAACTATAAGGTGCTCGGCAGGTCAAGAGCAACAAGATGGCATGGGGCCAGGAAGTTGATAAAGTGCTGAGCGGGGTCATAACCAGGAAGGCCAAGGATTAGTCCTGCGCAAAGATCTGCAGGAACCATCAGGTTTTCAGAGGATAGAGAAGGGGCTTGACTAATCTCTTTGGGAAGGGCATTCCAGAGCTGGGGAGCCACCACTGAGAAGGCCCTCTCCTTCGTCCCCACCAACCGCGCTTGTGATGGTGGCGGGAGCGAGAGGAGAGCCTCCCCAGAAGATCTTAGAGCCCATGCAGTTTCGTAGGGAGCGATGAGATCATGGAGATAGGCACAGCATGAACCCTATAGGGCTTTAGAGGTCATCACCTGCACCTTGAATTGAGACTGGCAGCTTATGGGCAGCCAGTGGAGCTGAAAGCTTTCGACAACACATGAGGGGCAACTTGGGATGCATCTATATTGCAGGTGCACATTTAACTGCCATAGTTCAATACTTTAGAATGTGGGAGCTGAAGTCCAAAACACCTGGAGGGCCAAAGTTGGCCCATGCCCGCATGCGATGAGTAAACTCTTCATGGGGTTGTTGTGTGTTTTCCAGGCTGTATGGCCATGTTCCAGAAGTATTTTCTCCTGACCTTTCGCCCACATCTATGGCAGGCATCCTCAGAGATTGTGAGGATCTATGGCAGGCAACCTCTGAGGAAGGTCAGATCAGGATAGAATCCTGCTGGAACATGGCCATAAAAAGGTAAAGGTTTTCCCCTGACGTTAAGTCCAGTCATGTCTGACTCTGGGGGTTGGTGCTCATCTCCATTTCTAAGCCGAAGCGCTGGCGTTGTCCGTAGACACCTCCAAGGTCATGTGGCCGGCATGACTGCATAGAGCGCCGTTACCTTCCCGCCAGAGTGGTACCTATTGATCTACTCACATTGGCATGTTTTCGAACTGCTAGGTTGGCAGGAGCTGGAGCTAACAGCGTCCGTTCACGCCGCTCCCGGGGTTTGAACCTGGGACCTTTCGGTCTCCAGCTCAGTGCTTTAACACACTTCGCCACCGGGGCTCCAACATACATGGCCATCAGGGCCGTAGCCAGAAAAAAATTTCGGGGGGGGGGGTGAACCCCTGGCACCCCCCACCCCCGCTACAAACCTGTCAATATCTGTTTGAGATAGTGCCTGAAGGGACTCTTAATGTTTTGCGTCTCATAGATTTAGCATGGGGATTTGGTTAACCAGTTAAAATTCATGAGTAAACCAGGTTTTTTTTTATAACCTGAAAAATTTCCGGGGGGGGGGTGTTTGAACCCCTAACTCCCTCCCCTCCCCCCTTTGCTACAGGCCTGATGGCCATACAGCCCGGAAAAAACAAAACAACCCTGTGATTCCGGCCATGGAAGCCTTCGAGAAGCCTTCATGGCTTGCCTCTTAAGTACTTCCAAGAGGGACACCGATTCGCCTTCTTACCGTACTGGAAGTACCCCGTGCCATAGCCGGGCCGGTAGCGGCTGCCCTGCCGGGGCCTCTCGTAGGTGTCGTGGTAGTTGTAATACGGGTTGTCGTCGGTGTATTTGTAAGGGTTGTAGGGGTCGTCGCCCTGCATCACGTCATCGCGGCGGCGAGGCAAGCTGTTCAGCGGAGGCGTGTGGCTGCTGCTGTTGTTGCCCGACCGGGAGGGTGCGCTCTCCGGCGGCGGCGGCGATGCTGCCTCGCTCCCGCGGCCTCGCCCTCCTCCTCCTCCTCCTCCTCCTCCTCCCGCTTGGAACCAATGCCTCTCGGCGGGGGCGAGGGAGGGCGCGGCGGCGGGAGAGGCAGCCCTCCGCGGGGCCGTCCCGTTCCCCCGGAGCAGCAGGACGTGGTTGCCTTGCGGCGCCTCCGAGCTGTGCCTCCGCCGCGGGGGCTGGTACTGCGAGCCCACGCTGAGGAGGCTGAACACCTGCCCGTTGTTCTCCCACTGGATCCGCTGCTGCCACACCGCCGGAGGAGGAGGAGGAGGAGCGGGGTTCCTCGGAGGAGGCAATCCCTCCGCTTGGAGCCAGAAGAGGCCGAGCCAGCAGACCCAGGCCGGGAAGAGCGGCAGGGCTCTCATCGCGGCTTCACACCTTTGGGGTCAATAATCAAACCGATTTTACAAAGCGGCGCAGTTCGCCCTCTTTGAGGAGCCTCGTCGACTAAAGTCTTAGCACTGAGATCAAGTCACATCCACCTCCCGCTTTCTCTCTTCTTCTCAAATTGAAGAAGATGAATGAAGAGCGAAAAGGAGCCCTTCCTGCTTCCCGCTTCAAGGGTTTCCTTCCCTTAAAGAGATGGATAATGTAGAGGGAAGGCGCCCTCTTTCTTTCTCTCTCTTCCCAATTGTGTTTTGAGATGGATGTGGAGAGGAGCGAGTCTCTCTCTCTCTCTCCCGTCTCTCTCTCTCTCTCCCTTTGGCTGCTGTCTGGGACCAAGAGACGGACGGAGGAGGGGAGAAAGGCAGCAGAGGAGGGATCTTGCTTTATTATTTTTTCTAAAACTTTTCTGGCAAAGTTGCAAAGTTACACAAGGCTGTTTGCTCACGTAATGGGATTCCTAACATGAGAGGTCGACGGCTCCCCCATTTTTTCCCCTCTTCACACTGATAGACACAGGCCCCTTCTACACAGCTGAATAAAATCCCACATTTTCTGCTTTGAAGTGGACCAAGATAACCCAGTTCAAAGCAGATTTTGTAGGATTTTCTCCCTTGATATTCTGGGTTATAGGGCCGTGTGGAAGGACCCACAGTGTGCATCTATTCTACACTGTCGAATACATTCAGTCCCATACCACTTTCCACAAAAAGTGGAAATACCACAAAAAGGAGCCCCTGATGGCACAGCAGGTTAAACGGCTGAGCTGCTGAACTTGCTGACTGAAATGTTGGTGGTTCGAAACCAGGGAGTGGGGTGAGCTCCCGCTGTTATACCCAGCTTCAGCCAACCTAAAGGTAAAGGTAAAGGTTTTCCCCTGACATTAACTGTGGTAGTGTCTGAGTCTGGGGGTTGGTGCTCATTTCCATTTCTAAGCCAAAGAGCCAGCATTGTCTGTAGATACCTCCAAGATCATGTGGCTGGCATGACTGCATGGAGCGCCATTACCTTCCCACCGGAGCAGTACCTGTTGATCTACTCACATTTACATGTTTTTGAAATGCTAGGTTGGCAGAAGCTGAGGCTAATCGCATGTGCTCACTCCAGTCCTAGAT
Organism: Anolis carolinensis; assembly: GCF_035594765.1. NCBI lineage: Eukaryota > Metazoa > Chordata > Lepidosauria > Squamata > Anolidae > Anolis > Anolis carolinensis. Next base: position 263,034,983 of record NC_085842.1, on the reverse strand, counting down.
TCAAACTGCCAACCTTTCAGTCAGCAACTTCAGCAGCTCAGCAGTTCAATCTGCTGTGCCACCAGGGGCTCCAACTAGGTCTGCCAACCTAGCAGTTTGAAAAAATGCAAATGTGAGTAGATCGATAGTAGATCGAAGCTGGGGCTAACCATGGGAGCTCACCTTGTCCTGCAGATTTGAACTGCCTTCTGGTCAGCAAGTTCAGCAGCATCGGTGGTGCAGCAGATTAAACCACTAAGCTGCTGAACTTGTTGACCGGAAGGCGGTTTGAATCCACAAGACAAGGTGAGCTCCCATTGTTAGCCCCAGCTTCTGCCAACCTAGCAGTTCAAAAACATGCAAATGTAAGTAGATCAATAGGTATCGATTTGGCAGAAAAGTAACGGCACTCCATGCAGTCATGTCGACCACATGACTTTGGAGGCATCTACGGACAACACCAGCTCTTTGGCTTAGAAATGGAGATGAGCACCAACCCTCCAGAACCGGACTCAACTAGACTTAATGTCAAGGGAAAATCTTTACGTATATATACACACGCACGTACATATATACACACACATATATTCAAAGGGGTTCGATCATGTTTACACAAATTACATGTTTTGATTTTTAAAAGACCAAATTAACTAAATTTAACTAAATTCTAGCCACTTCTAATATTGCTCTATTTAGCCTTTAGTGCCGACTACAGATAACAAAACCTAATGACAAACAAGGACAGACATCTATCTCATTATTCCATAGTATGAGTTATGACCTATGGCAGTCAAAGGGCTGTCAAACTGCATTCATTTTAAAATTATTATTATTATTATTTTATTATGACACAGCAAACAAGATAGATATGCTGGATCACAAAATCACAAGTCGAACACTTCCCAAGTGTCTAGGACTGTGTGATGTATTTTCGGATGATGCGCGCAGATCCCAGCAGGGTGGCCTTTTGCAGCTGGCAGATCGTAATTTTGTCAATGTCTATTGTTTCCAAATGCCGGCTGAGATCTTTTGGCACGGCACCCAATGTGCCCATCACCACTGGGACCACCTGCATTGGTTTCTGCCAGAGTCTTTGAAGTTCAGTCTTGAGGTCCTGATAGCGGCTGAGTTTTTCCTGTTGTTTTTCGTCAATGCGACTGTCACCTGGGATGGCGACATCAATGATCCAAACCTTTTTCTTTTCCACAACTGTGATGTCTGGTGTGTTGTGTTCCAGAACTTTGTCAGTCTGGATTCGGAAGTCCCACAGTATCTTTGCATGCTCATTTTCCAATACTTTTGCAGGTTTGTGATCCCACCAGTTCTTTGCTGCTGGTAGGTGGTACTTGAGGCGTAAGTTCCAATGAATCATTTGGGCCACATAGTTGTGCCTCTGTTTGTAGTCTGTCTGTGCAATTTTCTTACAGCAGCTGAGGATATGATCAATGGTTTCGTCGGTTTCCTTGCACAGTCTGCATTTTGGGTCATCAGCTGATTTTTTGATCTTGGCCTTAATTGCATTTGTTCTGTTGGCTTGCTCCTGGGCTGCAAGGATCAGGCCTTCTGTCTCCTTCTTCAGGGTCCCATTCGTGAGCCAGAACCAGGTCTTCTCCTTATCAGCTTTTCCTTCAATTTTGTCAAGGAACTTTCCATGCAATGTTTTGTTGTGCCAGCTGTCAGCTCTAGTTTGTAGTGTGGCTTTCTTGTACTGGTTTTTTGTCTGCTGTGCTTTGAGGAGTTTCTGATTTTTGACTTCAATCAAAGCAGGTTCTTCACTTTGCTTTACATATTCTGCCAGGGCATGTTCTTCTTCTTTGACTGCTTGTTTTACTTGTAAGAGTCCTCTGCCCCCTGATCCTCTAGGCAGATACAGCCGGTCAACATCACTGCGAGGGTGCAGTGAATGATGAATGGTCATGAGTTTTCTTGTTTTTCTGTCCAAATTGTCCAGTTCCGCCTGTGTCCAGTTTATGATGCCAGCAGTATATCTTATGACAGGTATGGCCCAGGTGTTTATGGCCTTGATGGTGTTGCCTCCATTGAGCTTGCTTTTGAGAATTTTTCTGACCCTTTGTGTGTATTCTTTGCTGACCACAGTTTTCACATGTTCATGCTTGATGTTGTCCAGCTGTAGTATGCCCAGATATTTATAGGCATATTATTATTATTATTATTATTATTATTATTATTATTATTATTATTTTATGGCACAGCAAACAAGATAGATATGCTGGATTTCATATCACAAAATCACAAGTCGAACACTTCCCAAGTGTTGAGGAATGTGTGATGTATTTTCGGATGATGTGCGCAGATCCCAGTAAGGTGACCTTTTGCAGTTATTATTATTATTATTATTATTATTATTATTATTATTATTATTATTATTATGTTTATTATGTTTATTATTATGTTTATTTGTATGCTGCTTTATCTCTCCCAAAGGAGATTCAGGGCCCTTCCACACAGACATATAACCCAGAATATTAAGGAAGAAAATCCCACAATATCTGCTTTGAATTGGGTTATCTGAGTCCACACTGCCATATATTCCAGTTCAAAGCAGATAATGTGGGATTTTATTCAGCTGGATGAAAGGAGCCTCAAAGTGGCTTACATTAAAAGCATTACCAAACAATATAAAATATGCAAACATGCAAACATTAAAACCGAATTAAATATAACATTATTAAAAAAATCACAGTTAAAATCCATTAAAACATATTCAAAGCTACAAAGCACAGCACTGCTTGGCTTGATCTTTGAAACCTTCTTCTTTAAAAATCTGTCTGAATAATAAGGTTTTATTCAAAGAGAGAGGTACAAGTTTTGATTTTTTTTTTCTTTAAAAAATGAATGACTGAAGTAAATTCTAAGTACAGTAGAGTCTCACTTATCCAACATTTGCTTATCCAACATTCTGGATTATCCAACGCATTTTTGTAGTCAATGTTTTCAATATATTGTGACTTTTTGGTGCTAAATTCATAAATACAGTAATTACTACGTAGCATTACTGCATATTGAACTACTTTTTCTGTCAAATTTGTTGTATAACATGATGTTTTGGTGCTTAATTTGTAAAATCATAACCTAATTTGATGTTTAATAGGCTTCTCCTTCATCTCTCCTTATTATCTAACATATTCGCTTATCCAACGTTCTGCTGGCCGGTTTATGTTGGATAAGTGAGACTCTACTGTACTTCTAATACGACTTTATTACTAAAGGCCTACTACAGACAACAAAACCTAACGACAAAAATAAGACAAACAAGGACAGACGTCTATCCTATTATACCATAGCATTTAGCTATGGCAGTTAAAGGGCTGTCAAACTGCATTCGTTTGACAGTGTAGATGCACCCCCCCACACTCCATAGCGGTCTTTTTTTTGGGGGGGGGGGGGTGTCAGCTGAGGGAAGCCAAGAGGGCAGAGGCAGGTTGGTTTCCCCACAGAAGATGGCCAGAAGGGTTAACAGCAGCAGCAGGCAGGCCTCCTTCTCATTCTCCCTTCCTCTTTCCTCAGACTCCTGAGGCCTTGCCAGGTGCTGAGGCGCCGCCAAAATATGCACAGAGAAAAATGCTATTAGATCATCACCGCCGCACAGAAAGAGAGAGAGAGACCAGAAAGCCGAGTCCAAAGAGAGGAGACGGAACATGTTTTCTGGGAAATGTGTTATTTTTCGCCCTAGACATCTCTCTCCCACCATGGGAGCTTTGAGGGGAACCTTAGTGGTGGCTGAGGTGGGAAAGTCCAGAAAAAGAAAAAGCCCAACGACCCGGATGACCTCCTTGAATAAACTCCTGCATACCAAGTTTTATGAGGGTTTTTTAATTCCGGAGTGAGTTTTTGGTGGTGGTTGAGGTGGAAATGCACAAATTACAAATCCCTCAACAAGGCAGCTTCACCTCAATACCACACATGTTACAACAGCAACTCCAGGTCCGCTTAAAATGCTCCTCATTCAGGATAGTCCAAATCCACCTCAAATAAACTCCAGCATACCAAGTTTTGTTTTGTTTTTTAACACTGGGGTGAGTCACAGGAGGACTTCGTGACCGACGTGTCTTCTGGAGGAGAGGCTCACTTCAAAGCAGGATTTTCCCCAAGAGGAACCCACTGTCACGTCCAAAAATGTCAGACAGGGGAAATGGAAGAGGCGGTTTTCCCCCCTTTTTTTCTGAGGAAAATGTTAATAATCCTATTATAAGGAATCAAGACAATCTGCTGAATCCCAACAGAGATACTGCAGTACCAGGTTTGACCATTCATATCTTAAAAGCAAATATTGAATTTGCCATTTGGTATCGATGGCACCGTTATACTAACAATGCCATTATATATAATGGGAATTGAGTATCTACGGACTTTGGGGTCCTGGAACCAAACCCCAAAGGCTACAAAAGGTCCACTGCTGTTGGAAAACTCACCAAAGACAAGCTCCGGGTGTTTTTCAACTCACAGAATTGCTCAGCACACAAAAGTAACAAAGTAACCTTTTTACAGCTGTGATTTTAATACACAAGGTGCTTGCTTTTTACTGCCAAGCTTCTACCTATATGGGTTTATGCTTTTTATGGTCCCAGGGATAGTTTAAGTCATCTTTCAAATCCTTTCATTTGGCGATAGGTCACAATTAAATCTGTCACTTTTTGCAGGCACATGTGCCCTGTCTTTGGGCTTCTTCTACAGCAATCAGCTTTAGGTCAGGTCTTCATGATGCTTGAGATTAAAATATTTTGCCAGAAGTTTGTGTGCCTTTGCATTAGATTGGGAATGAGCAACTGTTGGCCATTAGGGGCATGCCCTAGAGGTCCAGACCTCCAAATCTCCCACGACTCCCAGTATCTCCTAGGGACAGGGGCAATATTGCCAGACTTTTTGGTCCTTCTGGGGCCATTTTAAACCCAGGACAGGCCTTTGTGACCCAGAAGTCAGCTTCTGGACCTGTCCTTGATGTGTGTGTGTGTGGGGGGGAGGCTTAAAATGTTCAAAACAAAACAAAATGTGGCAAAATTGCCCCCCATTATTTAGCACAGGCATGGACAAACTTCAGCCCTCCAAGTGTTTTGGACTTCAACTCCCATAATTGTGAGAGTTGAAGTCCAAAACACCTAGAGGGCCGAAGTTTACCCATGCCTGCTTTAACACCAGTTCAGTGACATTGGGGTGCGAAAAAGGTTTTTTTCCCATCCTACATTAGATCCTTAAGGATAAGAGCCAGTGTGGTGTAGTGATTTATGTGTTGGACTTTAGAAGAGATAGCAGCAGCAGCAGCAAGAACAACAACAATGTATTGGTTACATGGCTCAATACTTGGTACAATACTTGGTATAGTTAAAATACATAGATACTTGGGTTCGAATCTCTGCTCAGCTGTGGAAACCCACTAGGTGACATACTCTCAACCTCCAAAAAGCCCCATGATGGATTAACTTTAGGTTTATCATATTTGAAGGCACACAACAACACCAGTGACAGTTACCAAACCCCTAAGTAAATCAACTGTAGTGATTTCTCTTATCTCAAGGTACATACGTAGGGGTAAGGAAATTTTAGATTCTCTTTCCCCATCTTCACTGAAGTTAGAATCCTATTTACAAATGGTCTTTAATGTAGGCATCACTGCATAAAATGAACTTCTGACTCCATCTGTACCATTTATGTAGTTGGATTACATTAATAAAGAATGTTCCTTTTCACACACGCGAACACATACTTTCTGGAACACAATGTGGCTTCTAGTAATATGGATAAAAAAGGTCATCAACATAGGTTGTGACTCAAAACACACCAATGTGCATATTTATTTATTTATTTATTTATTTATTTATTTATTTATTTATTTATTTATTGGATGATGAGGGTAGGGTCAACAGGCTTCCTCCCCCCCCCCCCCAGTCTTCTTCCATAGGATTACGAATACATGATAGATTAAATATAAATATGCTTGTGTTAACATGTGTGCAAAAGTACATAATGCACATGAGCAACATAAGCGTATGCTGAATGCTCAAAATATATGTGTCATTGAGAGAGCTAGCATGTTTTGAGTCTTGGATTATGACTCTTCAGACCATGGTTTGAATCCCTGCTCAGCCATCAAAAGCCACTGGCTGACCTCGGGCAAGTAATACCCTCTTGGCCTCAGAGGAAGGAAAGAGGAAACTCCCTCTGAACAAATCTTTCTGAGAAAATCCATTCTAAGTTCACCTTAGAGTTGCCATAAATCAGAAATGAAGGCACAGAACAACAACACCACGCATCACTGAATTCAAAATACCTCACTCAGTTCCAGTAGGTATGCACAGACTTGCAGCCAAAGTGCATATTTCAGCTTCTATTTGTTGTCATGTTTTCTTCAACAAGTATAGCATAGTCTTGCAACATACACATTCTTTTGACATTTGGATACTCTTGTCTTAAATGAGCAGTGATCTCATAGAGTGTATAAGTCTATTTCTTTCTGTGATTTCCCCAAGATCCAAAACTTACAGAGAAAAGTGCCACATAACTAACCCCACGGTATAGTGTGGCCTAGAGGAGCAAAGCATTTGTACAAAAACAGCAGAGTGTTAGCCCATTTCTAACTCCGCAAGTCATCAACAGGGACAAAATCAGGATTTTCCAGTAAAAGGAGGGTCTATTGAAGATGCAAGGAGGAATTCTATCACAGAAGTAGGGGATATTGTGAGAAAATGAGGAGAAAGAGTAAGTACACATATATGCCTCAGAATTTTAGGAAGAAAAATCAGGATGAAATTATGGAAGATGTAAAACTGACATGAAAAAAGAAAGAAATATGAGAGGACAAGTTACATGTATACCTTACAACCAAAGCAAGAGTGCATCAAAGGCAGAGGAGAATGAAGATCCTTGGCATTAGATTGAATCCAAAACAGAAGAAAGGGAAAATGTGTGCTCCTCAATAATAGCAAAAGGTGGAGTAAAAGCTGCAAGAATAATCTGAAGCATACAGTTATCATTTTTGGGAGTGTTGTCAATCTGTCTTGTGTTCAAGGATCTTAAGATCAATGTGTTGTCGAAGGCTTTCATGGCCATGATCACAGGGTTGTTGTATGTCTTTCGGGCTGTGTGGCCATGTTCCAGAAGCATTCTCTCCTGACGTTTCGCCCACATCTATGGCAGGCATCCTCAGAGGTTGTGAGGTAACAGTTAACAGTCTGTTAAGACTGTTAGTTAACAGTCTTAAAACTAAAAAACAAAAACAAAACCTAGGCCTAAATCCAATGGTAATACCAACTAAAGCAGTTCCCTTCAAACAAGCGGAGCTAAATCAATTCTATTTGACTCTACTTGAAATTAATAACTGGGTTTGAGTCCTGTGGTGGCAACTGTCAGAAGGCAAAGATGGTCTACTCCAGGTCAAGGTATTTCATTACTATTTGGAAAATAACACAAGCACTGTACTCTCAATATGGTATATGACATGGGGATTCTTGATTGCAAATCTGATACATTTAGTTATGATATTTGTGTGAGTGCAGAAAAAAACACAAAGCACTCTAAGCAGTATTCTAACATATAGTTTTTAGTTAGAGTTACTGTTCTGCTAGTGGCATGTACACCAGGCCTTGAAAAAAAAAACCTTCTTGTCATTCATCTAAAGGAGTTGGACTATGTCTTCCACCATCCCGGTCAATGTAGTCACCTTAGCTAAGGATTATTGGGACTGTGTTCCAACAATCTGAATGGTACCAATTTGGATAAAGCTGTTTTATACCTACACTCTGCTGGAGACATTGCTTTTTATTATTTACCGATGAGCCACCCCAGTCTCTTGAACCTTTTCCACTGCGGTTTTTCGACTTTATTCTTCACCCTGTTTCCCCAGAGACACCAAAAAGAATGACTAAGTCAGATGGAAGTGGAAAGTCTGGAAAAGATGGAAAATGCCACTATTGAAAGAAAATGAGGACTCTGTCTTTGTAATCCTCACATAAATCTTACTAGCTTCACAAACAGCTTGTTGTTTCCCAATGTGTGATATTAGAGATTGTTTCCACACACTGTGGGATTCCAGCCATAGCTCTTTCTGCTATTCCTGATGACTTTACTGTTTTTATGAAAATGAAGAAAGCATTCCTACCCACTGATAGAAACAGCACATTTTAACCATTTTTTTTTACCCCAATATGCTTTATGTTTTGCATGTTTAGTTAATGTGGATTTTATGATTCATGATAACACTAGATCAACAATAGTGAAGATAGATTCAATGTTTGTATAACCTTTGTGGAGCACTGCCAGTTGGAAGTAGGGCTTAATATAAAAACCTACATTGCTTGCTACATTTTGATCAGTGGATATCATAAATCAAGTCAAAGGTAGATTATGGTATTCATCCTGACCAATATTATCCCATGGTCCCACTACAGCATAACCTATTTTGAGGGATCTCAAATTTATGGTAGGTTCATATATTCATATATAGATATCCTGGCCCCAAGCCATTTAGGGCTTTGTTTGTCAACATCAGCACCTTGAATTGAGCTTGAAAGCAATTTTAAAGTCAGTGTATTCTTGTAGGACCAGTGTTCTTTGATCTCTAAAATACATAACTGAGATCAGTCTGGCTGCTGTATTTTGCACTACTTGCAACTTCTGGACACTTTAAAAAGGCAGCCACATACAGCACATTACAGTAATCTCATCAAGATGGTCCATTATACATGATTGTAGTAATGTTGGTTACAAGATTAACAAAAACCCAAAACATGTTGTTTTGACCAAAACAGTAAAGCAACATGTTATCAAAAGTTGAAGTTTGTAAATGTCTTACATATTCCATTTATTTTAGCAAATAAAATAGTTTTAATTCTTGTAATACCCATATTTACTCAAGTCTAATGTGCCATCAAATCTAATGTTCACCTTTATTTTCAAAACCCTGAAGCCCAAAAAAGTATTTATCATATTAAATACTTTTGCACACTGTTGCATGTGTTGCTGCACATTTTTCACAAATCAACTATAATATGAGTTTACCCTTTGAGAAAATTAGGTGAGGAGACTAAATATTTACTTGGCCTGTACACTCAGACACTTTGGAAAAACACATTTTTTTCCCAGAGAAGAATCTTTTCTCTGCTCTATAGTTACCATCTGGGAAGTGAGGCACTGTATAGCTGCCACTTTTAAACTCTTGCTATGCTGTGTTGGAATTTGCAACTGAAATATGCTTCCCATTTTGTGAGGCATTCAGGGGACTCCTCTTAATACATTTTTCATTGGGAAGGTGATGGCTCCAGGTGATTCAATCAACCACTTTGTTCTAACAGAGTGAAGAATGATTTCTTTCAGTTCTGTTGGTCTACTCAGTATTAGACTGTATTTAAACATCAAGGCAAATTGACATTTTTTGAACATCATCAAGGAATTTGCCTTTGTTAGAGGCTTTTGTATTTCATTATCTGTACTCTTTTCTGTATTGAAACAGTTGGTCCATAGTGTCACAAAGCTGAAAATGTAAGCTTGTTTGGCTACTAGAGGTTTATGTATAGGTTGTAAATGGGTCTTAATGTGTCTGTGTAAAAAGATAATTATCCTTGTGGTATCTCTTTGGGTGCCATATGATAAAGTTGAACATTATTTCTTTTGATATCTGAGAAGACTAATATTAAGGCACTGGCTGTATGAGTTATCTCTGTCAGCTGGGATTCAAATATAAGTTGTTGATTCAACTGAAGCAATGGGTACTAAATCCAGTTGGAATTAACAATTTCATTTAAGATGCCATATTCAGCCCTCATGTACTACATTCCAGTTCTCCAAAATCACATCTCATTGTAGAATCCATATAGTGTTGTAACTCAAGTTACCCCAAATTTGAGCCATTTACTATGCACATTTTTTATGAATAACAACATCAAAATGTGCAGCAGGAACAAAAATAAGTTTTTGCCATTCAAGATACTTATTTTGTCTCAGTCATTATTTCAGTATATCACAATTCATTATATTCTAGCTATTAGTAGTCTGGCCCAGTTTAAGAGAATTTTAGAATGCTCATTGTGAACAGGAAATAAAAGAAATAAATATTAAACTCTAACCTGACCCTATCCCCGACTATACAAGAATTCTCACTGGAGTGAGAAAGTATCCCACATCTCACACAAAACAAGGTTTTCCCCCATTGGTTTGCTTTAATTAATTGGTTTGCTGGTGTATGAGGTTTAATGAGAAAGTAATAAGCCTAGTTATTCCTCTTGCCAAAGAATCTAGTATTTATTTATTATAATGTTCGTTGCAACCATGTGTGAATATTGGAAACAAAGAAATCGGAGGGTGGGGGAACTGCCCACAAATAATTAGGACTGAGGTATAAATCACAGAGACAATTATCATAAACTCACAGTGTTGGAAAGGACTACAGGGCTCGCCTAGTGCATTGTGCGGTGCAAGAATACACAACTAAGGCTAAATCCACACTTGCAAAATAATTCATTCTGGTGATGTTTGAACAGATGATGTTCATCCATTTTCAAGCTTTGATACATTAATCAGGTAAGAATGAACAACTTTACCCCTTTTCTCTTTGCTGCAAAGAAGTAATCAAAAACTGTTTTTGAAAACTATTCACAGTGCAGGACTCATCTTGTGAAAAAACAAATGTATATTTTGCACATAAAACAGCATTTTGTGCATGAACATTAAGCATTAGTGCTGTTTTCTACACATAAATACATAGACACTCTAATAATTGTTTTCACAGAAAATGCAGGGCGCTACAAAGGAAATTTTCTGTCACCTGCCCAGCGGTTACAAGATCATAAACTGCTGAGGATTCATGTTTATGATCATGAATGACTAGCTGTGGCCCCCATAAAACTACCTTTGCAGCCTGGCTCTTTCATGAGATTCCTAAACTGTGAAGATTCTTGATTGCCTTAGATCCTCCTTGTTGGAATTTTCTGATACTGGAAAAACCCATTTTTCAAATGTTTCCAAGTATTCTTTCTATCCCTGGTGCTGATGCTAGATAGAGTCCTGTGGGAATCCCTAATTTATGGCAGGGGAACAAAGTCTACCTCCTTGTCCAGGTCAGACCCCTACAGCCCATCCACATGATGCACAGGGCTCATTCTCACTAATACCTGCCAAGACCTTGAAGCTCCCAGGATTATCTGCATTTTATGACAGTGTGAATTGTTGGTCTGATTCATATTTGAACTTGGCTATGGCTGTTCACATGGCCATTGGATTTTCCTCAGGCAGCACAGAGAAAGGAGAAGTCACTTTCAACCTCATCACGTGGATGAATTTCTCCATGTTTCCACGCTGTCAGCACAGAGTCTGCCGGAGCCCATCAAATGATGCAGGGCTACTTCTGAAAGTGCTCCATTGGGCTCCATGCCAGCACTGTGCTGACAGTGCAGAGACACACCTGACTCCTCATAGAAGAAATCAGTGAGGACACGGGAGGAAGCCAGGGACAGCACGGAAATGTCATGGAATTTAGCTTAGCATAAAACTGCTTGTGATCATCATTTGTTGAATGTTCTGATGCTGGCCAGAGCAATTAGGGAAAAGAGGGAGTGATTTCTCCTTTCTCTGCTCCAGCCACCATCAGTGGATGCAAAAAGCGACAAACACCAGCAATTTTATGTCTGGTGGTTGCTGCAAAGCTAAGAACAAGAGGGAGATGGTAAGTGTGGCAGTATGTGGTGTCAAACTGGATTCGGTGCCACTGAGCCTTGCAGATGCCATCCATCTGCCAGGCTAGCTCGGTACCGCGCAGTGCCAACCTCTGCCAGTTGCTGAGCCAGTTCAGCGATAAGCCATGCAGATTCCTGTGGTGCTGATCCAGAGTACCCCACTCTGCTTCAACCATGAGGTAGGTAACCTGTATAGATAGCCCCCTTGAGGACCAATCTGCATTACCAACTGGTTCCCAGAGTGGCCTCTTAACAAGGACCCAGGTTAAAAGTTCCCTCATCATAGTCAACAAAGTTTAAGTTAAACAGAACAAATCCAATATTATTAAATTACTGGATATAATACAATACAAACAAAGCAGACTGCCATGAAATATCATCCAGGAATGACACAATAAAATAAACATCATCCAGATAGTCTGCTCTGGCATAAAGATACTGCCCACATTCTTTGTGCATCATTCTATGCCATGTTCACTTTGTAGCTGACTCTGGTCATAAGTGTGTATGCCAGGTTAGAATTTGGAGCAGCAGATGTTTCCCTTGCTTGCCAGAGCTTCCCACTCATTAATGTCAAATGTTCTCAAGTCATGTTTACAAACAGCTTTAGAGGGAAGCTCTAGATAGCCCATGATTCTATTAATATGTTGTTTCATTGTAAAACATATCTTTTTCTATGTATCTTATTGCATACTTATCCAAACCACTATTTCTTTTTTTTTTTTAGAGACCTCAAGGGCCATCTAGTCCAACCCCCCGCTAAGAAGCAGGAAATCGCATTCAAAGCACCCCCGACAGATGACCATCCAGCCTCTGCTTAAAAGCCTCCAAAGAAGGAGCCTCCACCACGGCCCGGGGGAGAGAGTTCCCCCGGGCCGTGGTGGAGGCTCCTTCTTTGGAGGCTTTTAAGCAGAGGCTGGATGGCCATCTGTCGGGGGTGCTTTGAATGCGATTTCCTGCTTCTTAGCGGGGGGTTGGACTAGATGGCCCTTGAGGTCTCTTAAAAAAAAAAAAAGAAATAGTGGTTTGGATAAGTATGCAATAAGATACATAGAAAAAGATATGTTTTACAATGAAACAACATATTAATAGAATCATGGGCTATCTAGAGCTTCCCTCTAAAGCTGTTTGTAAACATGACTTGAGAACATTTGACATTAATGAGTGGGAAGCTCTGGCAAGCAAGGGAAACATCTGCTGCTCCAAATTCTAACCTGGCATACACACTTATGACCAGAGTCAGCTACAAAGTGAACATGGCATAGAATGACTAGAGCTGGCTGTCTTTATGGTATTCTCTGTCCTTCGCTCTTGCCCATTAGTCCAGTTCCTCCACCCCACTCCCACCTCCAGTGATGCTTACTACAATGGCCTGGTCAAATATATCTAGATTACTGTTCTTATTTTGCCAGGATGCTGAGCAAACAGTTAAGGGAGGAGGCTAGTGTTCTTTCTTAATTCGTTAGCTAGAAGCAGCTGATATATCACTGAAATACAATAGCCTAACTATCGGAAACACAAGTTTGGCATTTCAAGTGCCTTTGTCTTACTGGCAAGTTCAACATTATTTCAGATACACACTGTAAAATGGTCCAAAGTGGTGACTCCTTTATTGATATGATTATTTACTCATTAAGTGACAACATAAAGGGTAGAATATAGTGTTTCTTGGTACATCAGAAGTCATGTAATCCAATATTGATCAATGTGGTTTTCTGTTGATTGATGTCAGTCCATAACTCTTTCCTGCTAGTCCTTGGACAGCTTCCAATAAGTAAACAAACAATTATAGCCAGTGGAGATCCTGGTGCATCCGAGGGGGGGGGGGAATGCCAATCTCACACATCAAATAGCTTAAGAAACACTGATCTTCTCCGCCCCCTGCTCAATGAAGGATCTACAGTGTTGGATGCAACTATAGCTCCCATCCCTGAAATATGATCACCCAGACTTTTTTTTAAACGCCTTCAGCAACAGTGCCCACCACCTTCTGAAGTGGGCTGTTCCATTGCTGAACACTTTTACTATTATAATGTGTCTCCTAATATTAAGTCTGCACCAACTTCCCTATAGTATCCTCAGCAAATCTGTTCCATCTTCTGTTATTGTTTCTCTGTCCAGTCTTCTCTTCTCTAGACTAAACATGCTCAACATTTTCAACAGTTTTTCATAAGACTTTTCCCAGACCTCTCATCTGGAAGGCTGCATGACTCTTATCTCTATTTTACACAAATAGACAACCAGGCAACAGCTGAGTGCCCCACTGTGTCATACAATCCTAGTGTTGGAAGAGAACACAAAGGTCATCCAGTCTAATTCATGGGACTTCACAGGTGGTGTTTCCAGTTGTATGTGAACTCTGTTCTCAAACCATAGGCCACCAATATTCAAAAATTACATTCTTTTTTTTTAAAAAAAATGTTTATTAATTTGACAAAAGCAATCACATTCAGAAAAATTAAAAAACAGAAACAAACAAAATACTACAACACTATACTAAAACACTGAACATGGACTAAAACTCTACACACTACCTAATTAAAACTCAAAAGGTCTCTGACCTCCTCCCATCCAAACTGTAATAGAAAAAAAATGTTTGGAATCTTGGAATGTTTTTTGTCAGCTCCCTGCCCCTTCTTTCAAAGGTGAAGACACAATCCAGTGCAAGTGGGTGTGCTTTGTATTCTGTGGAGCCATTTTCGCCATGCAATATGGTTTAGATTTGGGTGAAATGCGTTAAGGGGCTCAACTTGGACTTTCCCCAACTTTGCTTGATGAGAATTTAATTCATGCTGCAGTGTGCTTTGGCAGTATACGTTTTGTAGCTGCCACAGTTTGAAGTTAGCTTCAAGCTGCATTAAATCATCATTGTAGATGTGTCCTATGTTGGCAAATTAACAATCCATTCTTCAACGGTGCTTCTGTCAGTTTCCAGGTTTGAGCAACCAATGTTCTCACTCTTGTTCTCATACATGGAAGAATCAATCCACATTTACTATTCAATTCTTTATCGATTATGCCCAGCAAAAACATTTCTGATGATATTACAAAATCTACATGTAATTTTTTAAATTAATATGTTAATTATAGACTAGTCTCTTTTCTTCTTCATACAAATCCACCATATATGGTAAAAGGAATCTTCCTTTTCTTGACATCCTTAACGTTATTTAGTACCACTGATTTTCTGAGTAAATGCTATTCCATTGTCAGTTTCCCAGAAAAAACATCATTCTAGCTATCATGGAATTTGAGGCACTTCCGAAAAGAGCTATATTTGCTTTGGCCAAATCCTTCCCCATACCCCACACCCTTCTTTTAAAAAATGGCTGGGTCCTTGAAATTATAAGTTGCCGGTCTAAAGGGAGTTTCCTTCTGAAGAAAAATAAAGTAAATTACAAGGCTGGGTCAAGTGGGACCATTTATTGTTGTTTATGTCTAGAATGAGCCTTAAATCAGTGGAATGTCCAGTGTTTCCCCCCACTGGGGAAATGTTAACAATTTTTGTTAATAGATAGATAGATTTAAATTTAGACCAAAAGGTAACTTACTTTAAAGTGCTGCATCAGAGCATGCAGAGGTGGAAAGAAAGAGTGTGTGAGAGATGTGGTTGTGGTTTTGGAATAGAGGTTTCCTAAAAATGCACCAAATACTTTCACTGAGTATAATTTCTTCCATGGAATTTAGTCTGGGATACAGTCCAGTTAAACACTTTCTTTTACATCTGGTCAAGCAGAATCTCTAGCAGCAGCCACTGCAGTGCTATACATTCTCTTCTCATTCAGAAAATGCAATAGTCATATATATTATTGAAAGAAAGCCCCCAGTGGTGCAATGGGTTCAACCCTTGTGCCGGCAGGACTACTGACTGATAGCTTGGCAGTTTGAATCTGGGGAGAGCAGGTGAGCTCTCTCTATCAGCTCCAGCTCCCCATGCGGAGACATGAGAGAAGCCTCCCACAGGATGATAAAACATCAAAACATCTGGGCATCTCCTGGATAACATCCTTGCAAACAACCAATTCTCTCACACCAGAAGCAACTTGCAGTTTCTCAAGCCGCTCCTAACACGAAAAAGAATTGAAAGAAAGAAAGAATAAGATAAGCTGATTATTATTATATTCACAGCCCCAAATGAACATTAGTATGATGGATTCAGTAAGACAGGGGCATATGGTTATTGGCACTGTGAACTGTAAATGAGCAAAGACAATACTACTGCTTTCAATCTGTAGTTTTTGTACTTTGTGAACAATCACCATCTTATTTATTAGTGTTCATCGCCCTCTTCTGGTCATATATTGCAATTTTTCACATATTTGAATGGAGGGAAAAAGAATGGAAGCAAATGAAAGAAAGAAATTAGCAAAACAATTTTGGCTATTAAACTCTGATGCACAGAATGAGTTTTCCCTAAGACTTATGCGCAGAGAGTTTCGCACATGTTGGTCATGAAGAAATCAGCACAAAAAGCAAAAGTAGCTATTCACTTTGGGAATTAATAACCTAAAATCACCAGAGCTTGGAAACTAAGTAGGCTGCTGGAGAAGACCAGGTTATATCCACAGGAAGGCAATGGCATTCTATCTCTGGGTACTTCTTGCCTAAGTAAACCCTATGAAATTCATGGAGTTGCCATAGTTTAACAGGCAACTTGAAAGCACATTCTAATATAATATAATCCCCCTACCCATGGGGAATACTTTTGTGGATATGTGAAACTGTGAATAATAGTAAATTCTATTGTACTCGTCTTATGGAAATGTGCCTACTAACCATTTTGGCAAAAGAAACAAATCAAAAGTGCATATTAGAACAATGTCTTCTTTAGTCTAACTAAAAAGGCCACAACGTAGGAATGTGCCACCTTGAGTTTTCCACAACTCTTCAGATTAGATAGTAAACAAACCAAGATATTAAAAGACTGTAGCCATCAAGTTTGTATTTAGCCATAATCTTAAAATGGAACAATGAAAACAAAATAGCTCCCTGGATCACCCAAAATGATGCTTTATCATCAAGAAATATCTCACGGCCTTTACAGAAAACATCTAGAGGTAGGCATTCCTTTATGCCTGAAGGTATGTCATTTTATTTCAAAGCTGAAAGGCAGCTGTGGGGAAAATAAAAGTTCTAGTCTCAGTATTCTATTTATAAACTCTTGCCATGAAGCATACAAAGCAGAATTTTCTAAACATTCATAACTTCTGCTGGCTGGTATATGGCATGATATAGGGCAGGATGAGCAAAGTAGTGCCTTGGGGATGAATGCACCCCTCAGGCTATTTTTTGGGCTTTGATCCATCTAGATTGCCCCTTTTCTGTTAAAAAAAAAAACCTCAACTGACAGTCCAGGAAACCTCAGGGAGTGAAAATTTACATTTTATTTAGGTTGCAGTGCATGTACACTGCTTACATTTGTGTTTTTAGGGGAAGGTTAACAGTTTCTTGTCAAAGGCTTTTATGGCCAGAATCACTGGGTTGTTGTGTGTTTTCCAGGCTGTATGGCCATGTTCCATGTTCCATGAACATGGAACATGGCCATACAACCCGGAAAACACACAACAACCCA
This sequence comes from Anolis carolinensis, assembly GCF_035594765.1. NCBI lineage: Eukaryota > Metazoa > Chordata > Lepidosauria > Squamata > Anolidae > Anolis > Anolis carolinensis. The sequence goes on along the minus strand of NC_085842.1, from coordinate 263,017,751 downwards.
GGTTAACAGTTTTTAGGGGAAGGTTAACAGGAAATCTGTAAAGCCACAGAACATACAGTAGACTAGGTGCTCATCCCTCATACAGGATGATGTGATTTCTTTAGATATACAGAGGCATATCACAAGACATTTTTAGATAAAATGAACACTGCAACTTAGAAGGACATTTGACTAAGGACGTTATTCTACGGGTGAGAGAGAAGCAGGAGAAAGTGGGAGAAATCATTTAGAATAGTGGGGACTCGTCTTACTCCAGCAAGATCCTTCTTCAGGGATGGCAAGCCATCCCACGTCTTCTTCCCATTTCCCCCCCTCTTTCTTCAATCAAGAGTCAGATAGCACTTGACTCCTAAAAACAAAGTATTACAGTAGAGTCTCACTTATCCAACATAAACGGGCCATCAGAATGTTGGATAAGCGAATATGTTGGATAATAAGGAGGCATTAAGGAAAAGCCCATTAAACATCAAAATAGGTTATGATTAAGCACCAAAACATCATGTTAGACAACAAATTTGGCAGAAAAAGTAGTTCAATATGCAGTAATGCTTTGTAGTAATTACTGTATTTATGAATTTAGCACCAAAATTTCACGATATATTGAAAACATTGACTACAAAAATGAGTTGGATAATCCAGAACGTTGTATAAGCGAGTGTTGGATAAGTGAGACTCTACTGTATCTCCATTTTCACATGTTGGCAAGACAGATTCACATGGGCGGCCACTGGAAGTGGTCATGTGTCATGGGATGACCTCTGTGGGATTTCATTTTGCCAGAGTAAGAGAACAGGAGGAAACTTACATGGGATAAGGTCCTAGATGACCTCCAAGGCCCTTTTCAGGACTATGATTTAGCACTCTACCACTCCTGAATAATAATAAAACAGAAGGATCAAATGATGAAATTGGTGAATATTAATTTCAGAAATGTTGCATAAGTTCAGATTGTGCATATGATCAGTGGGAGAGGGAGGAGGAAGAACACAAGGGAGCAGAGAAGTAGGGAAACCCTAGATATTTTGAGAAAGTTTAGATTCAAGCTTGAGTCTATGCATGTAAAATAAAAAAGAACTTGAAAAATCTCAATATTTCAGGAGACCTTTTCTGTTTCCAGATGCATCCTGAGCTGATAAGCTATCATTCTTTCTAGGTGGCTTTTATGCTAAACTATTCACTGCTAGGCCTTATTTGTCAGCTTTGAGTTATTCTGTCCTTTGAAAGGGCATGCGGCAGCTAGGGAACTGTCCTTCCACTGTGAGCTTAATTTAGGGCCATTTTATGGCTCTTCAAATTGCTGTCTGGCCAAACTCTGACGTGCTCTTATAGAGAAGCTATATAGTATGGACCCAGGCAGGTTTATTTGCTCAAGATTTTAAAAGCAAGGGACATAACTTGTGCCCGTTCACATTACACATGTATTATGCTACATCCCACTTTAACTGCCATGGCAACATTCAATGGAATTTGAATTGTAGCGAAAGGCAATGAGCATTCTCAGCTAGAGTGCTCTGGTACATCACAAAACTACAAATCCCAGGACTCCATAGGATGGAATCATGACTGTTAAATGCAATAATAGTGCTATAATTATGTTGTATGAATGGACTCAATTCACTGCTTATGTTATAAGCAGAAACTGGTGTGAGAGAGGAAATGGTGTGAGAGTTTCAACCCCAGAAATGTCTGAAAATAGATATGTACAAACTAAAGGAAATGTATTCATTATTGTTGTGTCTCTTCAAGTCACATAAATTAAAAGCTATAACAATTTTCTGGCAAGATGTTTTAAGATGGGGGTTGCTTTTGCTTTACTCTAAGGCCGAGAAAGTTCAATTTGCCAAAGTAAGCATTCGAACTCTGTCCTCTAGTGGTGTAATCCAACACACAAACTATTTGACCATGCTGACCCTATTACATACTATTATGTAATATGGCATATCATTTCATTATGCATTTATGAGTTATTTTTATGATTGTATAGCCCCAAAAAAGGCCTTGATATCATATACAGACCAAAATGTGTTGAGTGTTTTTAACCACAAAAATATCAACCAATTGAACATCCTGAGACAGGTCTACAGTTTCTTCCATATGTTTTTTTTTTTTTTAGTGTGTTTCAGTTTTAGCTTCCATTGCTATGCGGTACCACTGACATCATAAAAGGGCTGTGATCCAGACATATTTTTTCTACAAATATGTTCAAGTAGCTCCTCACTACCTACAAGATTTATAGTGTATTCTGTACTCATTTGATATCAAAAGTAATGAATTGACATTTAGGTGAAATGATCATCTGCAGGGCCTCTGAAGAACCTAAGCTATGAACTTTTCATGTATCCATATACTGTTACCCACAAACCTCGGTGGTTATCTCCCTTGTAGAGAGATTCTTTTTACAATTTTCAGTTTCTGTTGTTTAGAAAATGCAGTCTCTTTAATGTAATCCAATGCATCATTCTTATTTGAACCACATTTTTATAGAAACTACAGTGTGCTTCAAGACTTGTAGTGAAACATGATCCTCTTGTTTTCAGCTGGTTGCACCTGAAGAATGTTGTTGTTCACTATAACCACACCAAATGCACATTTCCCCAAACATATATCCTTTTTGGATGCTGCCAGCTTCTTAAAAGCAGAGTCTAACATTTCTTTCTTGCTGTCACAGCAGAGTAAAATTTATTATTCATCTTCTGGTAAAAACCAGCCTATTAAACACTGAGGGGCAATTAGTAGAGAGTTATAAGTCTCCAGAGTTCAGCCCTAGCTTTAAAGTACATATTTGCCTTCAAAATGTCCTCCCAGTGATTATTTATTTTAAAGGCAAACTTACCAGATGGAGACTTTACTGTGGTGTCAAAGGGATCTGTCTTTTGCACCATTATTCATGCAGCCTTGTTTTTAGTTTGCAATTGCACTCAGTATGGTGGATTTTCCACAGAAGGAGTATATGAAGTTTACACTGTTTAATCAGGGGCTTAGTATGATACAGTGAAAGAGCTCTGGAATAGAACAGTGTTTATTTTTGGGGCAAATTTATACTCCATCTTTCCACAAAAACCTGTGGCACTTCAGATATTACAGAACTCCAAATCCCATCATCCCTAGCCTGTTTGATCAATAATGTGGCTTTCTCAAGGTTCTGGAAATCTCTTCCTGAGAGGACATACTAGTTACACCCCTGACTGTCTTTACATAAACAAGTGAAGACCTTTTTGTTACAATAGGCCTTTGAGGACTGATCGCGTCAAGCCCATCATACCTAAGCAATATGCTACATTTGGTATACAAACAATTGTAACATACTTGTTTACATGTGGTAATAGGTGCAGTATGACAACTTCACTTTATCATCTTACCGTCTTCATTTCAGTTGCTTCTTATGTGTAGTATGAAAAAGGAGCAAGCTCAAGATTACAAGGCCCTACAGGGTCACAATTAATAATAATAGATTTTCTGTGATTGATATCACATTCCGTATGTTAATTCATGACTGTCATTTTAATATAAATATCATTGTTGATCTTGTCAATATCCCTGAGCACTGCTAGTGAGGAAGTGACTTGAGAATTACAATCTTTGCCTTTCTACATAAGAAATACTCCATAAACTCATTTATAAGTCTAGAAGTTTTAGTTTAAAAAATCAACCCCAAGCAGCACAGGTTGACTTGTCAATGGGGCAATGTAAGTACTGTAACTATAACTCTTAAATAAAAAAGGAACTATCCCTTACTCTGATTTGAGTGGTAGAAGGCAAGAGCTTACTCCATCCAAGGAGAACTTAAAAGAAGCACAACCTCATCTACTCTCTCTCTCTCTCTTTCTCTATTGTAGTGCCACTTCTGACCTTTTTGAGTGTCTGGACGAGGAAATGACAGTGACCAAGATTAGCTGGCCTCCTGAGTTGGCATTGATGCTTTTCCCTCTCTGAGGAACAACTCTCTTGACTTATCCATGGGTTATATTAAAATCCATAATTTTGACCATAAAATCTCCCATTTATGTATAAGATAAAGGTTTCCCCTTGACATTAAGTGTAGTTGAGTCTGACTCTGGGGGATGGTGCTCATCTCCATTTCTAAGCCAAAGATCCGGCGTTGTCCGTAGACACCTCCTAGATCATGTGGCCAGCATGACTGCATGGAGCGCTATTACCTTCCCGACAGAGCGATACCTATTGATCTACTCACATTTGCATGTTTTCAAACTGCTAGGTTGGCAGAAGCTGAGGCTAACAGCTGGAGCTCACCTGTCCTGCGGATTTGAATAATCAACCTTCTGGTCAGCAAGTTCTGCAGCTTAGTGGTTTAATCTGCTGCGCCACCACTGCCCCACTACCCCATTGTATGCGCCATTGATGTATACATTAGCATATATGACACACAGCCTATGGTATTTTGATGCTGAAAAACAGGACATAGGTAACCAAACAATAGCAAAGGTTATTAATGAGAAAGAACAGACAAGCTAAGAAAGGCTGCAGCAGTTTGCTTAGGCCTGGGTCCAATAAGAAAAGGCATAATTCTGACCATTTCTTCCTTACCCCCATTAGCTAAGTTAATTGCATATAGACTACTTTTGCACTTTAAAATCAGTTTTCAGCAATTAAAGTAAGCAAAGGACAAAAGAGGAAAATAGAAATAGGAGAGGAAAAACTAGGATGTTTTAAAAGCAGTGGAAAAGATGGGATAACACAGGATTAATCAAGACCCCGCCCCCCCCCCCAAAAAAAAAAACAGCCCAGGCCAGTTGCAGGTTATCTATATATATAAAAGAGTGATGGAATTCGGGCACCGAGCAAAACAACAAAACTAAACACCCTCCAAACTCCAAATTTGACAACAAAATCCATTATCCACGCCTTCAGGTTGAAACAACAAAACATCGGGTCAGAACCTCCACAGGACCCACTCACCCCACACTCCTCCAAAACAAGGGCGGGAGAGGGAATGCCCAGCTTTGCCTTTCCCCTCTCTCTGTTACCCCTCCTCCCATGACGTCACTCCCCGGCCAGCCGACAACGGCTGTTCCCCGCGCGCGCCCTGCTCGCAAGCCCCGCCCCCCTGGGAGCCGGAACCACAGCTTCTCCTTCTGGCTGCCTCCTTCCCCTCACTCTCCGCCATCATCATGATCTCTCACCAGAGCACCCTTCTCAGCTTCTTCCCCAACTCAGAGAAAACACCAGCCAACCACACCAACGACGAGGAAGTCACAGGTACCTCCTCCAGGCCAACTTGAATACCATTGAATACCCTTGCAGCATCAAAGCCTGGCTGCTTCATGCCTAGGGGACTCCATTGATGGCCAACTTCAATACCATTGAATAGCCTTGCAGCATCAAAGCCTGGCTGCTTCATACCTAGGGGACTCATTGTCGCCCAACTTCAATACCATTGAATAGCCTTGCAGCATCAAAGCCTGGCTGCTTCATACCTAGGGGACTCCATTGTCGGCCAACTTGAATACCATTGAATAGCCTTGCAGCATCAAAACCTGACTGCTTCATACTTAGGGGACTCCATTGTCGATCAACTTGGATAGCATTGAATAGCCTTGCAGCATCAAACCCTGGCTGCTTCATATTTAGGGGACTCCATTGTTGCCCAACTTCAATACCATTGAATAGCCTTGCAGCATCAAAGGCTGGCTGCTTCATACCTAGGGGACTCCATTGTTGCCCAACTTCAATACCATTGAATAGCCTTGCAGCATCAAAGCCTGGCTGCTTCATATGTACGGGAGTCCATTGTCGACCAACTTGAATACCATTGAATACCCTTGCAGCATCAAAACCTGACTGCTTCATACTTAGGGGACTCCATTGTCGATCAACTTGGATAGCATTGAATAGCCTTGCAGCATCAAACCCTGGCTGCTTCATATTTAGGGGACTCCATTGTTGTCCAACTTCAATACCATTGAATAGCCTTGCAGCATCAAAGCCTGGCTGCTTCATACCTAGGGGACTCCATTATCGGCCAACTTGAATACCATTGAATAACCTTGCAGTATCAAAGCCTGGCTGCTTCATACCTACGGGGAATCCTCTTTATGCCACCTTCCATGCCACGAAGAAAACCCCACTAAGGACTACGCCACAGCAATGTGTGGCCGGGTACAACTAGTATAATATATAATAATTACTGTGGTATAATAATACAGAACAATATAATCTCTAAAATCAGGACAGTAAATAAAGAGCAACACTCTGAAAACAGGGGAATTCTAGACAGGAAACAATCAGGGCCAGTTAACACCTCCCAACAAAGGAATCCACTTAGGACGACGCCACAGCAACGCATGGCCGGGCACAGCTAGTATAAATATAAAAGTAGTGCAAATATTAAAAAATAACTCCTTGTCATCAGGCAAATATATGATTATAAACGATTTCTTCTGAGCCATCTGATCCCTTAATTTTTATTTCTGTGAAATTTCCTCTCTGCTCTACTCCACTCCTTGCTCTCAAATATCATGTCATTTGTGGCCTTTGGCTCTACCTTCTGCCAAATGCTTTTTACTAAGACGAAAGTAGCACAGGACCAAACCCTGGAGCCAGACTTTCCCAATGGTTCATGTGTGGGAAATGAAATACCCTTGAAAATGTGGTGTGCAGTGAGAGTTTTAAGGCTTCCCTTACCTGTAAAAGATGGCTTCGTTCAATGTAAATGCAGGTTTAGTGTAAAGAGTCCAAACTACCTAATTTCATGTAGCCCTCAAATTAATTTCAAAAGCTGTCTGCAAGTGGTAGAATCAGGTTGCTTCCAAAAGTGATCTGTCCTTTCCCTGCCAGCCTTTTGGATGAGGAGGAAGATGGAGAGGGAGAAAGAAGGATGGCAGGGGAAAAGAGAGAGAGAAAGGATGACCTCATCCACGTTCAGCTGTATCCCTGACTACATTGGGCCCCAACATATTACCTAGGGGGAATGCTACCCATGACAGAAACAAGGTTGCTCAGTCCTGATCCAAGGTAAACATAACAATTCTTGCCACACATAGTTCTCCTGGGGTCTGTATTTTTTCAGTTCATGCCATGATACTGGACTTCTGTCTACAGGTTTGTGTATGATCTAAAGCAGGGGTATCACAAAGACTTAATTCACACCACTGATGAATTTGGAACTGAGTCTATTATTTCTCACTAAGGGTGTATCTACACTGTAGAAGTAAAACAGTTTGAATGCTATGGGTTAATGCTATGGAATCATGTGAATTGCTGGAGACTCCCCAAACTACAAATTGCAGAATTCCACTGGGGATCAAACTGCACTAATTCCACAGTGTAATTGCACCCTGAGATCTATGAATCTTTAGCGACAACTTTTCAATATTTTGCCGAAAAAGAGGGAAAAAGAGAGAAACAAAGGGAATAACCCATCCACTACTGTTCTGTTGATCTCACCCACTACCAACATGCACCTCCACTAAAAAGGTTGCAAACATTTTATTTCTTCTCAAGGAAAGGAAACATTGCCTAACACTGCCTGACCATTCCTGAGACCGTTCTCTCTACGTGATTATAACTATGATCCAATTTTAATTGTCATGGTTCCACTGTATGGAATTCTGGGATTTGCAGTTTGCACAGTAAAGTTAAGTTTGTCTGTATCTCTTTGAAATGGGATATGCTGCACAATGGTTACCTGCTCTTAATTAACTGTGTATAGTTGCAGCATTCATTCTTTTTAAAAACGAGATCACCAAGAGAAGGGGTTCCTTCAACTGTTTTCTATTCTCATTATTGCATGTGGCTACATATCTCACTGTCGCATTTATGTTCAGCTTTGTCCTTCAAACTACAAGATCCCTTAGCATACATATATTCCAGACTTGCAAAGCTATGTTTTTGAATTCTACCTCACGGAAAGGTTTTTAATGGTTAATCTAATCAGTAAATTGATTTGAAACACTTGGAGCTAATTTTCTAAATAGCCATCTTATGAATAGAAGCCTATGATGAGCTTAAAACTGAATTGAGAGATTGTTTGATTTGCGCCAGGCTGAACTGGAAAATAAAAGAGGTGCTTTTATATTGAGTCTTCTCAATTTGTCTCCTCAGCCTGTTTTCTCTAACTTTAAATAGAAGTGTGCTAATATAATTTTGTCCACAAAGTCACCAAACAACAGGCTATTTCTTGAGACATCTATATTTCTCTTTGTGTTTGCACTAAAAATAGAATACAGGTGTAGAAAAATTGGATTTTTAAAGGAAAAAGATCCCGTAAATACAAAGGCATTTTTGCTTCATGTCCTCTGTCCCACCTCACACAGAACTTTATTACATGAGGCAGATAAACTGGCATTGCAGTTGAACTATTACCTTTGCTGACAGTTACATTGAGCAAGGCACTATTACTGCTTGCACAATTTTTCATGTGTAGAGGTCTCATTAGGCAACATCAAGAAGGCAGAGGAATTTGTAACAGAACTATAGGTTAGGACCCCTATTTAAGGGTGAATTAAAGCATAACTATTTTCTCTGAAAACAACTAATCTTGATATGGGAAGGTTCACATGACACTCCTTCTTGCCCTGAAGGCATTTGTAAGCAATGCTAACTATCCTGATTTTTGCCATTGCAATGTTCTTTTACGCAACTGCCAAATGTCTACCTCGTATAGCATATGGGACAAGAGTAAGAATAAATCCCATGGCTTCACTAACTCTACCTAGCAGATATTTTCTGTGAATGTAGTCTCATAAAGCCCCTTCATGTTGTTGCTATTATTTTTACCTAGCAGCCATTCCAGTTCTTCATCAATAGCTTTATATTTGCTGTCACAGCAAGTTTTGGGAATGGACCTAAGGAGTTAATTATGGTAGAGTCTTGCTTATCCAACATAAACGAGCCGGCAGAACACTGGATAAGCAAAAATGTTGGATAATAAGAAGGGATTAAGAAAAAGCCTATTAAACGTCAACTTACGTTATGATTTTACAAACTAAGCACCAAAACATCATGGTTTTTTACAACAAATCGACAAAAAAGCAGTTCAATACATGGTAACATTATGTAATAATTACTGTATTTATGAATTTAGCACCAAAACATCGCAATGTATTGAAAACATTGACCACAAAAACATTGACTACTAAAATTGGCTACAAATAAAGATAGAATGGCATTAAATGAACTTACAGTAACATCATTGTTGGAAGGTAAATCTGTAAAAAGTTCAGTCCTGTGAAGATTTTTTAAAATCTGTGATCCTTGCCTGCCTAGAGAAACAGCTGTGGATCCAGGTGGGAGACAGACTGTGTTGCATAATACAAAATGTTGGATAAGCGAAGGTTGAATAAGCGAGATTCTACTGTAAATAATATAACATGAGAGCCTGTGTGACATAACGATTTGAGCATTTGATTATGACTTTGGAGACCAGGATTCCATTCCCCACGGAAGTCATAGAAACCCATTGGGTGACCTTGGGTAAGTCACACTCTTTTAGCCTTAGAGGGAAGCATATGTAAACCTCCTCTGAACAAATCGTGTCAAGAAAACCCTGTGCAAGAGTTATCTCTGAGTTGACATAAATCAGAAATGGTTTGAAAGGCACACAACAAAAAAGATTACACTGCCACTAATTTCCTATCTGTTCCCTTCAGAAAAACTCAGAACTCCTCGAAGCTGTTTTCTGTATTTCAGAGAGGGTTCATTGTATATAAATCAATATTCCATTTTAATGATGAAGGGCTTATATAAAAGATATTGCCAAAGTCACTAGTATAGAAAAAGCAAACTTAATGAAATATCCCCTCCCCCAGTACAGAAAAGTATTGTTTACTCAGCTGGATGAAAACATTCAAATTATTCATTTGAAGAGAACACCAAGGCTGATGTGAATTTAGAGAATGAATTAATCAGGATAAAATGCATTTTCTTGTAAGTCAATAGCAGGAAGGAAGAAATTATGATCTTAAACAGTTGCCCATGGGACCAGCATAAATTATCTGATGGAGGTAATCTTCTATAAAGAGCCAGTGGGGGGTTGGATTGTATATTTTGAACAACATCTCAAGGCAGAAATGCAACAGTCTTTAAATAGTGGGATTGTTTAATCAGAAACTGAACAAAGGTTGTATTCATTGTATTTCTCATTATTGTTGCATTTTTATTGTTGCAAATTATACCATTGTAATAATTAGGTAGGGCAATGGTGAAATAAACATAATCTTCTCAGTTCTGCTGAGCTTATGCCAGAAAGAGTTGAAGGTAGCTGGGTTTCTCCCCTACCCCCACCCACTCCTTTTTATTGGACTTTACTGTTCCCCAAGGTTCCCGTCAGAAGGAAAATGACAATGTCAATTCCAAGACTGGCATAGCTTATCTCACATTCTTAGAGCATGTCTGATTAGAAAAAAAGGCTTTGGATTTTGCAGAAACTAAAACTCACCCTATGTAGTTTGCCCTGCACACTTAGGGCCCTTCTATACATGCCTAAAAACCCAGAAGTAAAAAGGATAAAAGGGGTGGGGTGGCTAAATGACGTTTGGGGAAAGTGCTGGCAAAATCAGGTTTAACAGCTGAAAAGCATGTGTTTATAAGGTGCACTTAAAACTGGCTTCTGCCCCAAAAATGTGCATCTTTGCATGACTATATATTCCTGCAGTCATGGAAAACATGTGACTTCCTTTCGATCCCCTTGTGTGGACTGCTCCAGTACATGTGCGCATTTTAAAAGCCTGAAACAGCTGATTGGGCTTTCAAAAAATTGAGCCATGGAAACACAGGTGGCTAAACGGAAGCAGAGTTGGAAAGCAATTACAATGAGAACCTGCTGCAACTATTCCTTTGTTTTAATGTTTATAATATTAAACAGAACTCAAATTTATAAGTGGGTGAAGAGACAGATAAGAAATCTGCTCATGTGTACATTAGGATCTCCGCATGAGTGCATATGAGGTCCAACATAGTTCAGAGAGACTTTAAAAAATGTCCCCTGTCCCTCCTTATGGACTTGTACAAGGGATGAATGAAAAGTAATGCCTCCACCTTTGTTACTTTGGTTTGGATGGGAATATTTTAATAAATCAAACACAGAAATAATCCTTAGAATGTGCTCTTTAACTACCACTATTCACTTTTCCACATAATCACCAGACAATTGGATATATTTCTGCCAACAATGAACAAGTTTTCTGAAGCCGTCACAGAAGAACTCTCTCTGTTTCTGCAACCAGTGTCTCACAGTACCCATAGTGCACAGATCTTCCGATAGCCAAGCAAAACAATAATGTGACCCACACGTTCTTGTGAAATGCCAATTATGCTTGAAATTTCTCTCTGAGTGATACGAAGATTGTCCTGAATCAATCTGTCAAACTTTTACTTGTGAAACTTGGTGGTTGCTGTCACAGGACGTCCAACATACCATCATGTGATAGTGTTTTTTAAATTTTGTTTTACTTATTGAAATATTTCTACCCTCCACCATTAGGTCTTGGGGGGGACAATTAAAACTATATAAAGAGATTGAGACTGTCATAAAAAAAGTAGAAGGGAAAGCAGGTGAACCAGAAGGAATTTGTGGAAGGCTCACTTTGTGTACATTTGTTGTGTGTACATGAACACATACACACGCACTAGGAGGTGGTAGAGGCTTGTGAGAGGATGGCTGAAGGAACAAATCATTTAGAAAAGCAAAGGTGGGACTGGGATCAAAAGAAGAAGCTATTGCTGGCACAACCATGACACAGTTATTAGTCTAAAATCAAATTTTATGGAACTTTTACGAGCATAGCATCCCTTTAGCTGATTTCTAATATACAACATGATCTTGGTACTATTGAAATGAGTAAGAATTCTGCCATCACATTCCATGGAAATTGGATTTCTGTGTTCTACAATACAAATGTATTTAGAGACAGTACAACATAAAACCAAATAAAAAAGCAATCCTTATTTGATTGTCAGAGCTCCTTGGAGGAATTTTCAAGCAAAACAGAATCTAATTTTAAGTGTTTCAACATGAAGTGCCCTTTTAAAATAACAACACTATTTCTATTTTAGTTCTTGTGGCAGCATGTTTCATCCCAATAAAAATATTCAATAGAAATATCATTATACCTCAATTGGGAAATAAAATGTTCAACATATGGAAGTCAATGATATGTGATGAGAAACATCTTGCAGTTCGAATTTTCAGAAGCATAATAATTCAGAGCAAATTGTCTTATCTTTGAAAGGAGTCCGTTTTTAAAACAGACTTACTTGACTGTTCATCCTAATGTCTTTTAAGTGGCAAGCTATATCAACATGAAACATATTGATTTGACTTCCATTCAAATTATAAAGTATATACTGTGTTTATAATATTTTCTCTTTGAAGTTTTATTTGTAGACAATTAGAATCTATGGAAATTTTCTAAGTTTTAGTATTTGTCTTACCCACTAATGACAGAAAATCCATGATAAGTGCTCTCTTGCATGTGTTCAAAATCACTTTTATTTTTCAGATACTGGGTAAATAATTTTTCACATATGGATTCTTCCCCCTTTTAAACAGGCTCACTCTCCTAAGGAAGGGCAAACATGGTTTTCATTAAATGATGGAACACTGCCTGGTGCTCATTCATTTATCACTTTGACTTGAGTGACACATGGAGTCCAAAAGGACTCTGCCAGTGAAAGTATTCAGTGAAATCCTCCCGAAATATGTTCAGATCTAAAGTTCTGAGCCTGCTTTTATTTACCCACAGATGTCTCATTGGCATAAAGGGCCACATTAGGGCATGGCTGAGAAATCTTCTCATCTCCAGATGTTGGTGAGACTCTAATTCCCATCTACTCTCCATGGCATATGATCCTAATGTCCAGTTTGGCAGAGGTGGACATTCCTGATTAATCCTCAATTTTTCTACTTTTTCAGCATTTTTTTAAAATGTTCCAGTTTCTCTGCTACTCCTCCCATTCTCCCACTTTGTCCTCAGATTACTTCAATTGGAGTAAACAGAGTTCAAAGTGCAAAAGTAGTTCTAATTCAATTACCTCGGGAGTGGAGGGAATATGGGGAAAATCTCATCCTTCTCAATATGATCAGGCAAAGGCAAACTGTAGCAGCCACTCCAACCTGTTGTGTTTTTCCTCATTAATAACTTCTGCCATCTTGATCATACTCTTGCTTGTCCACAGTTTTCATCTCTGAAATGTTGATGAAATGGCCTGGCCAATGGTGACGTATAGTGAGAGCTTCAACATCTGGAGGGTTGAGGATACTCCAGCCAGATGAAGCAATCTGGTTTTCACTCTTATGCTTGTGCTTTCAAAAGTATCTTGATCTACATTTATTAGTGGGTGAGCTATGCCCCCCATGGCAAAACTGCTCTTTATAAGCCAGGATGGGAGACTGGTGGTGCTCTAGATATTTTAGACTACAACTTCCATAATTCTTTGCCACTAAACATACTAGCTGGGGTTTCTGTTTGTTGAAATTTCAGCAACCAGAGGTTTCAGACCCCTAATATATGTTAGGCTGTTATTTAAAATACAGAATGCTTCTACTTTAATTATCTTTGCTTTATGCATTAGATAAAGCCTGGGTTTTGTGGGAGGACTAGGAATTCTCTGCTAAAGGGTGTTGCACCCTAACCCTAAAGCCACCTATTACCAGAGCATCACACAGGACTCCAGAGTAAAGGCAAACAGTTTATTGCAAAAACACACACAAAAATATACAGCAAAAATCTGAAATAAAGAAATATGATATAAAATCCAAAAGCCAACAAATGTCTCTTGCAAATCCAAAGCAAGACAATTCAAGAATAGTCCAGAATCCAAAAGCAACTTGAGTCCATAAGAATCCAAAAGCAACTTGAGTCCAACTTGAACAAGGATACACAGCATGAGCATAGAAGACTTCCTGAGTACTTGAATCCCAAAACCAAGACAAGAACTAGAGAACCCAGGCCTGACTGTAAAAGCCAAATTGCCTGAACTGAAGAGCAAGGAGGCCGTAGCTCCTAATTTATGGACATGAAAGCATTACGACTCCCCTGGAATTTTTACTTCCCACGGAGGTATGTTGAGAGGTGTGCTGACCTACAAAGCTGGCTATCTGCTAGACTCCTTATCTGGAGAGGATGATTCCTCCTGGGAATAGCCTTGAAGACCTGGAAGATCAGAGGCAATTAGATTCTCAGGCCCAGCTGTGCCAGAGAAAGCAGTTTCACTTTCTGGCTTTGCATGAGAATGGCCTTCTGAATGAGACTGAATCCCAGGATTCCATTTGACTCAAAATCATCAGTGACCCCATCAGCCTGCTGTGACCAATGCTGGACTACAACAAAGGCTTTTGAACTACAGCACTAATAATAATAATAATCATCATCATCATCATCATCATCATCATCATCATCGTCATCTTTATTTAAATCCTGTCCTATTACCCTGTGGAGACACTAGAAGGCAGAACTCTGAGTACCCCACAACCACCACTAAAATTACAGAGCCCCGCATCCTGTAGAATGGAGCCATAAACAAGTATTAAACCAGTATTTTAATTGTACACATAATATTTTTTAAAGGAAAGAAGAAGGAATAGAGTAATCCCTTTAGCCATGAGGGATACATACCAGGACTTTGCATAAATAAGCAAAACTATGGGTGATAGCAAACCCTACTGAGCAAATGACCTCTGGAGGAAGCATACCATAGAGTCGTGCTGGAGGACTTAAGAAATACCTAGAGAGGACACCACTCTAAGTATTGCTAGGTCCTCCAACATGACTCTGTGGTCAACTTTTGACCAAAGCATATCATACATTTGCATGGAGGACCTTGACATATTTTGTTAGATGTGAGTAAATGAAACTGCAAGCACTAGCCCTGAAGAAATGGTGCTCATACTATAGTCTAGTATACCTTCTAAAGTGAGCTATATTTTAAAGAGAAACAGCATGGTGTAGTGGTTCGATGATTGGATTATGACTTTGGAGAGCAGGGTTCAATTCCCTTACTGGCCATGGAAACCCACTGGGTGATCTTGAATGAGTCAAACACTCTCAGCTCCAGAATACCTTGTGATAGCTTTACCTTAGGTGCACAAGTTAGAAATGACTTGAAGGCACAGAACAACAGCAGCAGCAACAGCAACAATCTGGATTTCGATCTATACCTCCTCAGATGCACTGAAGAATCATCCAAACAAGTGGACTGAGGTCCATGAAAGCTAATGCTCAAATTGGATGCAGAAGTGCTGCTGTATTCATCTTTCCCCTCTATCTTTTGTTATGCTGAAATGGACTATATTACCTTGAAAATACACAAAAATATAACAGAATGTGGAGTGGGATAGAATTTTTTTTCCTGTCAGGAGCAACTTGAGAAACTGCAAGCCACTTCTGGTTTGAAAGAATAGGCCATCTGCTAGGACATTGCCCAGGGCACACCCAGATGTTTGATGTTGTGTGAGGCATCTCTCATGTCCCCACATGAGGAGCTGGAGCTGACAGAGGGAGCTCACCCACTCTCCACAAATTCGAACCACCAACCTGTCAGTCAGCAGTCCTGCCAGTACAAGGGTTTAATCCATTGCGCCACCGAGGGCTCCTAGGGATAGAATATGAGGTACATAGATTTCTGCTTTGCTACCTAGTCTTCCATGTGTAAATCTCATTGACTTCAAAGGGATTTATTTACTAGTAAGTCTGCATAGACCTGCAGATCTTAATGAATTGCATATGTTTTGCTCATGTATCTGTCCTCAATGTTGTTGTTGTTGTTGTTGTTGTTGTTGTTGTTGTTGTTCAGATACTGTAGAATTGGTTACCTGACATTCCCAAAAATTGTTCAAACACAGTCAGGAGGAAAACAGGCTTGTGTATTTTTCCATTAACATTATTCCTGTTGACTGTCAATGGCAGAAAAGAGACAGTACTGAAAAAGAACAAATAGACATGCAACGGAAGTCTAGCAGAAGGTCACAAAATGAAAAATATCAACTCCTGCCCAGAGTGTGCAGACAATGCTGCCTACAGGGAAATGAAACCTGGAGCCAAGAGCAATAAGAGAGCCCCCAGCAAAGTCAAATAAAAGATTGTTTTAATGCCTTTATTTCATTTTATTTTTTTGTTATGCTTGCCTTTTGTACCAATCTCTCCTACAGCTCTTGGCAGCTCTCATCAAAAATATTTTTTTATCCGAACAAGAAAAAAAAAGAATAGAAAAAGACATGCTGTTTTGCTGGCAAACACGGCCTTCCTGAGTCCAGAGAGAGGATAATATGAGGACTGCAATATCTGCACAAGGAACATTTTCATTTGCTGTGTGTGTGTCTCTTCAGTGTCTGGTTGGCAGAGGATGTAGGCTCTGAGCCCTGGACTTGTGTACCACTCCTAACCCCCAACTCCGACCCACTGCCGCCACAGTACAAAGGCGATCTCAGGACAGGCACAAGGGAGACAATGCTTTTTATAGAAGTGGGAAGTCTTCAGGGAGACAGGAACAGGGCCTGCTATTTTGGTTTTTCCCCATTTCTTCGTTTTCCAGCATTGCCTGGAGCAGCTGCTTCAAATGATTATTTCACATGGAGGGCTTTTACAAGGTGCACACCTTACACATGAATGCGATTTTCATGCTTCTTGGCAGGGAATTGGACTGGATGGCCAATGAGGTCTCTTCCAATTCTGTGATTCTACAGGTACAGGTTTCCCCCTCCCCTTAGCTTATCAAAGCACTGGGCCTCTAAGGTGTCTCTCATACAGTGCTATTATAGCACTTTGATACCACCTTATCTGCCATGGATGTACCCTACATAATCCTGGTATTTGTAGTTTGGGAGGAACTAGGAATTCAAAGTGCCTCACCAAACTAGATATTCCAGGATTCCATAGGTTGGACCCATGAAAGTTACTAACTTACTTAGGCAATCCCTCATAGTTCGAGGATGATGGTCCTTCATTTTTTGGAAGACGCCTGTGCATGATTTTTTTAAATGTGTGGGGGTCGGTGCACAGCCAGTCAACACACAGTCTTCACAGATTGAGGTCCCAGCAGTGGTGTGATTAACACAACGAGAGTGGCTTCTCAGTCTGTTGCAGCCTTCTTCTGCCTTCACAGCCGTTGTAATATGTACCATGTTATCCTCCGCCTGCTCCTCCATTGGGGTCTTTGGGTCTTCGGATTGTTCTTGGTCTGGATCCTCCCCTGCGGCCACTCCTGGGAGTGTCAGACTCCCGTGGTTGTGCCCGCAGGTTCATCGGAACACGCAAGTCCCCTCACCACGTCAAGGTGACAATCCATCGAGGTTAAAAAAGTTATAAAAGTTAAAGTGATATCGAAGTGTTGTTATTGTTGAGTATGAAGACGAACGACAAGAAGTTATTGGCTAATGGAATAGCATGCATGCAGTGTAAGTGGTAGTGTCAGGACATAATCCTCAAACTCCTCCCTCAATAGTCTTCTGTGTCACTGAATGTCTGCTCTATTCAAGTATTTTGGCTGTCAGCCAAAAGGGCTACTCTTCCTGGCTTTGTTCAAGGATCCACATCCTTGGGTTTATACCTAATTGGTGGATCTCCTTAGTATGTTCTCTCAACATATAAACACAATGTCAGGCTTCCTGGATTTTATCTTAAAACAACTGCAAAAATAATAAAATATATATAGATGAGAGGATTAGGTAATTTGATAGACCAGATTTTGGCACATAGAATAATGTTTTGACACATGCTGTCGACAGGCTTGTTAGTTCAGCTGCTGCAATGGTCATTCATGTTCAAAGAAAGTCTGGAAACTTAAAAGGCTAATGTGGCTTCTGAGCATTTTAAGCAGGCTTGGGTAGCAATGCAAACTTTTATATCTTCTGGGAAGCTTTATGAAAGATCATGTTAATCTTCACTTCTAAATCTGCTATGTCTAGATATGACAATTCTCCATATTGCATCTTTGCCCATCTGTGTAAGCAGTGTGGAATAAAGGCACATAACACAGTGTCTGCAGCAGAAAAATCTACAGTGGGAGATTTTAAGAAAATATCTATACATGTTTTATTTCTCCTGAGGATTGCTCATAACATTATCAAGCAATCTCTATTAAAGAGCATCTGGGTTATATGGTAGATAACCCTTTAAGACAATAGAGATGGTACTATAGCCGGTTTGGAAATAAATGGAAAAAAGAATGAATGAGTGCAATACATTTCACTTATAGAGATAAATAGGATTTCAAATGAGAGCGTTTTGTATGATAATCCATTTATTTCCTATTTGTATACCTACTATCAGCTGGAGCTCTGATGAAGTAACCTGAAGAGGTCACAGAAAACTGAGAGAGAGAAAAAAGGGAGAGGACAGTGAAAACATTGAGGAAAACATGTGCCTTAAGTTCCATCTATCTCAACAACCTCACATTTTATAGATCAGAGCCCTTGGAAGAGCTCTAGAATGTCTTTAAAATTGTTATCCTGGTATGATGAAAAATGCTAGTTGTCAGTTTGACAAAGAGACCCTCCCATTGAAAAGAACTACGGAATGGTGCAAATCAGTAACAAAATCAATGTAATTTGACTAATGAGTACCAAAATAAATGCAGCTCAATAATTTAAAAAAAAGAAGAAAAAACTAGGGGAGGTCATGGGGGTTGGGTTCACGGGTGTGGGGCTAGAGGGTTAAGAAATGTTAAGGTATAATAACTGTACAGCCAAATTTTTCACATGTTTAACGAGTGCTGACTGTATACCATTGTGTAAACTTGCTTATTCTGATGTATTTTTTCATTGTTTTTTGTTTTTTCTGTTTTTTGTTTTTTACTGTCTGTTTTATTTTTATACACACTATAAAACAATAAAAATTATAAAAAATAGAAAAAAACTAGGGGAGAAACTGAGTGATAGAAGGAAAGGAAATTAATAATAGCCAACTTTAACATATCAGCATACCAGTGCTCTTGTCTCCAAGGCATGACATCCAAAATATTAGTCCAATGGACTATTTCTACAGAAGTAACAAAATGCTGTAGGATTTCAGTTCATGTATAGGGCAAGAGAGGGATCTACTGTTTAAAAGCTCTCTTCAATATTTGCTTTGTGTGTTTGCCTCATTGCAACAGCAGTAATGCAGGACTCTGTTTGCTAAAGAGCTGGTTGCTGAGCAGCAAAAAACAAAATATTGCTCTCGCCTGGGCTGTTAACATACTGGAGCTCGCTTCATAGGAAGATAAGACAAAAATCTTACGTTTTGAAAAAACAAAAACAAAGTGTGCCATCCCTGTGAAACAACACATTATTATTACAATGGATGGAATAAAATAGAAACATTCTGTGTTTTAAAGGTCAGAGCTATAATGTACTATTGTCTATAAGTTATATTTATTGAAAATTATTAATTAAAAGAGTTGAAAGTGATCACCAAGGGCCATCTTGTCCTACCACCTGTTAAAATTATAACTAAATAATGATCATGCATACAAAACATGTTTTTCCAAAATGTCTAAAATATATTTAAATATTCTTTCCATCCCTAATACTCACTTGAGGCAGTCCTATTATAAAATGCCTTTTCTCCCACCTGTTTAGATATTTACTGATCTGGGGACGTACTGTGGTGGAGTGGTTTGAGTCTGGGAGACCAGAGTTTGCATCCCCGGTTAGCCATGGAAAGCCACTGGGTGACTTTGGCAAGTCACACTCTCTCAGCATCAAAGGAAGATAATGAAAAATTCCCTCTGAATAAATCTTTCCAAGAAAACCCCATGATAGGCTGGTTTTAGAGTTGTCATAAGTTGACAGTGTCTTGAAGGCACAAAACAACAACATAGTAAATAACTATGTGATAATAATTTGGTGTAGTGCTTCAAATCTTTCCTCCCTCTCTCCAAAACATGACCCATTCCAGTAACCTTGTAGTCGCTGGTGTCAAAGTGAGGGGATTTTTAGTCTCCCTCCCCATGACGTATCCCAGAGATGAACTTTGGAGCATTTCTATCTGCACATGTCAAAACGGGTCCTGCAGGTATACCTCTCCCCACCACCACCTTCCTAAACAATGCTGCTGGCCAATCAGCTGTACAAGAACTCTGTGAATTCACTTTTGTTGATAAGTTGCTAGGAAACATGTCAAGAGACAAAAGAGAGGAACGTCCATTGCCACAGCAACCCAAGATGCTAACCTACTAAATTAAGTATGGAAAGAGATACTGAGACCTAAGCTTTGCTTCTGCTAATTCCTCGGTGAGCATGGAGGAAACTTTATGCAGGGGATTAAGTACTGAGAGTTCAAGGTAAGACCAAGTCTGGAAAAACAGAACTGCTCATAGGCTCAATAGAAACATGCTTTTCTATAGGATTGAAATACAGGATCAAATGAACCCCTTTTAATGGAATATCATGTTCATATTATGCAATTATTATTGTCTTCACTCTGTCACATAGTTAATCTTGTATTGAAATCCCTTGTATTTTATAGGACTGTTAGCACTGTGTTCATGAATATCAAAATGTGTGAGTTTTCCTGTTTTCAGGAGGACAAGTAGCCACAACAACAACAATCCATTACTGCTGTCATTGTGCCATGACAACAGGAACACTATCGAGTGCTAGTTACATTTAGTTAAACATTTATTTAAACAGGTAGGAATTAGTTTTCCATGAGTTTATGTATTCTATCATATTTTGGATATGTGTCAGAAACAAACCTTCATTTTTTACTGTGATGTCATCCCCCAAATAGTTGTTTTTTCCAAGTGTTAGGAAAATTAGAATCAAATTGCACTGGAAAGGCATGAAAATACAAGCTTAGAAACAAATATTTCACTATGTTCACAGTGCCTGCAATTGGCCAAATAATTAGAAAAGACACATCTATGAAACTGAACTCTGAAAGTGAAGATTTTAGCTGCAAACATATTATGCTGATTAACAGGGATGACATATTCCTGGAAATGCCAGATAGTTTGCATTTAGACATCACACACTAAATTTCACTTATTTGTTTCACTTTACATTAGCAAACACATGGACAGATATATTCTGAAATATGCTGAAATTATTATTAATATCCCCCTTTCACTTTTGAACCACACAGTTTTTGTTGTCAGAAGATAAATATGTTTGCATTTTAATCAGATGAGTTTATTTTAGCCAGTACAGATTCTCAATCTGTATACATGTTGGTTATATTTTTTCCAGTGATGGCTGGTACTTTCCATCTCATTAGTCAGTGGGTTTTAAAACTTTGGGTTTTAATATGAACTTTAAAGGAGCTATCCACGGTGCTGAGCTACATCCCACTACTAGCTTAGAAAGCAGCTTTAAAGTCCAGCAAAAAAAAAAAAAAGCTTAGATTTGCTCTCTCTCTTTCCCTTCTCTCTCAAACACACACACACAACACAGGAACCACAACTGCCAGTTATTTTTTCACATTGGATTAAATTATCTCATACTACTCTTCCCTATAGTTTTCTTGAAGGATTATGTGATGCGGCTGCTAAAAAAGCCAATGGGATTTTGGCCTGCATCAATAGGAGTATAGTGTCTATATCCAGGGAAGTCATGCTACCCCTCTATTCTGCCTTGGTCAGACCACACCTGGAATACTGTGTCCAGTTCTGGGCACCACAATTGAAGGGAGATGTTGACAAGCTGGAATGTGTCTAGAGAAGGGTGACTAAAATGATCAAGGATCTGAAGAACAAGCCCTATGAGGAGTGGCTTAAAGAACTGGCATGTTTAGCCTGCAGAAAAGAAGGCTGAGAGGAGACATGATAGCCATGTATAAATATGTGAGGGGAAGTCATAGGGAGGAGGGAGCAAGCTTGTTTTCTGCTGCCCTGCAGACTAGGACGTGGAACAATGGCTTCAAACTACAGGAAAGGAGATTCCACCTGAACATCAGGAAGAACTTCCTCTCTGTGAGGGCTGTTTGGCAGTGGAACTCTCTCCCCCAGGCTGTGGTGGAGGCTCCTTCTTTGGAGGCTTTTAAGCAGAGGCTGGATGGCCATCTGTCGGGAGTGCTTTGAATGTGATTCCTGCTTCTTGGCAGGGGGTTTGACTGGATGGCCCATGAGGTCTCTTCCAACTCTTCTATTCTATGATTCTATGATCTTAGACCACTGAGAAGCTGATATCTGAAGGACTTTAGAACAAGAAAGAGCAAGTGAATAAGCAAATCCTGTCCTTGCAGAGAAGAGAATTGGGAGAGACAAAGTGCATGGATGGAGGTAGCCATAGCCAAATGTGAAATCATCTAGACTCAGTGAGAACAGCTATAGACTTGATCCAATAGATTGGATCTTTGGCATTTCCATCTGGCTAGAACACCTGCCAAGAAATAATGTTCTTATAATAGCTGCTTCTTTCCCCATTGTGTGTGTGTGTGTGTGTGTGTGTGTGTGTGTGTGTCTATAGCCATGGACATAGTGCTTTACAAATAACACTTATGACAATTCCCCATCTCAAGGGAATAGAGGGAAGCAACAGAAAAGGTACAGAAAAGAGCATGAGACACAGATACATCATTGGATAATATGTGATTATTTCAACAGCACATAGATTGGTTAGTTAGCATATGAACTATAGTGAAAGGGTAATCCACAGGTTTTTCAGAAAATGTGAGGAGAGAAGTAAATTAAATCAGGGAAGTTGTCATGAGGAAGTGGAAGGCTGTTTTGGGAATAAAAGCCAGCAAGGAGAAATAGAGGTGGCCATTTCAGAAAAGATAAGACTATTAGATGACTAAATGTGATCGATCTGGATATGTAAAGTTCATAGGAGGGATGTGATCAAATATAAGTGTAAAAGCTGGGCAACACCAGAAAGGTTGTGATACTGACGACAAAGCAGAAGCCAGTGAAGGGAATTTGCAGTCACTAAGGACACTCACTGTCAAAGCAATGGTATTCCCCATAGTAACCTATGGTTGTGAGAGCTGGACCATAAGGAAGACTGAGCGAAGGAAGATAGACGCTTTTGAACTCTGGTGCTGGAGGAAAATCCTGAGAGTGCCTTGGACCGCAAGAAGATCCAACCAGTCCATCATCCTGGAAGGAAGGATATTAGAGGCAAAGTTGACGTATTTTGGCCACATCATGAGAAGACAGGAAAGCTTGGGAAAGATCATGATGTTGGGGAAAATGGAAGGAAAAAGGAAGAGAGGCCAACCAAGGGCGAGATGGATGGACGGTATCCTTGAAGTGACTGGCTTGATCTTGAAGGAACTGGGAGCAGAGACGGCTGACAGAGAGCTCTGGCGTGGACTGGTCAATGAGGTCACGAAGAGTCAGAAGCGACTATGCGATTGAGCAGCAGCAAAGACACTCAGGTCCTCTGAGGAGCAGCTACTCCAACCAGCCAGATCCGAACTGAACATTGTCACCCAGAGGACCTTTTCATCGACTGAAAAACTTGACATTATACTAGATTTCCTTTGACCAGAAGCTGACCACTTGGAGTGCCTCTGCTGTCGCTGTGAGAAAGTCCTTCATTGTGCATGTGGCAGGGCTCAGACTGCATTGTAGTAAGTGATCTGTGGTTTGCTCTTCTCCACACTCCCATATCATGGACTCCACTTTGTAGCCCCATTTCTTAAGACTGGCTCTGCCTGTTCAGCACCTTCCAAGTCGACAAGTCTTCTGTGTGCCCAGGAGGGAGTTTCTCATCTGGTATCAGCCACTGATTGAAGTTCCAGTTTTTACCTGCCACTTTTGGACTCTCGTTTGCTGAGGTGCTCTTGCAAGTATCTCTAAAGATCTTAGGAAGCTATTTCTTGATTTAAGGTGTTGGCATGTTGGCTGATATCTGAACAGAGGATGGGCCTTTCATTTCTGGCTGCTACGTCCTGGCAGATATCAGGTAGTGCAATACTGGCTAAATAGTATAATTTCTCCAGCGGTGTTGTGTGTAGATATCCTATGAGAATGTAGCATGTCTCATCAAGAGCCACATCCACTGTTCTAACATGGTGAGATGTATTCCACACTGGGCATGCGTACTCAGCAGCAGAGTAGCAAAGCACAATGGCAGATGTCTTCACTGTATCCGGTTGTGATCCCCAGGTTGTTCCAGTCAGCTTTCGTATGATATTACAGTATTTCTAGCACTCACAGAGTGACTCCCAGGTATTTTGGTGTGCTGCAGTGCTCCAGCGGGGTTTCTTCCCAGGCAGAGCCGGCCTTAAGTATTTTTCAAATGTAGGCAAAGAGAATTTTGGCGCCCCCCCCCCAACAAAACAATCACTGAAAAATAAAAGCATTGGATAAGCGAAAATGTTGGATAATAAGGAGGGATTAAGGAAAAGCCTATTAAACATCAAATTACATTAAGATTTTACAAATTAAGCACCAAAACATCATGTTTTACAACAAATCAACAGAAAAAGCAGTCTCGACTGAGCCCCCGTATGTTTGGAGCCTAAAGCGACCGCTTAATTCGCCTCATTGTTGGACCGGTTCTGTTCCCAGGTAATCAGGAATAAATAAAATCATCACAGGGTTTGGGATATGGGGCATTGGACTTATTTAAGAAATCAATTAAGGTCGGAATGATCTGTTTATTAAATATGGAATTAAACTGTACTTGTCCTACAGTATTTTATGGTATGGGGCAGCTTCAGCAGTATTTGATTGATTGTTCATGATAGTCAACAATTTGAAGCTAGTGGACTCATTCTGATGAATCTGTAGATATCAGACATACTTTTAACAACAATGGAGAGCAAAGCAAAAGCAATGACATTCTGCAGGTTTTTGTTATTTCAAAATGTAAGCATTTTGTAACAGTAAAATATGAAGGAGTTTGTTTTTGCTTAGGAGATTGGCTTTGTTTTTGCTAAGTATTGTGTATATTCACTCTTAAAATGCTTAAGGACTTGGTTGTTCTTTCATGTTTTAACATCACTTCCTGAAATGAAATATTCATTTTCAGAGCAGGTTTACCATATCAATTTTAATAAACACAAATCAAGAGGGATTTCAGCACAATCACTTGTCTAATTCCCGAGTCAGTACAGCAATGTTCCATTCAACAAATGTGTTGTAAAGGTATCCAAGGTTACAATATGCATTTTTGTGGATTTTTTTACACAGAGGAATATAGAGAGATGTGGGAAGAGAGAGAACAAGTGCTGCAGAGGAAGGTTTGAAAAACGAATGAAGGAAATAGAGTCCTTTGGTGTTTGTCTACCAGCTTTATTTCCAAAGACAGCTATGAAGCTAACAAAATAATGGGTTCTCTGTGGAGTTCTTGTCTTAATGGATCTATAAATCTGAACCTATTGAAACTTTTAAAGTACTTGACCTAACCATTAGGATGAATGCTTAGATTAGATTAAAGTATTCTCCTGACTGTTTGAGATATTCCTATTGCTATATACCTTAAAAAGATAAATGAAAGTTTAGCTCATAGTAGATTTCCTTTTGTATAGAAAATAAAATGTAAATGATTTAAATTTGGACTACTTATTCTTTGATTGTGAGATATTACATATAAAGTAGCTCCTTCTAGCAGGAGCTGATTTAGTTTCTGTGGTCCTATAAATTGCCTTATTTGGATACAAGCAGTCAATTACATCCACATTTATTTTCAGTACTAGTGTATGGTTTGTGAATTAAGGCCATCTTTGAGAAGTACTGAATAGATCAACTACTGTCTCAAATAAAAATGATGAGCCATATTTGACTAGTACTCACATTTATTGAAGTAAATGGGGGGGGGGACACACACACAACTATATTTTGCCTTTTACTGAGAAATGTTAATTTACTTTTTAAAAATTTATAGATTTTATAGCTGATCAAGCACATAACAGGGGATCCCAAATTTATGGATATGAAGTTACAGGTCATTTCCAACTTAGCAGAAAGGAAATGAGTCCAAATGGCGTAATCCTCCAAGTAAAGAATAAATCCATTATGAAGTCTTTTTGGAAGTCCAACAATTGGTTCATTTTCAGCAACATGCTGTGACTCACTCAACATTCTCTCTTCCAGAGTCTGCATTACTGCTTGAAAGTACTGCAAAGTGTTAACAGCTTGATCATCACGGATACATATCTATCAATGGAAAATGGAATGATGGATAAAGTATGAGCAGACTGAAACAAAGGTATATATCCCTCCATTCCTAGTTGTAAGCGTTATCTTTTCTTTCTCTCTGACCTGAAAAAGGATTTCATTGCCTCTGAATTCTGAGGGACTAGGAATATCTAGAAACTGACAAACCATATTTCACATAATCAGAGGGGTAGACAGATATCCTGGAAACAGTCAAAATTAGAAAGTACTCACACTTACGTATATAGCAAAAAACCCAGAAGAGCAACCCTACAGAACAGAAATGTATAGATGAAAGTAATGTTTGCAGAGGGCTTACTGCTAGCTTGAAGCAACTTCATGACTTCATGACAAGAGCTGGCAACTTCTGACAGTCTGAGAACTGATCAGACCAAAGAAGGAGCTGGACCCTCTTTCAGACAACAGGATTTTCTGTCTCAGGTGCCAAAATAACATGTCTGAATTTAGGTCAGAGTGGGCAACTACAACAGGCCCAGTGGCAAATTTCCCATTCCTACAACTCATTATCAAAACATAAATAACACCAGACATGGCAGGAATTAACTCTAAGTTTTGAGAAAGGTTGAAAAAAATGTGGATGGGTGTGGAATGTATCATAGGACCTCATCACATGGAGGCCCAGAAGCCGAGGAACAGTGTAGGGAACCGTGGAGCAGCACCCAGCTTCATCCCCTTACCATGTTTGATCATGGGCTGCCATCCACCACATTTTCCAGCTGTCTCCAGCTTCCTCCCGTGTTGCCCCTAGCTACTTCAATGAGGATACAGGTAGTCACCCACCTCGTCAGGGCTCCCTCTAAGTGCACTGCCAGCATGCTGCCCAATGGAGCCCCACCAGAAGTAGCCCTGCATCATATGATAGCTCTGGTGGATTCTGTCTCAGCAGGATTCCTTTCCTATTGAGGGAAAAATTATTTGTTTTTGTTGGGCAAATATATTATATTTGCATAAACCCAACATATGTGTCTTAGCCATAGTAGTTAAAGTGGTTTCAAACACCATTAATTCTATAGTGTACTGAAGATGCACCACCAACTATCCATTGTGTGAGTAGTGAGTAAAAACAAAACAAAAAAACCCTCATGCATATTTTCTGAGACGTAGGCCCAACCAGTATCTGGCCTACTTCCAGATAAGTGTATCTAGGAATGCAAAAGCAAAAAATGAAAATATTTAAAGTCATATACTCATCATTTAATCTTCATTTTACTTCATTTTTAAAATAAATATATATGCAAGAATACCATTATTCATATATGTTTTATATCTCCATTTCTTTTTCAAGGCAAAAAAGACAACAAAAATAGTAAAAAGAAAAGAAAAACAAAAAGTTTACATCAAACCATAGCATTACTGGAACATCTTAGTTAGAATATTGCAAACATACTCACATCTCTCCTAGCTATTCTCGATGATTATAGTTTCTAGTATCTCTGCCCCAGAGACTGTAGCTATTTTTAAAGGAGCAAGTTCAACCAAAAGATAAGGCTAGGAAAAGCAAGGTCAAGCCAAGTGCCACTACATACCTCCAAGGAGATTGTTAATGGAACATTGCAGACTTCATGGAAACTGCTCTATTGAAAAGGGCTTTAAGCAAGCATTACAAAACTATGCCAAATGCTGGAAAAGTCATTGCTAATGTCTCGACCATTTCATGTTCAAAACAAGTTTTGACACCTGTTGTGCCAGATCGTCTACCAGAGGTAGTAGGTTTAAATTCTGTCATTAAAATTACCTCCGGGAAGAAAAGACCTGGGACTGTAATAGTTTCCAAAAGATCAGATACTGGTGGCATGTCCCAGGATCAGTGGGATCGACCAGTAATTCCACCAAGAAGACCTGGCTTCAAGGTGTGCTATATCTGTGGTAAAGAGTTTGGCTCACAGTCACTTCCTATCCATGAGCCTCAATGTCTGGAAAAGTGGCACATTGAAAATGAGCAGTTACCAAAACATCTCAGAAGACCAGCACCCATCAAGCCTCAGACCCTTTCTGGAGGATCTCAGGGTCTGATGGCTGAAAATGCAGCTGCTGCTCAAAGTCACCAAGCTCAGCTCCTGCCTTGCCCAAATTGTGGCCGTACGTTCCTGCCCAATCGTCTCTCTGTGCACCAACGAAGTTGTAAATCAAAGACCAGTTCGGGTCCTTCCAACTATAGATCTCCCAAATCAACAGGTTATGGTCCAGCCTCTTCTGTTTCAGACAAGGTAAACTAGGAGGCATCATGCTTGGAAAGGTTCAGTTGTTTCTGTATGGGAATTCACAGATGACCTGCTGTTATAGAACTTTATGTTAAAACCTTCCCTATTGGCCTCAATCAAACTAGGATTTTATTTCAGAGATGATATATGAGTGAGTAGATTAAAACAAACCTTAGCTGGCAGGACCCTCGGGATTTTTGTGTCAGATTTTTATTTCTTCATTGCTTTTCTCTGACCATTTCTTCAGATCAGTTCTCCCTTAAAGTCAGCCAGTCAAAGGTGCCTTTTAATTTGGGAATGTAGTATACACATTTTATAAATTTAAACCACTTCAAGTGGTTAAGTAGTCCTGAGTTGAACTAGGGAACATATGAAACTCAATGCTATGACGAAGCTAGCAAATTTCTAGCAAAGACCTCACAAAACCCAAGTTCCCATGATCATTTGGAGGAAATGGTCACAGTATGAATCAGTGCATTTCTTCTGTATATTTTATGAGAAAGAGGAGCAGTGCACATAAGGATCTCCCTTTGAGAAAAAGGCGGGATATCAAACAAACAAGAGAAATATAAAGTCTTTCCCCAGCCATTTTATCCCCACAAAGCTAAAATAAAAAGAGCGGAAAGCTTAAATGTACCAACTGAGGTTGACTCTGTTACACAAGTGTAGTGGATTGACAGAGCCTGAGAAAGGACAGTTCAAACCTCCTATATATATATATACATATATATATATATAAATGCAATGTGCATTTTCCCCATGAGTAAACAACAAAACCACTAAACTAATTCACACCAAATTTGGCCACAAAAGACATAGCCATCCAGTCTATGTCTTTTAATTTTTTAAAAAAAAACACTAGAAAAATAAAGTCCAAATTACAGGGGACAAGAAAGAGCTATTCTCCCCTTGGCTGCCAGTTAGAAGGGTTGGCCCCGCCCCCTTTAGGCCCCGCCCATTTTTTGTCCTAGCAACTGCCTCAGCCACTTCCACACTGCCTATAAAATACAGATTATCTGATTTGAACTGGATTATATGGCAGTGTAGACTCAAGGCCCTTCCATACAACTACAGTAGAGTCTCACTTATCCAAGCCTCGCTTATCCAAGCCTCTGGATAATCCAAGCCATTTTTGTAGTCAATGTTTTCAATATATCATGATATTTTGGTGCTAAAGTCATAAATACAGTAATTACAACATAACATTACTGCGTATTGAACTACTTTTTCTGTCAAATTTGTTGTATAACATGATGTTTTGGTGCTTAATTTGTAAAATCATAACCTAATTTGATGTTTAATAGGTTTTTCCTTAATCCCTCCTTATTATCCAAGATATTTGCTTATCCAAGCTTCTGCGGGCCCGTTTAGCTTGGATAAGTGAGACTCTACTGTATATAATCCAGAATGACAAGGCAGATAATCCACAGTATCTGCTTTGAATTGGATTTTATACAGTTGTGTAGAAAGGGCCTCATATAATCCAGTTCAAAGTAAATAATATAAGATTATAAATAATATATATAAAATTATTGTGCTATAATAAAACAGAACAATATAATCTCTAAAATCAGGACAGTAAATAAAGAACAACACTTTGAAAATGGGAATTCCAAACAGGAAACAATCAGGGCCAGCTAACACCTCCCAATAAAGGGTTTCCCCAGGGACGAAGCTGAGGAGGGAGAAATGTAGTGTGTATTATCAGTCATTATTATTGTTACTATTATTATTAATACTATTATTACTGTGTTGCTGTGAACCATGAAAATAAACACAATCTGGTTCCAAGTATTTAAAAACTTTAAAATCAGAACAGTAAATAAAGAACAACACTCTGAAAACAGGTGAATTCCAGACATGAAACAATCAGGGCCAGCTAACACCTCCCAACAACAAATTCTCCCAGGGAGGAAACAGCCAAGCTTTGAAGCTGAAAGGCCATTATATGCTAATCATTCTGGCAAATTGCAGTATTCATACTTGCCCCAACAGACAAAAAAAAAGGGGGGAACAACCAGAAATATTGTATATTCACAAGCTTTAGGAAATAACATATGCTAACTTAGCACCAGTTCCTCAACACTTTATTTCCCATACCACCACACTTCGCCACAGCAACGCGTGGCCAGGCACAGTTAATTTATATATAATAGGCTATTTGATAGTTGCAATTCAAAAGAAAATAAGGTTTTCTGCATGCTGTGGCTGTCATTCCACATAGGACTGCTAGATCTCAGGGTTAGGCCATTCTTCTTGTGGGTCATTTCCAGGCAGGAGATGAAGGTGCAATTTCTCCAATTTGGGGAGATTCAGGCCCCTTCCACACTGTCCCTATATCCAGGATCTCATCCCAGATTATGTGTTTATCCCAGAATATCAGCCCCCTTCTACACTGCTATATAAAATCCAGATTATCCACTTTGAACTAGATTCTATGGCAGTGTAAACTCATATAATCCTGTTTGAAAGAGATAAAGTTGTTGCTTTGTAATCCATTTGGTAATGGGATGCGTGGATCAGCTAAAATTGATTGTATCTAAAATAATGTAATACTAACCAACTTTGGCCTTACAAATGAGCTTTGACACTTCTTTCAAATTCTACTTTGAACTGCATTGTGGTAATAGATCTGTAGACTTATATTTTCAGCAACTAGTTCCAAAAAGTAATGAAAGAGGGTGCTGTTCTTTTAGTGAACATATATTTCTATTTCCTGTATAGATTACATTTATAAATTTTGATGTATTTTCCAATGTCTGTGTAATGTATGGAGAAATGTTCATTCTAAAGTTTCATGGGCTCAGTCTTGAGTATCTGATGCTGCCATCTGCTGCCTTTTTGGGTTCTGTGTGTGTTTACAAAATAAATGCATCCTAATCTCCTGCCTTCCTTCTTTGACTGTTTAAAACCAAGATCCTTGCCTTGTTCTACAGCTTCATTAAAATCTGGACCAAATCTGGAGCAAACCTCCCTTAGTCCCTTAGGGGAGATAGGGCAGGTTATAAATAAAATTATTTATTTATTTATTATTTTTGAAACCCTATACTTCTTATTATGAAAACCTTTTTTCCAGATTCAGCTTCCTTCCTCCCTCCCTCCCTCTGTCCCTCCCTTTCTTCCTTCCTTCCCAAAAAACCTTTCAATCAGGCCAAAAAAAAAATCCCATGCCTGGAATAATTAATGTGTAATATGGAATTTTCCAGCAATGGCTAAAATGGTTTTCCAGTAATTTCATGAAATCATGGCATTCCCATGGGTCTGTACATTGAGGTCGCCATAGGTTGACAATTGGACAACACACTGAGGCTTCAGCTGGTTCTCTAAGATTTGGTAACTCTGTTTTCAAGCACAAATATCTTACAGATAAAAGTAATTTAGCCCCCTATAAGTCTAAGTTTTATAACTACATTTACTAGATATTTTAAAAGATTAAATCACCTTTTTGGGAAATTACAACATTTTATTGATTCTAAGACACCATCGATTGGAAAACACACATAATTTCAGTACCACCAACAAAATAAGCTATATAGATAGGTACCCAAAATTTTAAGATGCACTCCATTTATAGAGATGTTTATATGGGGAGAAAAGTAAATCTTAGAATTGAGGAAATGCAGTATAAGTGATTTTCCCTGGCCTATTTGGTTATGAGTGGAGTCCTAGATATAGCATTCCTACACAGTTCAAAGAAAAACAGTGACTGAGTCTAGCAATTGCACAGGTTATGTGGTCAGTAAGCAATGTAGAAAAGTTAGCCTAACATGAATCTTATGATTTTCCAGCATAATTTAATTTAGAACTGCAATCCTCCCTGAGGTGTTATTTCCATAAAAGGGTAGGAACCTGAGTGATGACCGAGTTTAATTTTATCAGTAGTTCTAACCTACAAAATCTAGAACGGAGTTGATGGATGATAACAGATGGGAATAATTTTATGAAAGCTCATGTTCAAGATACAAATCTACTTTATTGGTAACATGATATTTCCCATACATGTTCACTCCATGCCCTCCAATATTTCACAGATGAAAACCAAGAGAGAAGTAGCCAAATGACATTGAGTATGATCAAGAAAGCAAAAGTTATTAATGAGGAAGAACACATAAGCTAGGAAAAGTTGTAGCAGTTTTATTTTGCCTGAGACTATTGGGAAGGGCAAGATTCCTGTCTGCTTCCTCCACTGAATCAATTCAAATGTACAAATATACTTCTCCATTTTGAACTCAGTTTGCAGCAGTACATTGAGGACAAAGAGGGGAAATGGGAGTCCGAGAGAGAACTGGAACATTTTTAAAGAAGCTGATAAAATGGGATGGCAAATTGGGACAGTTAGCGGGCATATTACCTATGCTCATGGGATGAGAAGATATGATAGTTAGGAAAAGCTATGTGGTTTAGTGTGGTGAAATTGTACATGTCTGCACTTTGAATCTTTGCAAAGAGTTCCACGATCCCCAAGTCTAGGTGCTCTTGTATCCTCTCCTCTGATTTTGTCCACATCATCCTTGCCATGATTATGACTGACCCATTCACTCAGGATCCAATCTGCATTACTATTCAGTGAAAGTACATGGAATAGAGGTTGGGGGTGGAATTATGAGGAGGGAGTATTTTGTAGCTGATTCTTTTGTTTTCTGTTTTAGTGTATGTTTTTATGTTTTTCTTTGTTGGATTTAAGTTACATTTTTGAAAATTTCATACAAAATAATTAAAATCGAGAGAGATTGGGCTTCAACCTACTGATGTCAGACCCTGTCTTCTGTTGTGATTTAAAAAGCTATCTTTTTGAATATAAAATGAAATGGTGAGCAGAGTTAAAGCAGGGAAGAATAATCTTGTAACACATTTAACAGATATATTTCAGGATGAGGTTTTGTAGACACCAATCCACTTTTTCAGGTAAATTTATGGAGTACGGTATTAAAGCCAGAGGTATTTAAACCCATTTACATAGGTGTGGGAGTGGTAAGGGAAAGTAATAAGATACAGAAAGATGCAAATAGTCAGCCTGGTTTTAAATCTTCATAGTTAAGAAAGGTGATACAGGAGACTTTTTTTCCCATTCTCCTATTTATCAAAATATTTAAAGAGATGTGCAGGGGAAAAACTATTAAAGAACAAAAAGCAAACACAGCTGTGTTGATCATAAGAAAAAAAATCCATATTAATATGTACTAAAAGGTAAAGCATAAAGGTTTTCCCCTTACACTAAGTCTAGTCGTATCTGACTCTGGGAGTTGGTGCTCATCTCCATTTCTAAGCCAAAGAACCGGCATTGTCCATAGACACCTCCAAGGTCATATGGCTGGCATGACTGCATGGAGCATCATTACCTTCCCACTAGAGCGGTACCTACTGATGTACTCATATTTGCATGTTTTTGAACTGATAGGTTGGCAGAAGCTGGGGCTAACAGCGGGAACTCACCCCGCTCCCCGGATTCAAACCACTGACCATGTGGTCAGCATGTTCGGCAGCTCAGCAGTTTAACCCGCTGCCCCATCAGGGGCTCTGATATGAATATGTACGAATGTATATTTATTACACTGTTAAGGAACAGGTCACACAAATTTGTTTAAGATTTCAAGTCTCCAGATCTCTTCATCAGGGTGAAGTTAAAGAGTGACTAGGTGCATCTGCATTGTAAAACTGATGCAGTTTGACATCACTAACTGCCATGACTCAATGCTATGGAATCTTAGGATTTGTCATTGGTTAAACACCAGCACTCTTTGGCAGAAAAGACTAAAGACCTGGTAAAATTACAACTTCCATGATTCCATAGCATTGAGACATGGCAGTTGAAGTGGTTTCAAACTGCATTAATTCTATAACATAAATGTTGTGTGGGGAGGAAATAAAGAAAATTCTGATGATGCCCATGGTATCTGGCTGATATTTCAGAATGGAATGAAGAAACAAGCCAGAGTGATGGAGTGGTTTGAGGGTTGCACTATGACTCTGGAGATCAGGGTTTGATTCCTTGTTCAGTCATGGAAACCTACTCGGTGACCTTGAGTAAGTCACATACTTGCAGCCCCAGAAACCCCCATGATGGGTTTGCCTTAGGTTTTCTATAAGTGGGAAATTATTTAAAGGCACACAGCAACAACAAATAGAGCTTAATACAAAATAAAATACTCGTTAAATCTTTTTTAAGAATAAAAACTAGGCAGTGAATAATAAAGTGGATACTTGACTCTTCCTTTGCTTGTAAACTCTGTCTCTCTGCCTCTTGCTCAACCTTATGGGTTCTTTCAGGTGAAAGATTTGCTTTAGGCTAGCTTATGACCTCCAATGGAAGAACACCTCACCACACTCTCAAATCATAAAACATATGGAGTCAGAGCAAATGTTGAGTAAAATGACTAAAACCTTGGCAATAAATATATTTTGTGGGAACACTCAATTTATTTTGGCCTTTCTTTTGGACATAATGCTGGCTATTTTGTCAGAGAACAAAAGCAATCTTTGATGTAGTCACATGTTGTTTTAAAGGAAAAGTATTATTATTATTATTATTATTATTATTATTATTATTATTATTGTTATTATTCTGTCCGCAAAGGAGACTCAAAGCAGGAAAAAAAAAATTGCACACATATGAACTAATTCCTCCTACTCTTATATTCATATTTATATTCCACTGTTTTCCCCCAAACTGAAACTTAAGGTAGCTTCTATTTGTTCATTTAAAGCAGAGGTGAAGAAATCTTAGTCAATTGACTACCTATACTCCGAAAGTCATCCACTCTCTTAGACCTTCCTCACCCTTATATTCTTCTATGTCTCCAAATTTCCAGCCAAAGATAGATACTATGTTGGAATGTTGTGTGATTTCCTGGCTGTATGGCTGTGTTCTAGCAGCATAGGAGAAAATGCTGCTAGAACACGGCCATAAAGCCAGGAAATCACACAACACTCCAGTGATTCTGGCCGTGAAAGACATTGGCAATACAATTAATAAGTTATTTCTACTTCTGAAAGTTTCTGGTTTTGATTGTCATTTCCCATACTTTCAATTTGGGACTTGGTGCAACACAGGATGTGTCTCCATCCAGTCCCCCAAACTTTTATATCCCTAAATTATTAATCTGGAAACATGCATGACTGAGAGTTTAAGCATTCTAGCCTATACACCTGTATTTTACAGATAGTAAACAAAGAACATTTTGAGCTTGCTTCTAAATGCTAATTTTATCAAAAGAATTGTTCACAATATTACCACCCCTCAAATTTCTGTGACTTTCTTGGTTCCGTGGGAACTAAAATCTAGATCTCCCAAGTCCTGCCTGACACTTTGATCACAACATAGCACTGTGTCTCAACTTTCTGAAACCATTTTTTTCAACTGCATTTTGTTGCTTTCAGCCTGCAGTAATAAGGCGACCCCCAACTGTCATCTGTTACATATGTGGCCGTGAGTATGGAACTCAATCTATAAGCATCCATGAACCACAGTGTCTGAAAAAATGGCATATTGAGAATGATCAACTGCCAAAACATTTACGGAGACCTGAACCTACTAAGCCAGTTTTCCAATCCATAGGAGGTAAGTATAAAGTGATTAATGTACATATGCTTCCCATTAGCACGGGACATTTTTACCCCATTTTGCCACTTTGCTTTGCGGCAAGGATGGGGCCTACCATGCACCATCACATGATGCATGGCAGGCACCACCCACTTTTCTCCCAAAGCCTCCACGATTACAGGGAGGAAAGTATTTTGGGGAGTTACCCACACTTTCCCTTCCATTTTCCCATGTGATGGAGGAAAGGGTGGCGGGGCAACACCAGTGCGCTCCATGTGATGAAGGAAGGAGGTAGGGTGCACAGGGCACCACGAGTCGTCCCACGTACCTTCCCTTTTGCTGGCAATTGCCAGTGCAGCTGCACAGTCCAAAAGGACTGTGGGAAGAGGTCCATGGATAGGTATTTTGTCTAATAAACACCCATTAACATATCACATATCCTATATCCCAGTATCTGATCCCAGATTTTCTACTCATCTGAGATTATCTGGCAGTGTAGACTCATATGATCCAGTTAAAATCGGATAATCTGGGATCAGATACCAGATTATATAGCAGTGTAGACCTAGTCCTAGTGGGAAGTGATGGTATAAAAATATACTATAATTGAGTTCAGTATTTATGCGATTATAAGCTGCAATCAGTGTGGTGAAATGGTTTCAGTGTTTGACTAGGACATTGGAAAACCGCGTTTGAGTTCCCACTTGGGCAAGTCGTACTCTCTCAGCTTCAGAACAAATCCTGCTGGGAAAATCCCATGATAGCTTAGTCACAGAAGTCACCATAAATTGGAAATGGTTTGAATTCACAAAACAGCAACAAGCTGGATATATTAAAGTTACAAGAACTTTAAGAATTCACGTTTACACCATTAATGCCTGGACACAACCCTTAAAACCATACAGTTAAGTCATTTCTGTTTTCATTCTCTTTTTCTAGGATGAGTTCAACTACATGTTGTACCATATGGAACTGGGGTGGGGAAACTTCATACTACAGACTTTATAGCATTATGATGTCCTTTTAACTGCTATGACTAGAATCCTGAGTTTGGTAGTTTGACTGAGAATTCTAATTTTCAAATCTTAAGATTCCATAGCATGTTGTCATGACAGTGATATAATTCTATTATGTGGAACCGACCCAAGGTGCTGAGCACAGGTTCAAGTCTTAGTGAAAATAGGGTTTCAGATCGCTCACAATCCAAATGCTCAGGATTCTGGCTGGTGTGAGTATGGCTGACACCTATCCTCTTACTCTCACCAAACCCAAAAATACAGTAGAGTCTCATTTATCTAACATAAACAGGCCGGCACAATGTTGGATAAGCGAATATGTTGGATAATAAGGAGGCATTAAGGAAAAGCCCATTAAACATCAAATTATGTTATGATTTTACAAATTAAGCACCAAAACATCGGGTTTTACAACAAATGACAGAAAAAGCAGTTCAATACACAATAACATTATGTAGTAATACTGTATTTACAAATTTAGCACCAAAACATTGCAGTGTATTGAAAACATTGACTACAAAAACATTTACTACTAAAAAATTGACTACAAATAAAGATAGAATTGCATAAAATGAACTTACAGTAACAACATTGTCAGAAGTTAAATCCATAAAAAGTTCAGTTCTTGCTGCCTAGAGAAACAGCTGTGGATCTGGGTGGGAGGCAGAATGTGTTGAATAATACAGAACATTGGATAAGCAAAGGTTGGATAAGTGAGACTCTACTGTATAGGATTTGTGGTTGATATGCCCCAATGACAAAGACACATGTAACACTGTTTTAGCCATTTTCTGGATACAGTACCAGTAACGAGAATTTCCCTCTCCCTTTGTCAACCCTGTACGCAACACTGATATCATGGTTCTTGCCATTTGCTTTTCCTGAAGCTTTCCTGTTCTGGAGTCATATTTGCTTTGCAAACATCTTCCTAGAATTTTAAACTCAATAAGATGGATAATCATTTAAATAAACATTTAAAAGGAAACTGCTTAGGAAGAGAAGAGTTAAGCATGTACAACCCCTTCCCCATGCTATGCTGTGAAGCACTTCCCCAAGGGCAATTTTGCAAGTGTGAAGGGGCTAAGATGGCAGCTATGTAATGTGTAGTTTGGCCCTGACTATTCCAAAGTATACAGCATGCACATTCATTTCCTGCAAATGAGAAGACCACTCGCTACAGCCAAAAAAGAAACACAGTTGGTTGCTCATCTAATCAAAAAGAATATTAGGAACAGGGATATTATGAGATCTAAGGCTTATTCTCATATGGAGCACCAAATATGAATCATATTACAACTGACTGGGTTCTTATGGAAAGGTCTATATAAACAACAGCCTTTTTTAAAAAAAGCCATTGGCCTTAAACAAAATTGGGCTCAATATCTGAACATAAAATCTAGGTAATGTATTAAAAACATTACTACCTAAAGTACCATACTTTTTGGCAAATGCATACCATTTGCAGTTCAAATAAAGTATCTACCATAGTTTTCTTGCCACGGACTGCTCATTCAGTTGTTAAACAACCTCAGCTAAAGGTAGCCCTGTGGAAAGGAAAATGTTTAAAGCCCATTTTAAGGCAAAAAGAGAGAGCAAGGATTTGATGCAAATAATTATACCATTAAAATGCATTCCAGCTGCCTCAGTCTCTAAGCTTAATTGCAGACAATTCCAGCTGAAAAATGGGCATAAATTGAAGTTTACTTATTTTGCCCATAGGGTCATTGCATTAGCCCCGCTCTCGGTCATACCAAAGTCATTTTAAAAAACACACCTAAACTGGAACAAAAATTGGCTGCTAGACTCCCAAGAACAACAGTGGGGTATGGGAAAGGAGGGAACACAGCAAAAGACAGAACATGGTGTGCTTTTTCTTCCATCCTTTTGGTCAGATAATCTTGGCTCATTAAGCAGGATTTGTAACAATGCCAAGTGGTGAAACCAGCTGATACTGAAGTGTAGCTGAGTATGTTAATAATTAGCAAAGAATGTGAAACAT
The DNA here is from genome assembly GCF_035594765.1 of Anolis carolinensis. Lineage (NCBI taxonomy): Eukaryota > Metazoa > Chordata > Lepidosauria > Squamata > Anolidae > Anolis > Anolis carolinensis. Next base: position 262,978,991 of record NC_085842.1, on the reverse strand, counting down.
AGCACATGCTGAAATGTTTTCTCCATACGTACAAGATGGTTCAGTTTGTAGTTAACTTTATTTGACCCCTGAGACAATAAGCAGAGTTTTGGTGGGTTTTTTCCTCCCTCCTAAAGACTATGATTTAGTTAAAACTGAAAGGCTCAGTCAACAGGTATTTCCTGAAAATATTTTCCATAAAAAGTGAACATGGTTCTCCAGAATGAAAACTGATATATTTTTCTTGTTTCTTTTTAATTTTCCAGCCAAAGGTTACTATGATCTTGATGCTTTAAATGAGTCTGCTTGGCAAAATTCCCAGAGCCAGTTAGTTCCATGTAATATTTGTGGCCGTACCTTCTTGCCAGACAGACTGATCGTCCACCAGCGTTCATGTAAACCGAAGACACCAAAATAAAAGGCTCCTCCTTCCTAGCCAAGATTTTAAAGAACTAAATTTAGCTTTGATCTAAATAGGTTTCAGTACTCTATAGAATCAAGTTTAACACTTGTCCTGTTAAAATTATCTCAACATTGATTATGTAGGTGAAATATGGAATATGTTGCTTCTGCAGTGTTTTGTGACAGTAATGATGACTATGTGAGCCACAAGCTCAAGGATCTACAAGAACCTTTGGAATGACTTCAAGACTGCAAATGATTACCAACGTTATTACTATAGCACTCTCTATTAAGAAGTAGCCATGCCTTTTCCCACCTCAGGATTAATAAATCATGTGTAAAAATACTTATTTTTATTGATTAAGCTTATGTTTGAAAACTCTGTCTGCACAAAATAAGGACAATAAAAGCCTTCAGTAGTCTTCTTCAAAAGTGGGCTTGTGTGTGTTTAATGGCCCAATTTCAATTCTTTTTTCAAACCCCAAATTTTGAAGGCCTTAAGGACTTTGAACAATGGTCAACTTTTGCAACAAACCCAGTAGTAAAATTTTAGTTTCTAACTCTAAGCACCAGTTTTACTGTTTAATCTCGTTATCAGTCTCCGTTTCTGGATATGGGATATTTGGGTATTGCATTATCTTTCTTGAGAAGAGAAATGGGTCTTCCCATATCTTACCTCCCATATTGTTCACAAGCCCTTTTGTGCCTCCTTAAAGCCTACAGTTAGCTTCATGTCTCCTTTAATCTCCTTCAATCTGAGACTGTTACTTGCCTCCTCCCTCTTTCAGATCACATATCTCAGTCATAATAATCACTTATAAATTTAATTCTCCACATTCTCTAGAAGACTTGAATTATAAGTATTATAATCAGTTAGTGATTTTTTCTTAAGAATACAAATAACTTTACACACATTGGCTGACATTCAATTGCAGACATAGCTCAATAGTCCTATGTTCTCCTAGCACCTGGCAGCTGTCAAGCCCCAGGAGGTCAAATGAAAAACAAAACAAAACAGCTTTTCTGAAACCACTGTGCAATGCATTCTTGCCAAGCTCATATATGAACAGAAGATATCTGACTCATGGGGTCTAGGTTTCACAGATAAAAGAATCCTACTCAGACATTTTTAAAGTAATATTCCATAAAGAAGAAGAGCAATACCACTATGGTTGGCCTCACAACCTTTGTCATGTCTATGTTGCCTAATTCAATTGCTTTCCTAAATCTATGTGAGGACATCAGAAGTACAGGTCTTACTCTATGTATGTGGCATCCGTGAATATTTTGAATACCAATTCTATAAATCACAGATAATGTTCACACATAATGAAGGCTCCCCATTTAGACTTTCCTCCTGACAAAGTGTGGAGAAAGAGCATAGCCAATATAGAGACTCAATAGCAAAGAAGGGCAAACATGACTGAACACAATCCACATATAGATAATGTGAGATGTTCACATAGGACTGAGATTTGATGTTAAATGGGTGTCTGGAATGCACATTATAGCTGAGAGCTCTTATGACCAAATCATCTTTCATGGAAAAAATATTTTTACACATAGAAAATTGGGTTGTATCTTTCTTGAGTATTTGCTCTAGATTTGATAGACCAACCAACAATGTACAGTTATTTATTTTGGATATGCAAATCCAGCTATTATGGCATTCTGGAAAGTGGTATATGCTCAAGGACACCTTTCTATCTTGCCCATTCAGAACCAAAATATGCATACTGAATAAAGATTTACATCTTTCATATTATGGAAAATACCATCGCCACCAGCTGGCATTGGTAGAAGTATTACAATGCCAGAACTATTGTCACATTAAAGTGCTAGGGAAGGCGTACACGAGGAAACTATAATGATTTAAAAATATGGCTTCTGGTAGTGCATTCGTTATTTCTGGGATCTTGTTCCACTGGGAGTATGTGCATGTAAGAGATCTTAGATTTAGTTTTTAGGTAAATACTAGGCTTGATCGATCCACGAAAAATTTGATTCTAAACTCGTTTCAAAACTAGAGGGGGGTAGCTTTTCGTTTCTGATGGTATTTCCGAATTTGGCCCCCCAAAAAATTCGAAATTAACGAAAATTCGTTATTTTCAAAATTAATTCGTTAATGGCGGACTCGCATGCGCAATTCCCAAAAACAGCACAGAGGGAGAGGACTTTACAGGACTCTCCCACCCTCATTTTTTGAGTGATCTTCTTCCAACTTGGTACAGTGGTAGAACACATTTAACACTGATAGCTCACCAAAATTTGGAACGTTTCCCTTATCCTCTGATTTTTGGCAAATTTTCATAGCTTTTATAATAAACCATTTTTTAATAATTGCAGAAATCTGTTCCTGGTTTGAAAGTCTTATTTCCTGTTAAATTGGGTTGTCTTTACTGTGAAAGTCATTGTTCTACTTCAGAAACTTTGTTTTTGTGGCTGAAACTTTGTTAAATTGGTGTGTGTGTGTGATATATACTGTGTATATATATAGTCCCTGCATAATGTGTGTGTGTGTGTGTGTGTATAGGTAAAGGTAAAAGTATCCCTTGACGTTAAGTTCAGTCATGTCTGACTCTGGGGGTTGGTGCTCATCTCAATTTCTAAGCCCAAGAGCCAGTGTTGTCCATAGACACCTCCAAGGTCATGTGGCCGGCATGACTACATGGAGTGCCATTACCTTCCCGCCACAGCGGTACCTATTGATCTACTCACATTGGCATGTTTTCAAGCTGCTAGGTTGGCAGAAGCTGGAGCTAACAGCGGGCACTCACTCTGCTCCCGGGATTTGAACCTGGGACCTTTCGGTCTGCAAGTTCAGCAGCTCAGTGCTTTAACACACTTCGCCATCGGGGCTCATGTATATATAATATACATACACATACACACAATGTGGAGAATATATGGAAAGGTAGATAGATAAGTTGGGAGCCACAGCGAAGGCACCTTCCTGGGAGCAAGGTCTAATAATAATAATAATAATAATAATAATAATAAATCCCTTACAATATCCAAGATGGCTCACTGCTACAGAATCTTGGGAGGTTTAGTTTGATATGGTACCATTATTGGCAGAGAAAGCTAAGCTGTAGGAGTTGAAATCCAATCATTTATCCTCCCTATAGAATCAATGTTATATGCATTTTTAGCTACAGAAAAGCTAAAATCAGGACAGTAAAAGAACAACACCCAGAAAATGGGAATTCCAGACAGGAAACAATCTGGGCCAGCTAATACCTCCCAACAAAGGATTCCCCCAGGTAGGAAGCAGCCAGGCTTTGAAGCTGCAAGGCTATTCAATGGTAATCAAGGTGACCAATTGCAACATTCACACTTGCCTCCCACAGACAAGAGTTCTTTCTCCCACGCTGGACCTTCCACAGATATATAAACCCCACTTGCCTAGCTTCGCACAGACGTCAAAACCTCTGAGTATCAGGCCTGAGCTGAGGCGAGGCGGCGGCGGCCATTTTCCCCCTCCGTCTTCCTCCTCCTCCTTGGCCTCCTTCCCCCTCGCCCCCTCCCATTGGCTGAGCCCGTGACGCCCCTTTTGCTGAGGGGCAAAAGGAAAGGGCCTGAATGGTGGGAGTTTGGGTGATTTGCAAAAGCTTTTTTTTCCTAACGAAAAAAACGACGACATAACGAAAAACGACCTCTCGCGATTCGAAACCGCGATATCCAGACGTGTGGACAACCAATGCCGTATATTGCTTCAAAACAAACGAAAATAACGAATTAATAACGGTTAACGGGGAAAACGAATTATTTGAGCAAGCCTAGTAAATACTAATCTAGTTACAGACAAAAATCTGGCATCCTTTGCACATATTATGATTAAGATTATTATAGTTTATTTGTTACATCCCACTTTTCTCCTAAAGATTCAAGGTAGCTGATAAAATTAAAATTACATGCAGATGAAAGCACATATGAATATGTATTTTATTAATAGTAGTGGGATTGATTTCTCACTCCTTGTAACTCTCCCACAGATAGTCCAACATCTGTTGGTTGAATCAGTAGACACTTATCAATATAACATCAGAAGTTTCCTATTTTCATTATCAAGGAAATATTGGGGACCCATTTTATATATGATTCTTGTTATGTTTGCAACCATTAAGATCAAGTGAACATAAATCAAAGAGCTGAAATTATGAGGGAAACTAGTATAAAAGCAGAATTGTTTTGTTATACTTAGAGAAAGTGCTTTATTAAGTGGCTGGTAAAGTTATTTGGAAATGCAATCTGAAACCCAATCTGTCTTGTTAAACAATACTGTGAACTGTGGGAAAGAGCTGAATTGTGTCTTAGTTTTCACCTCAATGTTTTGAAACTGGCTGTGGGTATTTTATGACAAATTTTCCAAGGAGATTGTCACCAGCATCTGTGCTTCCAGATGAAGTGTGCTGGAGGTCTCTGTACAATTTGAAAAAGAGATGAGATTCCAGTTGCTTCTCAGTGCCAAGTTATCATATTTCACAATTTACCTCATAACGAAAACAAGAAATAGTATCACAGGTTATTAAGTGAAATCAAAATCCCAGGACCCAGAAGGAAGTTCTTTCAAATTGCATTTGAAGTTCATACTCTTTGTGGAAAATGCTTGCCAGATCAATCAATGACACTTCAATTGGCCCTTTAATCTGCATGAAAAAGGAAACATGTTCAATTTATTAAGTCAACAGGTTAGTTCCTGGCCTAAGGTTCTGCACTGCATAAACCCATACAAAGTCCTTTGATCATCATGACTGTGTAGCAAAAAACTCAACCAGTAAAGCTGCTCTTCTAATAAAACTTAGAGCAGCTGTGGACAGGATTGAGATTGGAGCAAGAAGTCCAAGTGTTCTGTACTTCCATTCTGCTTATATGCTTACTCATCAAATCTAGAAGAAAGTATCCCATATTTTTAATGGGAGTGGCATCATCCATATCAATGAGTTATGTTCTGCAAAATGTTTGTCTCACACTTTGCCTTTGACTGTATACAATCCTGCAACAGAGCAAATCTTGTGAAAGTTGCCTGGTTGAGTTACAGTTCCTAGAATCCCTAACTAGAAGTCCAAAAAAGTAATATTTCTAAAGTCTGCCTAGAATGCCAAAAGTTCAGGGTATAATATTTTTTCAGTTTGAAAAGTAATTTATAGGGAGACAAGTGATGAATTTTATGGCATCAATCAGGAAGAGATTTACACCGAAGTACTATTCCCCCCGCCCCCCCTCCCCACACACACACACTGCTAGTCTGCCATAGTTTCAGATATGATGGATCCCTGCCTATTTATCCCCACCCATCTGCTTTTCTAATCTCTTTTCCAGAGGGATAAGAGAAAGTGGGGATGCATTTTTATTGCTATCAAAAATCTTAGCTTTATTCTGGCCCATTGTCACTACTTTTTTCTTCTTCATCACACTTTTCTCCTGCCAGAATTATGCAACTGATCTAAACTTCATTTTATTTAATTCTTTCCCAGACAATGCAAAATGTCTGGCAAACACATTGGTATTTTGCAGAACATATTGTTTAAAACCCATCCAACTCCCTAGACTTGTCAATCCATGCAAATGCTGTTAGCAATTAAATGCATTCAGTGAGAGACCAAAATTTGGGTGGAAAGTTCTGTAGTGCAGCATCCTGCAGCAGCAGCACCACCTGAAATGTCTGTTCTTGATCCTCTGGACCTGAATAACTCAGGCAGAATCCACACCTGTAAAATAATCATCCTTACCTTAATCTCAATTCTTTTGGAACACAAAAAGTTCAGTCATTTTGTGAAGCACTTCTTTTAGATGCCATGGGACTTTAATGTGATTTTTAAAGATTTCCTCTTTAGTCCAGAGTTTCACATGTGTCCTGTGCCCTGAACTGTGTTCAGGGTCAAACTGGGGGTGGCAGGGAGGAGAAAATTGGAGGGCAGGGCAGATGTGCAGATGGTTACATAGGCCTGGAAAGCATGGTGTCACCATTTTTTAGGTGGTGTGCAGCCACTTCATCAGCAGAAGAAAAAAGGGGGTGAAGGATGGAGTAATGGGGAGGAGGACAAGAAAAAAAAACAGACAGTAACATTGGATTGGAAGGAATGGGTGAAGTGGAGGGTGATCTGGAGGTGAAGGGTGCTGTCTGATCTCCTTTCAGACTTCTTTCCCCTTCCAGGCATTGCAACAACTCAAAATGCTAATCAGTGGTCACATCCACCAACTGCATTCCCTCATGTTATAGGTAAACGTAAAGGTTTTCCCCTGACGTTAAGGGGAAATCGGTGCTCATCTTCATTTCTAAGCCGAAGAGCCGGTGTTGTCCTTGGACACCTCCAAGGTCATGTGGCTGGCATGACTGCATGAAGCGCCGTTACCTTCCGGCTGGAGCGGTACCTATTGATCTACTTACATTGGCATGTTTTCGAACTGCTAGGTTGGCAGGAGCTGGGGCTAACAGCGGGCGCTCATTCCATTCCCGGGATTTGAACCTGGGACCTTTCGGTCTGCAAGTTCAGCAGCTCAGCACTTTAACACACTGCGCCACCACTAGGGCCCTCCCTCATGTTATAACCTCCAGTTATTCATGGATCCACGTACACAACTTGAGTTGGATGTGTGGTAAGTGGGCAAAATTCATGGTGAGAAGAGTCCAAAGTCCTCCATGCCCAACAAGTATGGTGATACTCTTTTTTAGTTGAGTGTATTTGAATGCTTGGTAGGACACCTCCATTTCAGAAGTCCTGCAAACCTTTGGACATTTAAATATATGAACATTCAAATGGGAGGCTGTAAGTTAGAAAGGAAAATTAACTGCCAGCTTTCCCCAACGCACACATAGAACTACCACAAGAGGTTGTTAAGTACATAGAATGGGTTGTCACTAGTGGTGTGTATTTGTATAGAATTACTGTTTGTTTTCTGTAGTTTCATTTGTGTTATCTCATTTTTGTATTCGTGTCCCACTAATGAAAATGGGCTGCCTATATGACACGAAAGCAAGCATGATAATTGTGCAGCTTTTATTTTCATGCCGCCTCTCGTTTCCTACGAAAATGTCGTCATCCATTTTGTGTAGATGAATGGTAGAAATGAAATGATAGCACAAAGGAAATGAAGGATTTTTTTTTTTGCACACATCTCTAGTTGTCACCAATAAGCTTTCCACTGTGAACTTTTCCCACCTCCCTCCCACCAGGCTCAAGTTGTAAAAACCCAGCTACGGATACCCTTCCCTGCATGAAGAACTCCCAAACACCCCCAGCAATGCTTCCATTCACTCCTTCCAGTGTGAAGTAATCAAATTCACATTCTCATATTCTCCAACTGTCCCAATTTGGCAGAGCCAGCCCCAATTAATGCTCTGTCGTCAAACTTCTTCTACTGGCAAAGATTATTTTACTCAGGCTGGGTTTTAGTTGTTAAGCTGGGATGTTGCTGGAAGGAGGCTTTAACTGACAAATTCTGCTCCCCTCGTTTCCCTGGTGTCTTCATTAGCACTTTTAATTGGTATTAGATTTTTTTATTATAACACTGTCAATTCCAGAGTGTCTTTGAATGAAGAGGCATTTAATTCTCCTGGGCAAGGGAATCATCCAAAAGGAGTGCAGGTGGGCGGTAGGAATGGCAAAAAAGGTTATTGGTTGAGATATATATGCATGTGTGTGTGTGTGTGTGTGTGTGTGTGTGTGTACTTGTGTGCACATGCCAGCACAAAAAGACAGCTTAGTTGTGGTGATGATAAGACCTAAAATAATCTGATTTATTGAATATCAGAACATTAGACACTTTTATACTGATGTAACAGGATGGGGTAAATGTGTGGTTTTGAACACCATTGGAGTTTGGATTACAGTGACTGTGTGGCATTAATGGGGTCAAACCAGGACAGTAAACTGCACACTGGAGTAGGATTATTTTTCAGGTGTGGATTCAGCCTCAGTTCAAACATGCACAATCTTACCAAATGAAATGTATTTGACAGCAGTAGAAGCCCACTAAATAAGGGGGCACTTCCCTTCAGTTTAGTGGACCAATATACACACTATTTGATCCAAGAGCCACCTGTTTTTGATCATTATAAAAGAACAACATCAGCAATGATGTTGACAAAAATGAACACTTGGGATCTTCATTGCAATTCATGGATCTTTTCATGTACACATGATCCTAAATAACCCTTGCCATTGATTAACCACCTGTTTTAATCCTCCAAAGACAAATTAGCCCTCATTTTTCCTCAGGTAAAACCAATGCAATTACACCATGGTTATTCCAATTGAGGGAGTGGAAAGTAAATTGGAATCGGTGATAGATCTCTAGGAAATTTGCAGTAGGTGTGAGAGTTTCTGTCTTGTATCTGTTCAGTTTAATCACAACAGTGGAAATGGAGCAAGTTTCAATGAAAAGGACTAGACATGAGTTTTTATGGGATGCAGTATTTCAAAACTGTGATCTCCCAGTGATACCATCAAAGGATAAAGAAAAGGTAAAGGTTTCCCCTTGACATTAAGTCTAGTCGAGTCCAACTCTGGGGGGTGGTGTTCATCTCCATTTCCAATCCGAAGAGCTGGCGTTGTCCATAGACGCCACCTAGGTCATGTGGCCAGCATGGCTGCATGGAGTGTCATTACCTTCCCGCTGAAGCAGTACCTATTGATCTACTCCCATTTGCATATTTTTGAACTGCTATGTTGGCAGAAGCTGGGGTAACAACGGTAGCTCATCCCGTCCCGTGGATTCGAACTACTGACTTTCTGATCAGCAAGTTCTGCAGTTTAGCAGTTTAATCCACTGCACCACCGTGGCCCCCTAAAGGATACTCTGCCCCAAACCTGTTTTATAATGGAAGAGATTGAACAGTTGCATAGAAGTTGCCTTTGATAGGCATCACTGGGAGATCGTTTTCTGGAAATTTGCCCACTCATTAGTATTTATTGACTCTTGGCCAATAAGACTTGCTGAAATAGTGGCCTTTTGGGATGGGGTAAAAAAACAAAAATGGGAGATGAAAACCTAAGAAGGTACTCAATAGAAGACCTTTCTTTTTCTCCCCTCTCTCCTATAAAATTATTTGGGTGCCGTGCCAAAAGATCTCAGCTAGCATTTGGAAACAATAGACATTGACAAAATTACAATCTGTCAACTGCAAAAGACCACCCTACTGGGATCTGCACGCATCATCCGAAAATACATCACACAGTCCTAGACACTTGGGAAGTGTTTGACTTGTGATTTTGTGAAACGAAATACAGCATATCTATCTTGTTTGCTGTGTCATACAATAAAATAATAATAATAATAATAATAATAATGCCTGACCACTGTTGTCTTCAAAGTGTTTCACAGCCACCCAGATTAAGTTTTGAGGGATACACATATGAGAATGTGCACAAGCAGATTCTGCCTTCTGCCAGAAGAGGCCCACCAATAATAATAACATGTCCTTGATACGGAAGTTCAAAATCCTTAGGGTTTCTAGATTCTGTCCCAAACCTAAACATTAAATGAAAATTAAGCTGCAAACATGTATCTACTTCCTTAGGAGCAAGCCCTATTCAATTCAATTGGCCCTACATCTCAGTAGATATGTGCAGACTATTTTTCTGTTAACAATAAACTTGGTTAAAATGCACATTGTAAAGTGGACAGCAGGAGAAAATAAATTAATTTTGCTTTCTAACAAAATAATTTATTTCAAAGCATGGCTAAAAGCACCAAACAGCAACTCACATAAATCAAATCTTTTCAACCAGAATGTAATTCATGGGATAATAAATTCATTCTGCTACTATCCAAAATGGTCCTTCTTTCACAAAAACTACATGAAGAATTCATGCTTCATCTTAAGGTTAAAAAATAATATCAAGTATAAATGGCTAAAGCAGTAAAATGAAAAATGAATATATATACAAAAGGATATTTAACCCAGAGGCAATTTTTTAAATGCAGAGGTATTTCAGATTTCATCTGATCTGTCTTATATATCATTTTGTCTTCACTACATGCCTGGTTTCTTAATAGAGACAGAATTGGACAGCATATGGCAAAAGCTTATCAAGTAGAAAATGTGAACACCGTATAATTGCTTTTACTCACTGAAGTGTAAAAAGACACTAATGTACATGTGTAAACAGCACGTGTCATGGGTTCCCTTTTGTAATCCTTCTGCTTTACAAGCATTTTATCTTCTAGAAGTTTGTATGCAAATCGAGTATTTTACAAAGCAACATGTATGTATGATGTATGTGTGTGTGTTTACAAATAATTTTTATTACCATTACTATTTTATATCTTCATACTATTTCTTTCTAAGGTGCAGTAATTATAAGAGACCTGAAAAGGTTACTTATTAAAGGGAATTACTTGCTATAGTTTTAAAATTCAAAGAAACACTCTTTTATATTTCAAATGTATTAGTCCCTTTGAATTATTTTTTAAACCAACAGAATGTTACAAGCCATTGCTCTGTAGTACAGAACATGCCTGCATAATGAGTCACCAATGACTGTAACCATTCTAGTAACTAAAATTATTCGACAATATTTTGAGAGTTTTGTTTTGTTTTACAAACTGTACCAACTTGTTACAGCTTCAATTATCACAATATTTCAAAAATATCCAGGATCTGTTGACAAATTTCTGGGTCCTGAGATTTGGAAGAGGATTTAGAAGAAGAAATGCTGGCAATTGTGATGATCCTAGAAAGAATCCTTCCACTGAAAGCCCTGCAAACCTTGCAAAATTCATAGTGACGCCTTGTTGGCAGAAGCAACCTCTTCAGGACTAAATTGCACATTTCTCAATTTAATCACATATAAGTTTACTCAGAGTCATACTAGACAATATGTTTGCATGGTTTCTGCAGAGATGCTACCCCAGGCGGTCAGAAATTTCACATTTTCCATACTTCAGGGTTGGTCATTGGCAGGTAAATATGAACTTAATTCACAATGCTGGTAGCTGTGGTGGGTATCTCTGAGAAATATCACTCTGGAAGGGAAACCCAGTAACAGGTTTCCTATCATAGATTCCTTCCCTTAGGATGAATCTATGATTGGAATCTATGACTGCTCCTGCAGGTGCATGGCTCCTGGTGTTGCCCCTTTTTGGCCAATGTGAAGACTAAGTGCCTATTAGGTTTTCCCTCTGTACAAATGGGTGGTTCATGGGACACTCAAAACGAAAACGTCTCAAAGAGAACAGTTGAAAGAAAGCCCATTTACCCAGCTGGTCCCACAAGAAAACAGACCATTATCAGTAAATAGTAGCAAATCCAAGAGCTGGTGTCTTAGGCCCCTTCTACGCTGCCATATAGAATCCAAATTATATGGCAGTGTAGACTCATATAATCAAGTTCAAAGCAGATAATATGGATTATCTACTTTGATAATTTGGATTATGTGGCAGTGTAGAAGGGGCACTGAATGAAATGCTGAAGCAAAGTGGAAGACATTTGAGAAATTATCTGGGAAGGCTCTTTGGTCACATTTCAAAATTGAAGCCTATTATTATTGCTTTAGGGACAGAGGCCCTTTTACACTACATATTTTATAGCACTGTGATTCCCCCTTAACTGACAAGGCTACATGCATCCTTTGGTTTGATGGAGTTTGCAGTTCCACGAGAGCACTAGACTTCCTTGGATGAGAATTCTACATACATTCCCCTAAACTGCCAGTCCCCAAATACCATGCTATATTGTTATTGCAGTCAAAGTAGAATCACACTGCCATAGGGTGAAAGAAAGGGCATATAAAATTCTTTACTGTAGTCTCAATGCATAACTCTATATTAAGGCAGGAATGAAGGGGTAGGAGGAAATGGCCATATAAGGAGGTACGAGCAGGTCAGGAACACAGCCGATGGGTTATCACATGATTTCCCCGAAATCATGTGTTTTGAGAGAAACGAAAGTAATGAAATGTAATACTGCACCACAAATATGCACCAATGGTTTGATATGTGGGCGGTCGTAAACCGAACCCATTGAATTGTATAAATAGACACTTGACCCTGTCGGCGGGGTTCTCCCTTTTCAGCATCTAGTTGTGCATGGGATGAACCTCTGCAGCTGCATGAACTTTAGTAAACTGCTTTCTTTGGAAAAAAAACTCCAGTTGTCTGTCTCCTACTTCCACTGCGTCCGCACAGACACACGAGAAGCCGAGAAGAGGGGAAGTCTGGCTTCCGCTACATTTTCTGGTGACCCCGACGTGATCCCACAATAAGACGGGCCAGGAGATCGGAGACGGATCCCGTTGGCGGGACGGTCCCAACTCGGCGGTGGGGGCCGGAGGCAACTACCGTGAGACGAGAAGGGGCCCCTGAATATTGCAAGACCGGCTGCGGTACTTGCCTCTGATGCCAACGCCGGCCGACGGTGGGAGCCGCAACGACAGCGAGGTTCCAAAGAAACCAGCCAGGAGGAAAAGGATCCAGGGAAAAGTCCAGGGGCGAAGGTTGGTCCGACGTCTACAGCAATCTGGCAAGTATAGTGGTTAAATGAGACACTAAGGGAACACAGTTACCGGCGCCGGGAGGGACACACAAAGGTTCCCAGGGAGGTATAAAGGGGTTCTGTCTTGTGATTCCTGACGCATACCGTTGAGTGTCCGGGTGCCCAGGCCAAGGCAGTCCCCTCTATTAGGCAGGATGGGAGGCAGTGGGTTCATATCCACCACCCCATTACAGTGTATGTTAGACAATTTCGGCTCAGTTGCAAGTAGAGCCGTAGAAGGAATTCCCCAGAGAACAAGACTTGTGAGGGTGCCCCAAGACCAAGTCGTGCATGAGGATGAAAATCCAAGACTGAGTCGCAACTCCCGGGGAAAGGGAAAAATAAAAAAAATAAAAAAGGGGAAGGTGACATACCCTTTTGAAAACAAAAAGGGAAAAAAACTGTTTGATTTCTTTGTCATGTGTGGGGAATAATGAGTTTCAAGTTCTGCGTATTTCGTGGTAATATTGAAGTGAAAATGAGAAAAAAAATGAGTCTATAGATTTATACAAAAAATGTTGAGCACAAATATCTAGAAATGTTTTATTACGGTTGAAAAAATCTGATTCGAAGAGGGTCTGTCTGTGTTAGTTTGCTTTTGCTGACAAGCTGCAGACAAGCTGACTCAAGCCTCTGTGGGCTACTCCCCCCTTTTTCTGTTCGACAGACTGTTTAAACCCCTTACAGGTTATAGGGAAATGTTAAAAGTTCTTTTTTGCAGCACTTTGGAATACAAGTAATCTTGGTAAGTCAAGGAGGAGGAATGTGAATGAATGTTTTGGAAAGGAGATGGATGCTGAAGGGAGAGGACAAGGAGAGGAGTTATTAGTTGTGGAGACTTTGTATGGAAAACTGTCACAAGGTGGCAGTGCAAAAAAAAATATTTATTTTTGAAAAAAAATTGATCCCATATTCCTGACACAGAAGGATTAAGAACTGACATTGATTTTTAAATTTTTGATTGACATTTTATTCAAAAAGGGAGCTAGTGCCCAAGTGATAAAAAGTTATCCTTTTGAGAACCAAAGGCATGATATAATTGGCTACATCTCATGTTGCTTCATAATAATTTTGTGAGATTTGGATTCTGGACTTTGTGATTTTGGCCCAGCTCTTTCTAAAGGTTACGGAAAGGGAGGACTAGGACTTTTGTAAACGGGACATTAGATCATGCAAATAGGGGCATTTTTTCCATTGCCCCCAGCCTGGATTTTGCCAGATTTGAGAAGCGGCAGGAGGCTTTTCAACGTGTATTACTGACAAATTTTGATCTGTTAAAGCTGAAGAATAAGAATGTAGCAACGAGTCGGTGTAAAAGGGGAGTTGAGTAAGTTTAACACTGCAGCAGGACTGGAGTGGAAGATTGCATTGCAGCAAGTGGATAGACAATTGTTAAATCGTTTGCGGAAAAGAAAAGAAAAAAGATGCAGAGAAGAAAGATTTTGTTGGATTTCAAGACAGATGAGTGTGTTGTCGAAGGCACAACCTCTGAGGAGGCCTGCCGTGGATGTGAGCGAAACGACTAGAGAGAGTGCTTCAAGAGCCATACAGCCTGGAAGGATGAGTATTTCCCTCCCCTTCTTTTCCCTCTCATTGTTTTTTGCTACAGGTCCTGAACTCCTGTATGGGATAAACCCAGAAGTCTATGAGACATGTTTAAAGAGAGGCCTGGGAGGGCCTATAGGTGTTGCTGAGTGCTAAGGCTGTGATGGAGTGTGGCATCAGGCTGGAGGCTGTAAGGGCTGACCAACTCAACAACATACAATTTTCTATTTTGACCCAACTCTCCTGGTTAGGACCTTTTGTAACGGGACATTGCAAATAATTCGGATTTTTGCCGGATTTGAGAGACAATGAGGGACTTTTTCATATGCCATCTAACAACCTTGCTTTTTAAGCCAAAAGGAGGATATAGCACGGAGACAATGTGACAAAGAATAAAATAAGTTAACCATTGCAGCAGGACCAGAGTAAAAAGGATTACTGCAGATCGCGAAAGAAGGCCCATGGAGGAATCGTTTCTCAAGAGGCCATGGAGGGGTCGTTTGGGAGCTGAATAGTGGCCTACCTGCCCCACCCGTGGAGAGACAAGGGATTTCAACAAGATTGACTGAGACAAAAGTGATGCTGAACAGGATGATCGACAGATGGGTAATCCGTCCCCCCCTTCTCTCTCACTATCTTCCTGCTTTCTTTTTCAGCTTTTTGGACTCCTGTTCCTAAATTGGAGATCCATAAGGCATTGTTACTGAGAGGCCTGTTTTCCAAAATGGAGATCCATAAGGCATTATTACTGGAAGGCCTGTTTTGGAATCCAAAACCCGCAGGGGTTGAGTCTACCCCACACCACACGCTGGGTATACTGGGTATGACAGCTAAAGCCCTGTGAGAGATGGAGATTTTCTTTACAGACTTTTCTTTACACAGAGACTATTCTTAGAGACTAGAGACTTGATTGGACGAAAAGAGACTTTCTTCAAATTAACTGAACATTATTCCTTTGATCAAGGAAGAGGAAACACACCCCCAGTTTGACTTTATGCCAAAGACTGAAAAGACCTGAAAGTTGGACATGTATGTGAATGGCCACCTCTGGCCATAGCAACAAATCCATCATCGGAAGAAGCCAAATGACTGGGCTAGATCAGAATTCTACTGTGGACTATATCCTTTCTAAAACCTGATTAATATTTTTAATCCTTATGTGTTGTTTACCTCTGGTGATGAAACTATGTACAAATGCTATTCTGCGCTCATTTTCCACTGAAAAGATAGCTCGGCTGCAAGCTAGAAGGGATTGGAGAGACCCATAAGTCTGCTCATTTGGTTTGCTTCAGCTTTTGTATACACGCTTCGCAAAAAAAAAAAAAATGGGGGAATAAGGCAGGAATGAAGGGGTAGGAGGAAATGGCCATATAAGGAGGTACGAGCAGGCCAGGAACACAGCCGATGGGTTATCACATGATTTCCCCGAAATCATGTGTTTTGAGAGAAACGAAAGTAATGAAATGTAATACTGCACCACAAATATGCACCAATGGTTTGATATGTGGGCAGTCGTAAACCGAACCCATTGAATTGTATAAATAGACACTTGACCCTGTCGGCGGGGTTCTCCCTTTTCAGCATCTAGTTGTGCGTGGGATGAACCTCTGCAGCTGCATGAACTTTAGTAAACTGCTTTCTTTGGAAAAAAACTCCAGTTGTCTGTCTCCTACTTCCACTGCGTCCGCACAGACACACGAGAAGCCGAGAAGAGGGGAAGTCTGGCTTCCGCTACATTTTCAGTGGTTCTCAACCTGGAGTTCCCAGATGTTTTTGGCCTACAACTCCCAGAAATCCCAGCCAGTTTACCAGCTGTTAGGATTTCTGGGAGTTGAAGGCCAAAAACATCTGGGGACCCCAGGTTGAGAACCACTGCTCTATATAGTCTCATTGCTCCCCTGCCCTTTGTACTTTATACTCATGCTTTAAATAGGTTCTTTCCATTCTTCTATATTTACCACATTGGTAGCATATATCATAGAAACCTTCCTTATTTTGGCAACTTACAAGCACTTTCTGAGGGTGAGTCTATACTGTTCACTAAATCAGCAGCCAATACATGTTCTGGATTGGCCCCGTAGGCAACTGGACACACCATACCAACCATGCTGTTGTGCCTCATTGGCATCCACATGATTCATGCAGGCCAACACCACAGTTCTGTCTCCACTGCCACTCCCAGACAAACACAGAGATCTGTTTGATCTCCTTACTGTAGGTGCCTAGTTCTGACATCAGCAGAAATGTCCAGGTGACCAGGAAGGAGGAGGGGTGGTTTCTGTTGATATCAGAATGGTGCATCCTCAATGACCAGGAGCTCACACAGGACACAGAACCATGTGTCTGGCTAGGAATGGTGGTGATACAGGAATGCATTGATGAGCACAGGGGAAAGGGTGATGACACCAGTGTGCCATCTGGAAAGTAGATCAGTTGTCTAGACTGCCCCCTGCCATGGGATACTTCAGTGTCTAGCAAATTCCAGAGTATCTTCTGACTTTACTCAAAGTAGAGTAAAACCAGTTTAACCATGAAAAAACTACAATGCTCACTCGAAGAAGGCAAACGTTGTGGTACAAGTTAGAAGTGACTTCAGGGCGAATCTGGGTTTTTTGTGTGCATGTAGATTGGCCCATTGTCTTCTTTTTTTGTTTTTGTTTTTTATTCTGCAGTATTCCCTTCTCAACCTTTTATGTTCACTGCAAATAATTTAATGTTAGAATCATAGATTTGGAAGAGGCCATAGGGTCATTCAGTCTGACATACAGTTTTCTGCTGAACACTTTATAGCAAACCCACTTATAGCCTTAGCATTATTGTGTTAACTCCTGAAGTTAGCAAGTAAGTCATGAGAGAAACACTGTAAAAAAGGATGTCATGAGTTCAATAACTTTATATAAAGTTATTGACCATATGTTTAGGATATGTGTGATATCTCTGTGCTTTACACTTTAAAGAAATGTATAATGTAACTGTGTTAACTATTTACCTGCACTGTCTGTCTGCCATGTCTAAAATGATTTCTCAAAGTGGCATTATAACTTCTCTTTATGAGAATTTTTAATGGATGTAGTCACCAGTCATACTGTTTTCCTCCTTGGATTTGCAGCTATTTGCAATACTTCTATGAACATTTTGTGTTGAGACTGATTGGAACCTATGCTGCATTTAATTAAACTATTTGCTATACCTACCTAGTGGAATAAGTAGGTAAATTTATTTGTATCCCTTGAATTTGTAGTCCTATTCTCTTTGGTATGAAAGCTTAGAGTACAGAATCCTCCAAAGAAGAGATACACAACTTAAATGAATTAAAATTGTCCTGTACAGATGTTTCCACTTGCTACCACTTAAAGCGATTGCATGAATTCATCTGAAACTTCACATGCCCCTAACACCTCAAGTCTGCATCTCGTCACACTTCCATAAATCTGTTTCTTCAGAGGTATGGTTGACATTGTACTGAGTCCGAGGAGACAATCCTAAGTACACTTACTAAGTCTGCAAACAACACAGCAAAGGTAGAAAATTATCACTTTTTCATTCAGCACTGTCCAACTTTCTTTCTGACCTTTCTGAAGCGTATGTACTAATAATACTGTACACATGTGTGACCCAAATAAAATCATTTAAACCTTGAGAGAAAGCAATGATGGATTAGTTGAGGGAAGAAATGTTCAGTGCGAAATGTTAGTTGAGACAAGAAATTCTCAGCTGTGTGAGCTGACATGTGTTTCCAATATTTGCAAAAGATTAGCTCTATAAATTAACACCAAAGGCTGATGTTCCTATTTCTAACATAGTCTTTCCCAACTTGAAAAAAATAACTCATTGGATGCCTTGTTTGCACAAGTTACATTCCAGGAAGCAGTAATAACCCAGCTCTATATTCAGAAAGGAAGTAAACAGCCCTGTTCATGAATCAACAAAGTCCAGCAGGTGGCAATAGAGGTACTGCTGGTCTTCAGAATTTTGAACCTCTTACACGGTCTCTCAGTATTTCTATTTGTGTGTGTGTGTGTGTGTGTGTGTGTGTGTGTGTGTGCGTGCATTTTTATATGTGTGTCTGACAGAGAAAATTATTTTTCTAGTCATTTATGGGACAAAGTGATGTGAAAAACCTGGTATGTCTCTCTCACTCTGATGATATTTTTGCCCACTGAAATAATACAAATTTAACTGCTGATAGTCTGGAATTATTTTCATAATATGAGACACATGGCGACAAACAGACTGGAAGAATTAGCGCAAAGCAGTCATAAAGGTGACATTACTCAGCCCAACAGAGGAGCTGGTTCATTTCAAATGAACAACTTCACTTCAAATGACGACTTCAAATGGTTCCCTTCATTACATATAATGCTTTAATTAACTGCTTGCTGATTTTTAAAAAATCAGATGTGCAACTCTCTGGCCCCACATTGCTAGAACAAACAGAAAACTGAAGAATTGTATTATTATTAAAATTATGATTTAGACATGTCTGTATTTCATTTGGATTCAGTGTTTTGTACTGGTCTAGCACTGGACTAGAACTGAAGACCAGGGTTCAAATTTCCTCTCAACTTTGGGCAAATCATATTTACTCACCCTAAGAAGGCAATAACAACTTCGCACTGAATAAATCTCACCAAGAAAACCCTATGATAGTATCACATAAGTTGGGTTCAACTTGAGGGCACACAACAATCATTTGTTTTTTTCACGAATGATCTTTGGGAATCAGAGTTCCCTGAACTCACCCAGCTGTATTTTGGAGGACACTATTCCATTCTTCCATATCATATGTCCCAAAATACAGATGAAAAAAATAACAGAATCACTTAAAAGGCTAAACTGTAATTGGCTAAGTGAACGAACCCAAAGGGTGCTCACCAATGCGTCTTCTTCATCCTGGAAAGAAGTGCAGAGTGCTGTGCCGCAAGGTTCAGTCCTGGGCCCGGTTCTGTTCAACATCTTTATTCATGACTTAGATGAAGGGTTAGAAGGCATGATCATCAAGTTTGCAGATACCACCAAATTGGGAGGAATAGCTAATACTCCAGAAGACAGGAACAGAATTCTAAACTATCTTAACAGATTTTTTTTTTCGTGTCAGGAGCAACCGGAGTTGCTTCTGGAGTGAGAGAATTGGCCGTCTGCAAGGACGTTGCCCAGGGGACGCCCGGATGTTTTGATGTTTTTACCATCCTCGTGGGAGGCTTCTCTCATGTCCCCGCATGGAGCTGGAGCTGATAGAGGGAGCTCATTCACACTCTCCCCAGGTGGGATTCGAACCTGGCAGCTTTCAGGTCAGCAACCCAACCTTCAAGTCACTTAGTCCACTACGCCATCTGGGGGCTCCATCTTAACAGATTAGAGAGATGGACCGAAACTAACAAAATGAAGTTCAACAGGAACAAATGCAAGATACTCCACTTAAGCAGAAATGATTCTATGATTCTAACTGTTGCCTTTGAACTGAAAGGTAATCTGAGATGTGTCTGCTAAAAAGGCCATTTTTAGTTAAATTGATTAAATAAGTAGTGATTAGAATGAAACTGGGAAAGCCATTCAGAATAGGCAACTCAGGATTCAGAACATTCAAAAGTTACTAGAGTTAGTAATAACCATACTCATTGCAGGTTTTTAGGAGCTTCATGTCCAAAAATAATGTCCAAGCTCCAACTGGACTAGCTAGATTGATTGGCTTCCTACATATAGGACCACTTCTAATGCCTGACCCGCCTCAAGTGCAGCTGCATATTAAACATGTATCCATTGGGGACTTCTGGTCTGGTTGGAGGCACCACCTTCAGGAGAGATAATCCTCTCCCACTTGCTTAGATCATGAGCTGCTTATGCAATTTGTGGAAAATCAAACAAATAAATATGAATAAACTAGAGTTCCAATATCATATAAAGACTTTCATTTTTAAAAAAGGAAGTGTTGTCATTTGGAACGAATTTTGGGAGGTTTTTGCTACTACTGCCTTGCAGAGGGGAGGGGATCCAGAGAATAATGTTCATTGTTTGATCTATGTGTACTTTCTCTTATGTTATGCTTTGCTTTGTAATGGAACAAAAACCAGGTACTATATGTGTAAAGATGAAAACATACTCTCGCTCCCTCTCTTTCAATATCACTTTGTGCATGTATGTATGTTATTGTGTGTGCGTAGGATAGTCTTATAGTTTTTGTCTGAGAGACATGAGAGGTGGTTTTGTAGCAGCCAGCTAATGTTATGTAGAGCTGTTAACACATATGCTCGAAAACTAAAACAGTGGAAATAGCATGTTGCATATAAATGTGCTTTTGAGGCTACTGGGCACGGAAGTAACTGGAGAGTCCCTCTGGGTGAAATTAAGAACCAAGAGTGTTGTAAGGCTGCAGAACTTCCAATATGCTGTTTTAAAAATCTGACAGACAGTAATAATAAAAACACTTACACTTCTCAAGTGCCTCTTGCTTCCTGAAGTCCTTTACAGCCACCCATTCATTACGATGTTCAACCTCTATGAGCCAAATCCCATTAATTCTGTTTTAACATTTGGGTAACAGTTGTGCAGAGAAATCAAATGAAAAAGATAAGATTAGCATACATGATTTGTTCTTGACAAATCCATGCTGGCTTCT
Organism: Anolis carolinensis; assembly: GCF_035594765.1. Classification (NCBI taxonomy): domain Eukaryota; kingdom Metazoa; phylum Chordata; class Lepidosauria; order Squamata; family Anolidae; genus Anolis; species Anolis carolinensis. The sequence goes on along the minus strand of NC_085842.1, from coordinate 262,957,971 downwards.
ATAGCTCAAGCAAATTTCTCAGACAGCTTTTTTTTTTTTTTAAAGAAAATATATGTGCCTTTTCTTTTTTCTCACCTCCTTAGAAATAAAAAAAAACTTTGCTGAATGTTCTCTGAATATATTCCATCTTTGTGTGTGTGTGTAGGGCTGATTCCATTTTACTCCCACAATGCTCTGGTATTATGCACATTCTGGAGCATTTGCAAATGATAAAATATGGTGAGGAAAAATATTGGGGAATGATAAAAGAGAAACTGTACTACCATTGCCAGTGCCGCTGACATTTTTGGGAAAAATCCAGTGAAATGACTTCCCTAATTTATCTGCCCATAAGTAAGGTAGATAATTTCAAGAAGTAATCTGAACAAAGCATGACTGGCTTCGGGTAACTTTTGCATTATTATATTATCAGTGCCGACTCAAGCTGCTTTGAGTTTCCTTGATAGAGAGAAAATGGGATAAAAATACTATACATACATACATACATACATACATACGTACATATATTATGTCCAGTATCATTTTTAGGTCCTCTAGTGTGACTCTATGGAATTCCTGGGCCAAAGTCCTTCATTTCGATAAGGTGCACTGTTATTCATAGTTTCATATATCCACACGGACTCCAGGAATATATCCACCATGGATATGGGAGTTGTACTGTACTTGAAGTAAAACAGATTCTTTTAAAACCCAAATCTATTCACAAAAACTGACTGGGTTTCAAACACTAAGGTCCCATCTTATACTGCCATATAATCCAGTTTCTGAATCCAGATTATCAAATTTGAAGTAGATTATATGGCAGTGTAGACTCATATAACCTGTTTCAAAGCAGATAATCTGGATTTAGAAAACTTTATTATATGGCAGTATAAATCCAGCCTAAGTTACAATCAATTCTGTCCTCAAATGTCTCTTTAGTCTTCCTTATCCCTCAGTATCTGTCTAAAGATGTGGGAGACCATGTTTGGTACCAATACACGTACAAACTGATGATGTATCACTTCTTCTAGTACATATTTACATGGCATAAGAGATTATAGTGGTATGTTAATCATTACTTACAAGACTATAAACTGGATTTATGATTTTATAACTTTTGGGATTTAGAGTTTTTGTCATTAATGATCAAATGTGTTCCTCAGACTGTACCCTTACATCCAGACAGTGCCCCCAAAATGTTTGAGCAGTTTTCAAACGGATTGGGACAATCCCCTTTCACATATTTCCTGATGCATTAGAGCAGGGGTCCCCAAACTAAGGCCCGGGGGCCGGATGCAGCCCTCCGAGGTCATTTACCTGGCCCCCGCCCTCAGTTTTATAATATAATATATTGTATATACATATAATATTGATAATAATATTATAATGTAATACAATATAACTAATAATAATACCATATAATAATATTAATTATATATTCTATATTACATATAATATTACTAATAATATTACAGTATAGTGGTATATTTCAATATAGTAATATATAATGCTAATATTGTGCTATGCTAATAATATAATATATTGTATGTACATATAATTTGTATGCCACTCTGAGGCCCCTTTGGGGTGAGAAGGGTGTGATACAAATGTAGTAAATAAATGCAGTAAATAAATAATAAATACATTTTAGACTTAGGCTCACCCAAAGTCTGAAATGACTTGAAGGCACACAACAACAACAACAACAACAACAACCCTAATTAACTTGACTATCTCATTGGTCAGAAGCAGGACCACACTTCCCATTGAAATCCTGATAAATTTATGTTGGTTAAAATTGTTTTTATTTTTAAATATTGTATTGTTCTTTCATTGTTCTTGTTGTTGTTGTTGTTTTTGCACTACAAATAAGTCATACATCGGAATTTGTTTGTATTTTTTTTCAAATGATAATCCGGCCCCTTAACAGTCTGAAGGATTGTGGACCGGCCCTCGGCTTAAAAAGTTTGAGGACCCCTGCATTAGAGTATTGAAAAGGGAATGGAGGGTTTAAATCACAAGGCTCAGGTGGATTAAGATCATAAATATATATATATTAACCATAATTCTATTTACTGAACCAATAGGATTTACCTCTGGGTTGACTCACCATTCACAAGAGGGATAAGAGTGGGAACATTATTTAGCTGTTTACCAATGGAAAGGGGGACAGTAGTGGCTGCTGCTCCATAAACAAGGACTGGAGGACTTTCATGGTATCTACATATTTTATTTGTGAATATGTAGGTACTGTATTAACCGGTCACAAATAGATAACTCTAGGTTACACATTCATAATTGGCTCCATGAATTTCATCTTATGTCTCAAGAACCAGCTTACGTCTCAGAAATCAAATAATGTCTCATGAAACAATTCCAGTTTACATCTCACAAATCAGCCAACAGGAATACTGTTGAAGATCTTAAAAATCACAGTCTTTTTGACATCTTGGCCCCAAGCCATTTATTATTGTATAGCTTCCTGAACCAAACTCAGAATCAAATTTAAATTGTTTCAGGACTGGTGACCAGTAGGCTTTGTACTGGCTGTATTATTTATTTATTTATTTACAGCATTTATATTCCGCCCTTCTCACCCCGAAGGGGACTCAGGGCGGATCACATTACACATATAGGCAAATATTCAATTCCTTTTAACATAGAACAAAGACAAACAAACATAGGCTCCAAGCGGGCCTCGAACTCATGACCTCCTGGTCAGAGTGATTCATTGCAGTTAATTGCAGCTGGCTTGCTCTCCCGCCTGCGCCACAGCCCAGGCTTCTGAATACTTTGCAAGTCTACCTTACTACAGTAGTCTAAACAACAAAGTAGGTTAGGCATGGACCACTGCTCCCAGGTCTGTCTTGCCTTAGAATAGGCACCACTGGTGAACCAAGAGAAGCTGACCACAGCAGATTCATGGCTTTCCCAGAAAACTAGTGGTTCCAAGAACACCTTCAAGCTGTAAATGTCATCCCAAAGAGGAAAAGCAGTCCCTAAACAATTTTTAAATTTAATTCCAGGATGTCTTTTTTCACTAAAACCTCTATGTTGTGGATTGAGTCTCAATTTGTTCACTCACATCACTGTTAGCTTATTAAATTGGGGTTCCTGAAAACTAAGCTATACATTTGTCTATACTCAGTTTTGAATTTTGATATGATCATGAATTCCATCATCAAATAGTCACCTCCTTCACTAGTTCCTGATATTTTATGGTGCATCAACACTGTAGATCTAAAACAGTTTGACACTACTTTAACTGCCATGGCTCAGTGCTATGAATCTGCAATTTAATAAAGCACTAGCACCCTTTGACAGAGAAGGGCAAAGACCTTGTAATAACTATAACTACCATGATTCCATAGCAGTGAGCCATGGCAGTTAAACTGGTGTGAAACTGCATCAATTCTGCACTATAGATGTACCCTGAGTATGTCCCTTGCTTGAGACTAAAGCCATGTCTACATGGGACAAATCAAGCAGATACACCTTGCAAGTGCTATGCAGAGTCTATATGACATTTGGCTGGTTTTGCAACAGAAGTGTTGCTTCCAGTCTTTAACCTGGAAGAAAGGAAACTCTGAAATTCTCCCAGTATTTTTCAGGTGTGTGCATCTGGATTGGGATGGATCTGGCCCAATCCAGTATCTGGCCCAATCCAGTAGGTCTGTTTACTGCTGGGAAGCAGCTCTTTGGCAGAGGTTTTCGGGCAATGCTTTTACTGATAACATGGCTAAGCTCCCTGGTGTGAGCTCATGAGAAGTGCCACTGTGAAGTGGACTCTGAGGGAACTGTTTTTTACTGCCAGCAGTCCCAATATGAAGATGCTCTCATGTTTCATCATGACAGTACTCCAGATTATTTTGATCAGTGTAGGTGTAGCCCAAGTCAGGGATGGTCATTATCCTAAGCCTTCATCACATTGAGATGAGAAAGTGCAGGTGACCATCTTTTTAGCATAGAGAATTGCCCCTTTAGATAGTCAGCCATCCCGTTTCAAATTCTGCCTCCCCATCACACTCAAACATGGAAACCTAGGAGCTAGCAATACATTCATTTTACATTATCACTTTTTAACCAGGGAAAATTACAATATCTGAAAGCCAAGAGACCCCCTGCCTTGTACAAAGCCCCTTACATTAAAGGAGACTGACACCACTTTAAAAATTCTTCTTTCCATGGGATAAAATTGCCCTGTTCCAAACCCCTTAAGATAAAAGAGATACCATACACCATGTTTAAACATCTTCTTTCGAAGGGATAAAATTGCCCTGCCCAAACCCCCATATTATAAAGGAGACTTATGGGAGTAGGCAATGAAACAGAATGGGAAACTTTGATAGTCCCATCCCACCTGCTTTTCAGCTGGAACCATGGGAGTAACGCATGATAGGAGATAGGAGCTCTGAACACGACTGCTGGTCTGTGTTTGGATTCCCCCTTTTCAGGACATTTTTGCCTCTTTTCAACTCCACAAGTAGCTTAATGTCATGCGATAGGCTTTGTGCCTGAGGTCCCTGAGCACGATTGCCTTGAGTTCCCTCCTTTCAGGACACTTCTGCCTCTTCTCAGCCACTTAGGGATGTGCATGACGGCTGGAAGTAGTTTAATGTCGTGTGATAAGCTCTGTGCCTCTCCATGCTTGAAAAGAGGATAAAGTGTCCTGCGGCGGCCAAATTTCTCAATGTGATGAGTTCCTACTAGTAGACCCACTGAATCAGAACTAAATGAAACAAACAAACACATAGTTGAATAATGATTCAACCCATAGACCCTTTGGTTCAATGAATCTGCAGTGGAATACAGGCTAGTAAATGTGTTTCTGATCTCAAGCCACCTGAGCAGTTTGAGCTCTGTGATTTAAACCTTTTGTTCCCTCAATTCCAGTAAGAGTCAGGAAACATAATTTCCTCAAATAATTACCTAATTATTCTGCTCAGGGACAGATACGTCTAGTGTTGAGCTGACAATTCTCAAAGCAAACCTGTTGAAACTGCACACAATGAAATTATCCCATCCACTCTTTCCCAACTTGAGGAAACAATCTGGAGAGAGATGAGAAAGATTTGTTGGGGGCCTGGCATTTGCCACTAATGGAAGTTCCTGTAATAGAAGACTTTCTTTTTTGACTCATCTTTTTAAATTTAGAAAAACATCTTTGTTTTGTTTCTAAAGGCTGTCACCACAGTCAGTGCCAAGAGCCTATTAGCATCTGACAGCAGTGGCTGCCATATTCTCTCCCCAGAATATCATCAAGGAGAGAAAGAAAAAAAACCTGACTGACTACTACAGGTAAAAGCCAAAAAGAACTTTTGCAAAAGTTACTGCCAAAATGGCATGATCAAATTCATTAACATTGAATGGGTTGAAAAATTTGAAAGGCCCATCTTCATATAGTGTCTGAAAAATACGCCTTCATTTTAAAATGCACATTTAGAATTACAGCAGTTATTACTTCGATGCCAGTAAGTTAAGAGAAGAAAAAGAGTCTCAGCAGGGAGGATTTATATGAGGATTACATTTAATCTGCATCACTGAAACATCATTAGAATAACAATAGTTTTTGTAGCCCTTTCAGTGTTTGTGCTTGTTTTCCCTTATCTCTCCTTTTCTTACAATACTTCTGATAATAACATTGACTTGCTCAAATCCACTTAGCGAACTACATGTCTATGCAGAAAATCTAAAATTCCAAAACAAAAGCATCCATTAAGGATCCCATCACACTAGAGCTTGCATCCACTTTAAATTCACTTTAGGGAGAGGGCTTCGAACAGCTCAGCCAGACTGGTCCTGGGCCTCACCAAACTACAACCCCCAGAATTCTGCAGGAGCCAGAAACCAAATTTAAAGTGGAGTCATGCTTTAGTGTGATGAGGCAGTAAGATGGCAATCCCTGTATTCAGTTTCCTGTAAGAAAACCCCATTGAATACCAAAATAATGGTGGCCTAAATAACATAAAAGTAATCAGGTTCCATCTGATCTCAGAAGCTAAGTAATAAGTTGTGGTTATAATTTGGATGGAATTCTGCCAACAAATACCAGGTGCTGTAGGCTACATTCCAGAGGAAGGAAATGGCAAAACCACCATGGAACATTTCTTACCTAAGCAAACCCTATGAAATTCATGGGCCACCATAAGTTAACAGGTAACATGAAGAGGCACACACAGGGAAACATACCTGGGAATCAAAGTGGTTTAGTGCTTTGAGTGTCAAACTAGGATTCTGGCAGACCATGGATTACAGGACAATAGTTGATGAGTGTTATTTGTATAGGAGCAGATAAAATAATTAGTGCTTCTGAACATGGGGGAACGCTTTCTGTGACTACTGAGGAATCACAAATATAGTGCTGGGGAGCAAACAAGTATGCTCCAGCAGTCCTGAACTTACCATCCACTGTCCTCAAAGAAATTCATGCTCCTGAGATGATGTTGGTGATGACTATGGTGCTGGTGAGGATCATCATTATCATATTTATACTCAATCTTTCTCTCTAAGCTAGATATAAGGCAGATTAAGAAGAATGTAAACCAGTGTGACACGGTGGGATCAAGTCTAGATTTGGACTAGAGGCCAAGATTCAAATCCCTGTTGAGCCATAAAAACTCATTGGGTGACCTTAGGCAAGTCACACTTTCACAGCTCTAGTGGAAGGCAAGAGTAAATCTTGCCTGAATAAACCTTTCCAGGAAAACCCTGGGATAGGGTCACTGCAACATAGAGTCAACAAGAAACGCATTTAAGAATAGACATATCAAGGGTAGCCCTTTAAATATCATACTACTTCATTTTCTCCTACTATTCTATCATTTAATTATTTTTCCTGCTATTTACATGCCTGCATATTTTTCACCTACATTGTGCTCTCTTTGCCAAATCTTGCTTTTTGTATAATTAGACTGCATACTGTGGGACAGATGGGAGAGATGTTTATTCATCTAAAAATGAATAAAACAAAATGATTGACATAAGGAGTTTATAGGTGCAATTATCCTCCCATTTATACTATTTAGTTACTCTGGATTCGTACCAGGGTAACTATAAGTGGAACTTGGCTCAGGAAAGCAGCCCGAGTCATGGGATACTGGTCAATAAAAAAAACAGACAGGCTTTCTTTCCTGTGCAGGTGGTGCTATATGTTATATCATATGTTTGTTCTGACTAACTCCTTGTATGTGTGAATTTCCCTTCCTCTGTGTATCATCTTCCAGTGAGGGCAGGAGAAGCAATTAAAGGTTACATTTATGGACAGATCCAAGCCACAGACCTTGGAAGCAGCACAACGTTTCCACACTCTCTGAGACCGCCTTTGGGTTTAGAGGTTTTGTGTCTCATTGAAACAACGATGTACAAAATATTCAAACAAGAAATTGTGTTTGGCTCTTTTGTGTGGATTTGGGGCCCTTCTCCTGGAAGATGACCGTGACAGCTGGAATAGTTCAGCACTCCTCAGGATTGAGTCCAGCATGTGCATCCACAAATGTAAAATAACTTGAAGATTTCCTCATAAATGCATACATATAGGCAATAAACCCCCATCCACAGCAGAAATAACATTTACTGTATCCTCCTGACCTCTGTTTCACCTCATCGTTTTTCAGTACATAAACTACTGTGTGTAGCAGATGTGACGTGCCATAGCTTGATGCAAGCCAGTACAACATCAGGCACAGTTCATTGAAAGAAATACCTTTGCCAAACAAAAGAAATACAAATAGGTGCAATTTCTTGCCACAGAGGAAGTCTAAATTTCTGGTGTTACTTGTGGACACTTGATGACGCAGCAACGCACCTTTGGACAAGTTTCTCCAGTGCCCCTCCCCAAAAAAGGTATTTCAATTTTGGAATAGTAAATCTGTTGTAACATTATGGCTACTATGATAAAAAGTGTGTGTGTGTGGGGGGGGGAGCCTAAAGAGGAAGGGAAAAATTATACTATATGAGTATTCCTCTGTGCTTCCATTGGGGTGCTGAGACTGAAGGACTTATGGAAGTGACTGGATTTCAAAATGCTCTAGGATGAATAACCACCGGCGTTGACAACAATCCCATTAATATTATAGTGAAGCCATAGAGTGGCTGCTGGTTTCTTTGTGCTGAGCTGGTAGCTCTTGGACAACTTCTTTTACTATTGGAGTGATGCATGGTAGTAAGGGACTGTGAATGATGGATCAAAAAAAGAGCAGGGATAGTTCAAGTAGCAACTGCCATCATGTCTGACAAAGGGGAAGAACAGATAGTTTTAAAGGACTGTGGCAATGCAGAAAAATGCCTCTCCCTTTGCTTCCACGCTGTTTACAAAGTGCTGTCACAGCAGAGCTGTTCTGAATTGTGGATGATGTGACAAATCTACCCGGCAGCTGTCAGCCACTGCTCACTATGAGAAATTTTCCTTCTGCTTTTCAGACCAGATCATTTATTCTGCTCAGCTTGAGGTCTATCCATTTGTCTGCAGGCAGAGATCTGGATAAGAGACGCTCTCTGGCATTAGGATGTTTAGCACTAGGATGTTTGATGTCATTGGTTTTAGCTTCGTTCAGGCAGTCGGCACAATACTTTCAAGCAACTCAAATTAAGTAAGTTAGATAATTATCAAAAAAAATTCCAGTCTATGTATAATTAATATTTCCAGAATTGTAATCTCCAACGTCTATAATTCATGTAGGAAGTACCTATGCCTGAATGTTTCTTGTAGAAAGTAACTGTTGTAGGGCCATATATTTCTGTGTGCTGATAATGATAATTAAGGTCCAGCTCATATCATTTCACAGACAATCCTGAGAAGCAGGCTCAAAACATTTTCCCAAAACTCAAAGAAATTATTTTGGAAACACTCATTACATTTGAAGCTAAGTAGCACTATAACTGTTTTGTAATAGGCAGTTTTAACATAAACACCACAAGTCTTTCTTACCAAAGCTAGTTGAGGACTTTTATGCCTTCAAGATTATCACAAGTCTTTCCTAGGTGCCTTGCCAAGTGAAGGAATAAATTTGAGAAGTCTTGGTTGCTCCAATCCCACACTGACATTGCAGAGTGTAATACTCCTTCTTTAAATTCTCTGTTTTCTTCACTCTCACCAGTACATCTCAAACCCTACTGGCAAAGGGTGGGAAGAGAAAAACAAGGCAGCCTATATTTCACAGCTATAGCTAAGAGGAAAAGAGGAGGTCCTGCATGGTCTCTGGGGTTCAGAGAGAGCAACTTCATTCCATTTCCCCTTGGCTGTTAGTCCTGCTTCTCTTGCCCATATCTGCAAATGACTCCAACCATGCCATGAGAAAATGGTGAACAAGTACTCACACAATGTCCAAAAAGAGACATATACTTGCATAAGCAGGGGTTATGCATATCTACGTCATTAACATGTTTTCAAGCATTATTTATTAAACTTTTACAAGATAGTTTTAACACAATGTGTTCTCCAAAAGCAGAATAAGAAAAAAAAAGTGGTCCCAAAAATGCATTTAAAAATGCCTTGGAACAACCATGGTGTTATTTTGTGACTCACAAAAGCACATAAAATTCATTTTCTCTTTACTTCATCCCTTCCAAATAACTTTTACTACTCTTGATTTATAGAGAATTTTTTCATGACTTAACTCAGAAAACAATAGACTCCAGGAAAAAAAATATTAATCTCTCAGGATTATAGGACGTTCATATTGTTCTGCAGAACAACATGGGGACCTTTGTCTTGTTGGAGCAAAGACAATAACATAAAACCAGTCTGCCAATTTTTTTTATAAAAACAACCTTCGTTGGAGTCTATTACAGCTGTTCACTAGCCAGCAGGAAAGCTGTAATGCCAAGTTGTTCTTCCACCCATCACAAGCCCAATTTCACAATGCTGTGGGTGAAAAGGGCACCTCCTTATTTCCTTCCTCTTACAAAATGTATTTTTCCCATGGCTATAAACTAGAAAAGTGAAGTAAATTGTTCTCAAGAAATATTCTCAGGGGCAAAGGTGTGTTTGTTTTTTTATGGCAGTTTTCCTCTTCCATCACTCAATAGCATTAGTGTATACATGTTGGCTTGAATCTGTATATAGAAACATGATGTGCCTAAGAGTTTGCATCTGTAGTTCTTTATACGGAGTCGTATTCTGCAAGTGACAGGGATTTCCTGAGATAACTGAATATGCTGCCTTTAAGACAAAATGACATAAAAGTCTTCAACATACATGTGGCTCTTATGAGCTTCTATCTCAGTCTGTAAGTGTGAATCTGATTCAGGGAAATTTGTATTTATTTAAGGGCTTTGTATGTTCCATAGGCTATTTCTCTGTCCAGACATTATAGACATGTATATGCTCAACACACAAGAAGAGAAGAAGGCTAGCCCTAGTTATTCTATCATCTCTTCCACTGCTTTTCTACCAATGGTAGGTAACAGGCCTGAAGGGGAGATGGTCTGGGGCCCATTGATACCCTTCATGTGAGTTGGAATTCCAAAATATCAGGTTTCCAAAATTCATAGCTGCTGCAATCCCTTTCAGACACTTACCCTCTGGGAAGAAGACAGTGATAAGACTAGCCACCTCACCAGACGGGGCTTGGGAAGCATCCTAGGATGCTTCCCTGCCAGTCCAGTGATGGATGGGCATGCTGCCGATCTCACAATATCCCTGCACTTTCGGCAGAGGCCCTGCCCACAAGTGGAGTGGAAGCATTGTACAATGCTTCCCCCTAACACAGGAGCCTGCCCATGTTGTGCTGCCAGGTTGAGCCAGCAGCACAGATCCTCACCACTTGGGAAACGCTTCCCCCATATGATGGGGAGGCTCCACTGCGAGTGAGCGTCACATGAGCTCATGCATTTGCCCCGCTGCCCCTCTGTTTCTTTGATGAAGTGAGATGCTTTGCCTAGCTTTTGTGATAAGTTCATAGGAATAGATTGGGTGGGACTGATTTACTCTCTCTCATTTGTTCAGTATACACATGGCAGTAACTCTTTTCTCTTTCACCTCCTTCTATAGTAGAGTCTCACTTATCCAACATAAATGGGCCGGCAGAACGCTGGATAAGCGAATATGTTGGATAATAAGGAGGGATTAAGGAAAAGCCTATTACACATCAAATTTGGTTATGGTTTTACAAATTAAGCACCAAAACATCATGTTATACAACAAATTTGACAGAAAAGGTAGTTCAATACGCAGTAATGCTATATAGTAATTACTGTATTTATGAATTTAGCACCAAAATATCACGATTTATTGAAAACATTGACTACAAACATGTGTTGGATAATCCAGAACGTTGGATAAGCGAGTGTTGGATAAGTGAGACTCTACTGTATTTATAAAATTCACATATGTATGCTCATAAGAACCCCGGTGGCGAAGTGTGTTAAAGCACTGAACTGCTGAATTTGCCGACCGAAAGGTTGCAGGTTCAAATCCCAGGAGCTGAGTGAGTGCCCACTTTTAGCTCCAGTTTCTGCCAACCTAGCAGTTCGAAAACATGTCAATGTCAATAGGTACCACTCCGGCGGGAAGGTAACGGCACTCCATGCAGTCATGCCGGCCACATGACCTTGGAGGTGACTACGGACAACGCAAGCTCTTCGGCTTAGAAATGAAGATGAGCACCAACCCCCAGAGTCAGACATGACCGGACTTAACATCAGGAGAAACCTTTTACCTTTATGCTCATTAACATGCAATAATATTAACCAATGCATCAACATAAGATATGCATGTTAAGAACCTTCATGTAAGAAGTGGCTCTTAAAGATCAATGCTGAACAATGGTTTCATTCTACTTGACATCATTTTCACATCTTCTTTATGAGAAACAGCTAATAATCAATTCATAGTTGTGTATATATCCATGTAAACCATCCCTACAGATGTCTTAAATGTGCATGTACCCTGCCTGAAAGACTCTACTTGCACATGTATTGTAAATAAAGATTCAGAAGTCTCCAGGTTAAGAGTTTTATGAGAATGTTTTAAAAATTGTGCAATGTTATAGATAAAATACGAGTGAATTTTCACAACTTCACAAAGTTTGGTTTTGCTAACCCTTCTCTCCTGACATCATTGCCATGTGTGTTTCCTTTCACTTTCATCCCCTCCAACTTGCTGGAACTACTGGAAAATTCAGCAGAAGGCTAGACGGTCACACTAAAGACTTTTAAGGACTGCCTTTCGCTACATATACTTATATACAAACTATAATTTGGTAAAAAAAAAATTAAAATGCTTTTCCCTGAATGCCCAAACATTCTATAAGGGGTTGTAGGGCTGTTTTCACCATATTTGATATCTTTTTTAACATTGGGAAGTGAATTGAAGTCATTCTTGTTCACTTCTTGTTTCACAGAAGGTTTCATAATTGTTCACCCCTGCTCCCCCCCCCCCCCCACACACACACAGGCAGACAAAAAAACAACATTTTCCCCCATTTTTTAAACCTCTGGGATACATTGGTGACCCTAGAGGGGCCACATGCAGCCCATAGGCCATACTTTTGTTCACTCTTGGACTAAATGTTACAAAGGATGAGAATAGAAAACCTAAATCAGCATGTTTGTCCTTTGATGTTTTGTGGTTTTCTTGCTTTTTTTGGTGTGTGCAATTTTACCTTCAAGATTGTAATAATTTAAGGACAACAGTATGAAACTCCAGGGCAATTAAACCATGTGAGGTGATTCATATCATTTCCATTTTTATGGGGATGTTTATAAAAAGCTATTTTTATGTGATCACCTATTCCAGATGACCAAGCGACAGAGATATTGCCAAGTGCTTTTGTCCGCCCTAACTAACTTTATATTCTTTCTCAAACTCAGAAGCTAACCAGAGCTACACATGATTCTGTTTGTGTTATGCATGCACACTCATGGGCACACTTATGGTCACTTTTTTTGTTCTTAAGTCTCTACCCACCCCACCTTCATCCAGACCCCCAGTTTTATGTTATTATTCACTCCTTCAGCTTGCAATTGCTCTCTGTCCCCCAGCACTCCTTAGGGAGAAACTCTCTTCATGCTTTCAGAACCATGACTCTAGGAAAAACCACAGCAAAGCCAAGAAACAACAATAGAGGATAAATTATAATGCTGAGTTGTAACCATTTTCAGGGAATGTTGATTCAGAATGTTAACTTTTTCAGTGTGTCATTTTATGCCTTTATACCACAATCCTCACTTCAGCACATCCCAATTGGGGAAAGGGAACTAATGCCAGTTTTGTATCAGTTACTTTTATAGGATGGGCTTTGTGCTGTGTTATTCTTTCCGTAATCCTAAGCACAAAATGCTTGGCATTTATCAGCTGCATCTAAGCTTCTGTGATCCTGTGTAGCTCTTCGTAGTGCAGAAACCTATTAAAAGAAGCTTATTAAGTAAACTAGGCCACATCCAGCTGGCAGCTTCCAGGCTCCCAATTCAGCACTGTGTCACCATGGGATGCTGAGACTTTCCAGCATGACTGACAGTAAACATAGCCTTAGAAGTTGGAAATAAGTTACTTTTCTGATTACAACTTTCAAAATATCAGCCAATATCTAAGCTCATTATATTAGACGTAGGCTTCCCAAGAGTTTAACAATATAATCAACATGCTATCAACTTTCTACCAAGAGTAAAGGTACCAAATATTTGGGGGGGGAAAGAACCTAGTGAGTGTTCATTCCCCTCAATGCTAAATCTCGCAAATTTGTTGAGGAAGCTATGGACGCAAACACTATTCTCATGTATTTCTTTATTCCAGATGTGAGTAACCATGGGAGCTCTGGGAATCACAGTTCTGCCCCTCAAACTCTCTTCAAGATGCACAGACTGTCAAAAATAGCACTCCAATACCCAGAATTCCACTTCTGGTTTTGAAAAACAGAGGTTTTTAGAATGTTAAAAATGTGTTGAAGAGAGAACTTGGTTTGGAAGATGAATTACCATTCCTAGAGGGACATCTTTTTTTTTTTTTTACCAAGAAAAAGGACCATTTGGGGAGGGACGGATGGAGGCCATATGTGGCCCATGGGGCTTCTTTTATCCACTACTGTTTCTAGGCTCTTGGCTGATATTCCCCCAAATGGTTGTGCTCAAAGTTACCGGTATTCACTCTACCTCATGTTGTGCCTCATTTCCCAGACACTACAACTCTTTCTTCCTATCCCAGACATGTAAATCAGCCACTTCACCATATGTCTCCCAACATGTGGTGGAAAATGTCAAGAATAAGGGGGAAATTACAGGGCCAGACAGCAAATATGCTTAAATACAATCAGTCTTGTACCTACTGTTCATTCTCTTATACAGATTGGATATGAGAACTGATAGGCTTCTAGTTAAGGATTTGACCAAGGTCAGGTACAGAGTGTGTGGAGTTTCCCTCTGAGATACTCAAATGGTCTTCTGTATCCTTAAATTACTTGGCAAAAGGAAAAAGTACTGCGGAAGCAGCTTTATTTATCATATAGATCTAAAAATCTGCTCTACTAATATGAATACTGTGGAGCAAAAGTATAGAAAATGTACTGTGCATACTTTATTATTAAGTAATCACCATAAAAACCCATTTGTCCTATTTAGAAAGGGCTATCCACCACAGGGCCAACTATGAAAGTCAGGTCAGTCAGATATCTCCAGGAACATATTCGGTGTGTCATGAAAAAGAAGCAAATGTTTGGTTTACAATTTGTGCTTCTTGTATTTATAGTACTAGAGACTGAAAAGGGTATGTGAGAGATTATTTCCTGCACCAAAGGAATTAGATATGCACCTTGGGGTAAAATGGGGAACATTTGTTACTCCAAAAAGAATTGGAAAGGGTCTCATGGGCCATTGAATCCAACTCACTGTTCAACGTATGATCTCCAGCTGAAGTATCCCCAACAACTGTCAAGCCTCCTTTTGAAGATCCAGAGAAGGAGACCCTACAACCTCTCTAGATAATTGGTCCCATTGCTGAACCGCTCTCACTGTCAAGAAGTTTCTTTTAATGTTCAATCAAAACCTATTCTCTTGTAACTTCAAACCATTTGATTTCATCTTACCCTCTGCAGCAGCAGAAAACAGGTCTCTCTCTGACAGTCCTGTGATATTTGAAGAAAGCAAGCATGTCACCTCTTAGCATTTTCTTCACCATGTTGAACATGCCCAGCTCCTTCAATTTTTCCTTATATGTTTTGTTCTCCTTACCTCTTATCATCCTTGTTGTGCTTCTCTGTACCTGCTCTAGCTTGTGCAGCAAAATATCTTGGATCAGCTCTGCAACAAGTTAGCTCATTGAATTAGTTTTGATACTGGTCAGTGAGTAAAACCAGAGAATTGACCAGAATTCCCCAAGAACAGAGCCCAGGATTGTACTTTAAATAAGAATGAATATGATGACTTGCTGGAACCATCCATAACCAAGCTGTAGGACTCAAGAACATCGTCTTTCTTCTAAACTGTTATGGATATTTATTTATTTATTTATTTACTTACAGTATTTATATCCCTCCCTTCTCACCCCGCAGGGGACTCAGGGCGGATCACATTGTACACATACAAGGCAAACATTCAATGCCATATAACATAGAACAGAGACAGACGCAGAGGCAATTTAAACCTTCTCCAGCTTCCAGCTTCCTGAGTGTATGCTTGATTCGGGCCACAGGGGGAGCAGCTGCTTCATCATCCACTGTGACAGCAACTTCCTCATTCCAACGGCGGCTGGATGATTTTTTTATGGTGTCGTAAATTAGCCTCCCTACATATAAGTGGAACGTAAATTTCCTACTTGATAGGTACAACTATCTTTCAGGTTGCTTAAGTCAGCAATGAGCAGGGGCCATATTTTATTTTTAATTGTCAGGTGCTCACCCCGACATGAGCTGGCCTCAAACTCATGACTTCTTGGTCAGAGTGATTTATTGCAGCTGGCTGCTAACCAGCCTGCATCACAGCCCGGCTTCAGCATATCTCTAGATTCAACCTTCTTACCACCTCATCACAATTACAGTCATCCCCCATTTTATGGGCAGACACCATAAATTACTGGGAGTCACAGCTGCCATCAGAACACTTCCGGTCGTCACCCCCCCCCCCCCCCCCGCCCCAACAGAACTACAGAGCAATCTTGAAATTGGGCAGATCTATAATCACAGGGAGAAATCATGAATTTTACCAAAATAGAGCTAAGGACCCATTATTTTGGCTCAAAGCAACATGTGATGGGGTCTGTGACAGTCTCCATTCTTGCCATGGTGAAACGGGCATTCCGATGGGTGGTCCTTAGCAGTGAAGTGTCCTTAGCATGCAACTATCATCCCTCTTTACAGAAGTGCATAATAACTCCTCCCCTTTGCAAATTTCTTTTAAAAAAAATATTAATGACTAGCTGTGCCCGGCCACGCGTTGCTGTGGCTTAGTCTGGTGGTGTTGGTCAGTCTACATTAGGTTGTATTTATGCTGTGACCTCCACCCTTCTTTATACTCACATTAGTAGTAGTATTTGAAGTCTGTTACCTTCTTCAATTTTTGTGTTGATTGATAATTGCTTGAGATCCCTGTTGTCTTTGGTTTGTTGTTAATTGTAATGTCTGATTCTGCTGAGTGCTGTTTATATTTTTATTGTGGTACAATAGTCTTTCTTTTGTTTTGCCTGTGTAGGTGTTTATTATTGTTGTTGTTGTAGTGGTCATGAAGGCTGGATAAGTTAGATGCTACTGTATTGTTTTTTGGAGGCCCAGTGTAGCACTGACTGGCCTCTCAGCCTCAGTGCCTGGCTGTTTCTTGCCTGTGATGGTGTTGATTCTTATTGTTGTTGTCGTTGTTATTATTGTAATTGTTTTTTTGGAGGCCAAGTGTGAATGTAGGGATTGGGGAGGTGGATGAGTTGTGTTGTCAAATTTTGTATTTGTTATAGTCACAATGCGTTGTTGTGAGTTTTGTGGGTCCGGATTGTGGTTTTGTGGTGTGGTTGTGTTGTTACAACTGAGAGGCAAGGCTTTTGCGTTGTGTTGCCAAGTTTTGTATTTGTGGGGCGTTTAGTTGTGTGCCAAGTTTTGTATTTGTGGGGCGTTTAGTTGTGTGCCAAGTTTTGTATTTGTGGGGCGTTTAGTTGTGGGCCAAGTTTTGTATTTGTGGGGCGTTTAGTTGTGTGCCAAGTTTTGTATTTGTGGGGCGTTTAGTTGTGTGCCAAGTTTTGTATTTGTGGGGCGTTTAGTTGTGTGCCAAGTTTTGTATTTGTGGGGTGTTTAGTTGTGTTGTTATAGTCACGATGCACTGTTGTGTTTTGTGGGTCCAGATTGTGGTTTTGTGGTGTGGTTGTGTTGTTACAACTGGGAGGCAAGGCTTTTGCATTGTTTTGTCAAGTTTTGTATTTCTGGGGCGTTTAGTTGTGTTGTTATAGTCACGATGCACTGTTGTGTTTTGTGGGTCCGGATTGTGGTTTTGTGGTGTGGTTGTGTTGTTACAACCGGGAGGCAAGGCTTTTGCGTTGTGTTGCCAAGTTTTGTATTTCTGGGGCGTTTAGTTGTGTTGTTATCGCATGATGCGTTGTTGTGAGTTTTGTGGGTCTGGATTGTGGTTTTGTGGTGTGGTTGTGTTGTTGTAACCTGGAGGCAAGCCTTTTGCATTGTGTTGCCAAATTTCGTATTTCTGGGATGTTTAGTTTTGTTGTTATAGTCACTGCGCAAACAACTTTATCCTTTTATATATATAGACTAGCTGTGCCCGGCCACGCGTTGCTGTGGCGAAGAATGGTGGTATGGGAAATAAAGTATTGAGGAATTGGTGGTAGTTAAGGTAAAGGGTAAACGTTTTCCTCGGACATTAAGCCCAGTCATGTATGATTCTGGGGGTTGGTGCTCATCTCCATTTCTAAGCCGAAGAGCCGTCGTTGTCCGTAGACTCCTCCAAGGTCATGTGGGATGACTGCATGGAGCGGCGTTACCTTCCCACCGGAGCAGTACCTATTGATGCACTCACATTTACATGTTTTTGAACTTCTGGGTTGGCAGAAGCTGGGGCTAACAGTGGGGGCTCTGTCAGTTCCCCCAATTCAAACCTGCGGCCTTTCGGTCCAGAAGTTCAGCAGCTCAGCGCTTTAACATGCTGTGCCATCAGGGGACATTATTTCCTAAAGGTTGTGAATATGCAATATTTCTGATTGGTTTTTTTTGTCTGTTGGAGGCAAGTATGAATGCTGCAATTAGGAAAAATGATTAGGATGTAATGGCCTTGCAGATTTAAAGCCTAGCTGTTTCCTCCCTGAGTGATTTGTTTGTTGGGAGGTGTTAGCTGGCCCTGATTGTTTCCTGTCTGGAATTACCTTGTTTTCAGAGTGGTGTTGTTTGCGATATTTTATATGCTTCTACTGTCTGTGGCCCTGAGAAAACAGAGGATTGGCCAGACTTTGATGATGGGAATCCTTTGTTGGGAGGTGTTAGCTGGCCCTGATTGTTTTCTGTGTGGAATTCCCCTATTTTCAGAGTGTTGTTCTTTATTTAGTGTTCTGATTTTAGAGATTGTATTGTTCTGTTTTATTATACCACATTAATTTTTATATATTCTGATTTTAGTGTTTTTGAATACTTGGAGCCAGATTGTATTCATTTTCACGGTTGACCGCAACACAATAATAATAATAATAATAATAATAATAATAATAATAATAATAGTAAGGATAGTAATGATAGTAATAATAATGACTTTGGTAATACATAGTGCTTCACTGCCTTCTCAGCTTCCTTTCTGGAAGAATCCTTTCTTGGGAGGTGTTAACTGGCCCTGATTGTTTCCTTTGTGGAATTTCCAATTTCCTTGCTTTATTTACTTTCTTTATTTCTTTATTACTGTCCTGGTTTTAGAGATTATATTGTTCTGCATTATTCTATCCTAGAAATTATTTCATATCAAAGTAGAATCTCACTTATCCAACATTCGCTTATACAATGTTCTGGATTATCCAACACAGTCTGCCTTTTCATAATCAATGTTTTTGTAGTCAGTGTTTCAAATTCATTGTGATATTTTACTGGTAAATTTGTAAATACAGTACAGTAGAGTCTCACTTATCCAACATAAGTGGGCTGGCAAAATGTTGGATAACCGAATATGTTGGATAATAAGGAGACGTTAAGGAAAAGCCTATTAAATATCAAATTAGGTTATGATTTTACAAATGAAACACCAAAACATCATGTTAGACAACAAATTTGGCAGAAAAAGTAGTTCAATACGCAGTAATGCTATGTAGTAATTACTGTATTTATGAATTTAGCACCAAAATATCACGATATATTGAAAACATTGACTACAAAAATGCGTTGGATAATCCAGAACGTTGGATAAGCGAGTGTTGGATAAGTGAGACTCTACTGTAATTACTACATAGCATTACTGCGCATGGAACTATCTTTTCTGTCAAATTTGTTGTATAATATGATGTTTTGGTGCTTAATTTGTATAACGATTACCTAATTTGATGTTTAATCAGCTTTTCCTGAATCCCTTCTTATTATCCAATATATTTACTAATCCTGCCGGCCTGTTTATGTTGGATAAGTGAGAGTCTACTGTATATTTCTAATCTTATATTATCTGCTCAGAACTGGATTATATGAAGCCCTTTCTTCACAGTTGTATAAAATGCACACTGAAGTGGATTATATGGCAGTGTGGAGTCAAGATAATCCAGTGCAAAGCAGATAATATAAGATTATAAATGGGTTATATAGCTGTGTGGAAGGACCTTGAGTCTACACTGCCATATAATCCAGTGCAAATTAGATAATCTGAGGAAGAAGCCTAAGTGAGGCCTAAATTTACCTGTCCCCTAACTGAAACCTGGCTGTCCCTTGGTTGCTAGGCAACGAAGTGGGCAGAGATTAGCCCTCTAAACTGGCAGCAATTGGATAAAAACAATTATTGCTCTCCCTCTAATGAGGACTTTATTTTTCTTTTCTTTTTGTTGTATCAACCTAGAGGCGTGGATGATGGGTTGTGTTGTCAAATTTCGAGGTTGGGGGTCCTGTAGTTTTGTTGTTTTGTCCACTGCCCTGATGCCATCACTCTTTTATATATATAGATAGACATAGCGTAATAGAGACATTGTAGAACAGTGAACAGGCAGGGTTTTTTTTTTTTTGCTGGTTTGTTCCAATTATGATATTGTTCTTAGCAGAGAACTGTCATCCCTGTTTATAGAAATACATAATTACTCCTTCCTACAGAAAGAAGTGGCTTAAAATAGCATCCCTGTCTTAGGTGTCCAATGGGTTTTGATGCAGGACAATTGGATCCCATGGAAAACAATGGTTTAAAACAGCATCCTGGTCTCAAGGGTCCAATGGGCTTAGATGCAGAACTATTGCATCTCATGAAAAGCAATGGTATAGAACAGCATCCCTGTCTCAAGGGTCTAGTGGGCTTAGATGCAGAACTACTGCATCCCATGGATTTTGGCAGATTTGCATGAAGGAAAAAAGCTGGGGGCTGAGACTTATTGCCTATGTGCGATGAGGAAGTTAGTGGGCACCTACGGAGAAGCACTAAAAGTCTGATGAGAGGAAAATGAATGAAAATGAGTGAGGGAGGACTGGAAGGTATGATCAGCCTCCGATTCCTCTCTTTACTTAACCTAGAGATGCCTCTTAATACTGCCGTCTGATAAGGTCTCTAAAAATAACCTTCAAGCCCTGCCAGAGTATCTGTGATTTAAAACATGCTACCTCTCTTTTTCAAATGGCATCATCAGAAATGAATGATTGCTGTGAGTTCTGGGTCCACATTGTCTTCACATGAGACCCTGGAGGGCTGCAGTCTCTTATTGTTGCCCCTGTCCTCCAACATCTTCCCCTAAAAGGTTAAGGAACAAAGCTACCCCCCTCAAAAAAAGTAACGATAAGTACCCCATCTGGTGAATATTATGGGCAATTTCACTACATTTACATGTATTTTATGATCTCCTCACCTATTTTTAGGACTTTACGGGATTTTTTTTTCCAAACCAGGTAAAATAGCCAATAGTACCTCAGAAAATTGGGAAAGTACTATTGGTCATTTAGAGTAGAACGTGGCTACTCTAATTTTTTTTTCAGACATGCTTAGTGATACACATGCTGGCTTTGGGGGTACACATGCAGTCTATCAGCTCCTTCTTTCCACTCCGGTTCCTGAATATCTCATTTTTATACCTGGGATCAATTTGGCCATGAAAATAAACACTGACGCTGCAATCCTAGATATACGATCCTGGGAATAAGCTCTGTGTAATTAAGCAAGCTTTTTTCTGAATAAATATGCATAAATTTGCACTGTGAATGTTACCCAGTGTGCTGTTCTTGGTAGCCTATGAATAAATAAACAGGATATGATACTTTCTAGCATGTACACTGAATTACAGAGAATAGACTTTGCACAAGCTGAACCCAAGTTGAACCAATGTAGGCCCCCTTCCCAAAACTTTGGACAAAGAGGCAAAAGGAAAACATCCTGAGGAGTAGCAGAAAAATAATGCTGGAATACAGAATAACTTGAGCATCAGTTTATCAGGCCAAATGTTGTAGATGCCTTAGGCTGTTGAGACAAACTAGGTTGTACTGGATGAAAGTACAGCATAGAGTGAACGTACAATGTAATTTCATCCAGACCCTCAACATTATTTTAATATGTTTTTTCCTTTCCTAAATAGCACAAAACAACTTTATTGACTTTGTACCCCTTCCAAAATCAAGAGTACGAGGTACGCTCCTTGAAAAAGCAATCTTTCTTCAGATGTTGCATGTGAGCTGGAATGCCAGATCTGACATGCTGAATAATGTGCCATTTCGACAGGCTCACAAGAGCTTCCCGCTGACATTAAAGATCCTTCAATCATGTGTTAGTAAACAGGATACTCTGTTTCTGTAAAGTGTTACTGATCTTTTCCCCTCTCAAAGTGCATTTGAAAATGTCACAAGAACTAGCCTCAAGTGATGGTACAAAGCGTATGTTTTTCATTTAAAAGCAGGAAGGGCCAACCCACATTAAGCACTATGGGACATATTTTACATTTCTCTTGTTGTTGCCAATTGTAATTTCATGTATGTGATAGGATGCAATATGCTTGTAAGTGCTTGCTGGAATGTGTGGTTTTATTAGGAATTAACCCATAATTATAACAGTGCTACTGGGCATGGTGCTAGGAATTTACTTGGTAAGCTCTGGAAGTGCTGACTGCTTCATTCCTTCTAAGGAGCAAAAACTGGGTTAGATAAAAGCAGGCAAAAGACAGCTCTTCCTTTAAAATGCTGTGCTCTTGTTTTTATGTCAATTTCAATTAGCCATATTCCCTGCCACCACCACCACCACCTCCTCCTTTTCTTTTTACATTCTTTCTAACTCTGATTCTAGACATATAAGTCCAATATCAATCTATCATAAACTGAAAATATTATTTCTTTGGTTGGCAGCTAGAATTCCAGCCAAGTAGACTCCCCTCTAACCTCCACTGGGTATGTTTTGAACTATAGAAATCTCACAATGTGATATACTGTCCCTTTAAATTTTACCCTATTTCGGTGGTTATTTTCTGCTTTTTGTTTGACACTCGGTTTAGTATTTTAAAAAACCCAACAAAAATCATCATGGCTGACTGTAGCTATGAGGTTGTCTGTGGTTAGCTCCCCAGCTTATATGAAGTTACGTATGTTACATCTGGCAGCAAGGATCGTCTTACCCATTGCCGTTACACCCTCAAAGGGTCAAGATGAGAGAAACACAGAATAAATTTCTTGAAGGAGAATTATATGACGGCCGTAGGCAGTAGGAAACCAGGTGGAAACCAATCACTGGAGCAGTTCTTGGCTGCAAAATGAAACAAAATCCTCTGGAACATTGCAGCTATTTTGCCATGAGCAAATCTAGGACAATGAACACAGCACACTTTGCCGCAATTAGCCAATGTAGTTCGGGAAATTCAAGGGGAAAAATAACCCCATCTCATACAGCTTTCCCACCCAAAAGGCAAGAAAGGAAAGACCATAAAAGATTGGTAATGGATATTGAACATATTTTATTAAAGGAATGCACACATACCAATACATTTATAAACAAGGTAAAACAGACAATGTAGCAGAAAAATTCTATAGAGCAATTGCAATATGATCCCCAGAAATTTGTAAAGCTATGAAATATGTATGGGAATTGTAATAGCAACATATATACCGTAAACGCATATCAGAACAGCCAGTCAGCATGGGCAAAGACTGATATTTCATAATCTAGTGATTTAAACATAAACTCAATTTTGACTGGTGAACACTTTATAAATTTCTCATAACACAAACATTTACTTTGAATAACCACCATCCAAGCCTGCTCACAACTAAATATAGCATATATATTAAATGTCTTTATTAAAATACATATATCAAAGACATCAGAGTAACTTACAAAAAATATTCAAACAAATTACACAATTAGAAACGAATAACAAACAATAATAATAATAATAATAATAATAACAATAACAACAACAACAACAACAATTATAATAATGAAAATCAATAAGAAAAATTAAACCATTATCAGGACCTCAAAATCAAACAGCAAAGGCTCTGGCATAATTCAGTACAGGTAGTCCCAATGGTAATTGGTGCACTGGGTACTGTGCCAAAAGATATCAGCCGGCATTTGAAAACCGTAAGCATTGGCAAAATTACAATCTGTCAACTGAAAAAGGCCACCTTACTAGGATCCGCACACATCATCTGAAAATACATCACAGAATCCTAAACGCTTGGGAAGTGTTCGACTTGTGATTCTGTGATACGAAATCCAGCATATACATCTTGTTTGCTGTGTCATACTCTGTCTTTGTGTCAATAATAATAATAATAATAATAATAATAATAATAATAATAATAATAATAACTAAATCCATATTAAACTTTCAGTAATAACTTAAAGCTAGTTTAGGACTTTAGCACATGATGTCTCTATCCCACACCATTTGTGCAATTAGGCATACCACAACTTACCTGGGTACCACACTGATGCAAATGTCAACACAACTGTGTCACTTCAGCAGTCCAGGGTCCTCCAGCCACACCTCCGGATAAACAGCATAACTTATGTTCTTTAACATAACATCTTTCTTTTACCATGAAGGAAGAGGAGGACAATTCCTCCCCTTGATGTTACCATGAAGGCACAGAAGCGCCTTGGGATCATCGCACCAGGTACGTTGTGGTGTGATTGGGGGCTATTGATAGATTTTTCCCATCAATTGATGGGAAAAATCTATCAATAGCAGTGGACAAGTTTGTCACCAGGAAGTGGCACATCAGCAATAGGTTGTGCACAGCTTCATGCATTAGGGACCATCCCCCTTAGTAACGATCCTGCTTCTGTACCTGTTTGCACCCTCCTTTAAAAGTTTTAAAACTCTGTACAGCAAAGTTTTAATATACTACAACACAGTAGGCTTAGACATTTCCAGGTGATGTTATAATTCGTTTAATTGTAGGTAAACTAGTGACCTACACTAAATAATATTTTAAGCTGTTTTCAGGTATCTGAGTAGTATGACCATAGGGTATGAATCAATGCTATAATGTGTTATATATTTTATAACTCACATAGCATCCTGATGAATGGTCCTAAATGAAGACAAGGCCAGAATGTGTGCAATACATCTGCCATTACAGCCAGGCATCCCTATGTATTAATTTCTCAAATATTCTGAGCAACTGATAGATTGCAACTGCATTTATGAGGCAGGGGATACAACTCTGTTGATATAATGGAATCTGAAGCATGGGAAATGCCACACCACCCACTATCTGTAGAGATGCTCAGATATGCTACATATTAAGACATTCAGCACTCTTGCAGTATAATGTTTCTCCAGTCTCTTCAAAGGCTGCAGAAAGGTATCACTTCAATCAGTAACATGAAGGAAGCAGAGAACCAATTTTGCAGTTTATGGTTGTACTCAGGAAGATGTCATAGCACTATCAATTTGAACAAATGTTAGACGATGCCTTGAGAAACTAATTTGTTGCTGGCTTGTACAATGAACAGATATAGAAAAAGTTACTACCTGTCTCTGAGCTCTAAGATTCTGAGAAAGCAGTTTGCACTATGGGAAGTACTGAGAAAGAACTGCCAGAGACTTACCATAAAAGTGTAGTTTCTCAGGGTCAAACTACACATAACGTTGAATACATATCATGCAGCTCTGATTTTTTATTTTATTTTATTGAGTCAGAAAGCTCAGGCTCACAGTATGAAATGAGGTGGTTTAATTCTTTCCTCCACAACGAAAAGTCCTTGTGATTTTTATTTCCCTGTTATAACTGCTGTATGGGGTGCTGATTTGGGGTGTAGAATGAATTGAATAGAATAGAATACCTTTATTGTCATTGTACTATTGCATAATGAAATTAAATGCCTTCCCCAGCACACACCACAAAAGAACACATACATTTCTCCACACCCCAATCACCATTGCACAGCCCCCAATGCCACGTCAATGTGAAACCATGGAATTCAACATAGTCATAAAAAGGATAAAAGCTATCTCTCAAGGTGCTTCCAGATATGCCAGAAATGTGTGCCACAGTGGGTTTTTAAAACCCACTGAGGCACACATCTGTCCTCCCCCCCCCAAAAAAAACAGGTTTTCTTGGGGGTGTCCCCATGCCATCCCAGTAAACTCCAAAGCCCCCAAAAGAAGTCCTTAAAGGAAATAAAAACTTACCAGGCTGCCATTAAGGTACTTTTGGAGTTTTCCTGGCATGTAGAAATGACACACCAGCAGTACCTTAGTGGTGGCCCAGTAAGGTTTTTTCCCCCCCACAATTTTAGGTTAGTTTGGGAGGGCTGGGGGGAGGGGATGGGTGCCATCCTGCACCTTTGGGCTCCAGGAACTCACCCCCGGGTAGTTCCAGGTGGGCCTGTAGGTGAGTCTCCACAGGCCCACTACCCCATTTGATTCGAGCCTATTAGGAAAGCCCAGATCTAATGGGATATCTAATCAATTTAACTCATTAATTAATGAGTTTAGACACCAGTCTATGTGGAAGGATTGTGTTAAATGTGGAACTGAAGTCTGCAAATGTGGTTTGACACCATTTTAACTGCCATGGTTCAATGCTATGGAATCATGTAAGTTGTAGTTTTACATGGCCTTTAGACTTCAGTGCCAAAGAGTGCTGGTGCTTCACCAAACTGTAACTGTAATTGAGGCATTACAAGTAAAATTGTATCAAGTTAAATTAGTTCTCCAGTGCAGATGCAACTTTGAACAGGGAAATGGCTGGGTAAGGTATTAAACCTTCTTCCCCAGATTAGATCATCCCAGTCAGGACTAGAGAAAGGGAGCACTGGCCTTACTTTTGACTGGAAAAAAACCAATACAGAACTGCACACGGCTATAGATTGTAATGTGCCATGTGTCTTTACGGGCATATCCACATGGACAGGCCCGTAGCCAGGATTTTGTTTCGGGAGGGGCTGGGATTTTGGTTCGGGGGGGGGAGGGTTTGAGTCTGAGCAGTAGAGGGTCTACCCTAGCAAACCTATTGTATCCTTACCCCAATACCCCCATGCATATGGGATATATTGAGCATGGTGATCAGTTCATGATATGAATAAACATAATAGTTTAAATAATATATGTAAGGCCTTCTCGCGGACCACCCTGAGAATTTGGGGGGGGGGGCTAAAGCCCCCCCCCAGCTACATGCCTGCACATGGACAAATGTTATTCTTCTGGTGGGTTTTTGTATTGTGTATATTGTTCTTTTTCCCATGCAATTCAAACAAAAGTTTGGTAATCATGGGATTTTGAATGGGAATGTGACAAAAAATGACTTTGTATTGTGCAGCTTTTATCACTTGAAATAACTCAGTCTGGAAGAGATGTGCACAACATGTCAGGCCCCAAGAAAGACAAACCAAGAGTTAACTGCGTTAGTCTATTTAGGAGCGGGCTTTTTAATATTCCTTTTAGTGATAGGGCATGTATGTGAAAGGAAGTAGTCCAAAAATGTAAATTCTCTGCCAGTCCTGTCTTAATCCAGGGCTGGGGAGAGAGAAGGAATGCTTATCTTGAGAAAAGGATTGGAGTAATAGACATCAAACAGCAGAAGAATGGCTCTGCAGAGAAAAGAAGAATGGGAAAAGGCAGCTGAAAAAGATACTCTTCACAGTTCCAGCTGAGCATTATGAGGTTTTACTAGCAGCCTCATTATCTTTAGTGAGATATTATGCATGATGCACGTAACATGCACCCAAGGAAAGGTTCTGCAAAACCGTTCTTTAACCAAACCCAGCTAGCTGGGTTTTTAAAAAAATATAATTTCTCTGTGTCTGATTTCTTAGCTGAGGAAGCTATATGCATTATAACATTAAGCTAGCAATAAAGAAATTATAGTAGCCCTTTGGGTATACCACATAAAAGTAGAATTGATGCAAGCATGTTGGAGATGGCAGCAGGATTTGCCTCTGATCTGGATGTGGCTATGCTACCTGAAACAACCCTATCTGTGTTGTACTAGCCAAATCTGGATAGATAGAACAGGGCATGTACATTTCTCTAGTTATTCCTCCCAGGTCTTGTTGCATCTGCATTATAGTTCCCATAAGGAGATGAGTTTGCCATGGTGATGACTTTATCTGTCATTCTTTCTAGCAGTCATTCCATTTTCCGTATTTGTATTTGATGTTTCATTCTTGAATAAGAATTGCACAAGTATTCCAGAATTGCACAAGTATACCATTCTATTCCTAAATAGTTTCAGAGGTGTTTTGCAGGCTTATGGTCGCAAAGTACGGAAACATTCACATGACGTTTTGTTTATCTGATGTGTCTCAGAAGATCATAATCTCCATGACAACAATAGATAGGTCTCTGGTCAGGAAGAAGATTTTAAGTAATTAGAAGAATAGGGTGATTTTCATTTAGGATGGATGGATCATTATCTGCTTTGAAACCTCCATAGGGATGTGAGATCAAAACTTGACATTAATTAGTTCATAAACTGAATCTAACAAGTTTGGATGTCTTGAGTGTAAAATGAGTCATTACTTGGATCCTTTTTTACACACACACACACAGACATCTTTGTAATTCAAACTAAGTTAGATAATGAGTTCTTTTGGATTTTCTGAATCTCTGTGGTTTGCATGGTTGATATGACTAAGTAGCCAAACTCTTGCACTTATTCCTTCGTGGTGTCAGCAATATGTTGAATTTTGCAACAGATGGGCATTTTGATGTCGCTTCTGAAGCTGCTGCCTCCACCCATGTCTCCAGTTTGATCTGCTCTTGCAAACAGACTGTTAGTTAAATGGAAGCTGGTGCTTGGCATAATCAACAAAAGACCGTCTTTAGTGAAGGGAAAGTCTGTTAGAATGAGCTTCTTATTTTGGAGAGAAAAAATGACTTTCCTGCCACTGATTAGACTGCTAAGTGGTATGTGTGCATATGTAAAGAGGAGTGTGAGCTGAAATGAAATCATGCATAAGAGTATTAGGACTTCATCACATGAGGCAGGCAAACTGGCATTGAAGCTGGATGATCACTTTTGGCAAAGGTCCTTGTTGCAGAATGCCATGTGCATCCCACTAGTGATCTGTCTCCTCCCCATGATTCTCCTGCCCCTTGTTATTGGTGGGAAAAATCCATTAATTGCTCACTCACAATCCCACAACATTACCATCGCTTACCTTGGTACAATGGGTCTGCTTCTGTGCTGGCATTTCAGCATTACAAATGAAGAGGGGTGCAATATCAAAGGTGCTCAACACAATATGTAATCACTATTACATGATAGCATCACAGCAATGGAATAGCAGTTTTTTGCAACAAAGTATTTAGCTTGCAGGTGAGAAACTAGCAAAAACTACAATAAAAATAAAGCTACAGTAGAGTCTCACTTATCCAAGCTAAACGGGCAGGCAGAAGCTTGGATAAGTGAATATCTTGGATAATAAGGAGGGATGAAGGAAAAGCCTATTAAACATCAAATTAGGTTATGATTTTACAAATTAAGCACCAAAACATCATGTTATACAACAAATTTGACAGAAAACGCAGTTCAATACACAGTAATGTTATGTTGTAATTACTGTATTTAAGAATTTAGCACCAAAGTATCACGATATATTGAAAACATTGACTACAAAATGGCTTGGATAATCCAGAAACTTGGATAAGTGAGACTCTACTGTATTACATTTATTATTTTACTCTATTTATTATTACATGTATTATTTTCCTGTATTTATTATTACAGTAGAGTCTCACTTATCCAAGCTAAACGGGCTGGCAGAAGCTTGGATAAGCGAATATCTTGGATGATAAGAAGGGATTAAGGAAAAGCCTATTAAACATCAAATTAGGTTATGATTTTACAACTTAAGCACCAAAACTTCATGTTATACAACAAATTTGACAGAAAAAGTAGTTCAATACCCAGTAATGTTATGTTGTAATTACTGTATTTACGAATTTAGCACCAAAATATCACAATGTATTGAAAACATTGACTACAAAAATGGCTTGGATAATCCAGAGGTTTGAATAAGTGAGGCTTGGATAAGTGAGACTCTACTGTACTATAATTTCCTCTCTTATTTTTTTCACCCCTTTAATGCACATAAGTACTTGTGGAAGTATGGTTTCACACAGCTCCAGTTCTAACAAAAAAAGATATGGCATCATTAGAAAAGGGATAGATCATGGTAGTAGATACACATGGAGCTGAAGAAAAACGTAACTATTTAAGCATAGTATAAATTTCTGCCAGGACAGTTACGACCTCTTCATATGGGGCTAAATTTGGTGGCATGCACTGATTTAGCCCTGGTCACCCACCGAGCCAGCCGACTCCCATCACATGACATCAGCACAGCTCTGTGGGTGAAGGAGCCAGCAAATGCCACTGTCAGGGCAATGCCACTGCAATCCATGGGGGGAAGCCACACACACCACATGTGCTCATGCTTCCCTCATCTGATTGTTTCCCACATCCCTCTGACGAGATCGTTACAGTTCTTTATGTAGTTCCTACACCAAATGCCAACATAGGGTAATGTATGTGGATTGAGGCCATGTGTATAGACAATGTACATTCATATGCTACTCTATATGCCTTTGTACATTATCACATGCACAATGATCTGCATGCACAATTCTGGCTTTACTATTGTTAGCTGGATTGTCTGTAATAAGTCACTATTAAGATGCTGTCTCAAGTACTCAGGAAGTATTGTGGTGATGCTACATAATGAAAAATGCTTGAAAATCTTATAATAAAAGACAACTTTCATTCATGTTTATAACACTAGCTTTGTAAGCACATGAAGTATAATGGGGACATCTCTACAATAGAGGGCATCTACACTGTATATTTAATGCAGTTTGACAACACTTTAACTGCCACGGCTCAATGCTATAGAATCACAGGAGTTGTAGTTTTGCAAAGTCTTCAGCTCTCACTGCCAAAGAATACTGGTGCATCACCGAGCTACAAATCCCAGGATTCCATGACACTGAGACATGCTAATAATGTGGTATCAAACTCCATTAATTATACAGGGTTGAGACACATTTAGCATTTTCTGCTCTAAAAAGCTATATTGACCAAATGTTTTGCTTCTATATTTTGATGGTTTTCCTATTTATATGCATAACTGTCTTGGTGACAGCCTGGAATTTGGAGAATACCAGTGTTAATGATGCTCCAGCTCCAATACCAAGCATTTCCCTCGTGATCTGAAGAATGAAATGTATTCATTATTGCCAGTTACAGCATTTACAAGAATAAAAAAGGAAAAAGACATATTTTAGAAAGACAGCACAAAGCCTACATATTGCTTTAGCCACCTTAGCTCTCAAAATCTCAAAGAGGGATTTAAACATTGCCTAAGGCTTTCCCTTGAATCTCTGTACAGATTAATTTTGCTTGCCAAGAATAAATCAGTGGCTATTTTTGCTACTGTTACAAGATTGTGAAGATTTATAATTCAATTAGCATTTCAAAGTAATTAAATCTGTGTTTGCTGCAATCAACAGAAATTTGATAATTTAAAGTAAAATAAAACTAGAAATTAGAGGCTAAGTTTTCTGCCATGTATGTTTTTAAGTCCTCTGAT
Source organism: Anolis carolinensis (assembly GCF_035594765.1). Classification (NCBI taxonomy): domain Eukaryota; kingdom Metazoa; phylum Chordata; class Lepidosauria; order Squamata; family Anolidae; genus Anolis; species Anolis carolinensis. The sequence goes on along the minus strand of NC_085842.1, from coordinate 262,926,891 downwards.
TATCTAATACGATTAGCACAATAAGCTATTAAAAGAGAGAAGGAAGCACATTAAATTGACAGAGTAGTTCATCTGGGCAACTCCATCCTCGCCCCACTATAATGGTAGATGAAGAAACGATATTGGGACACTGAATCCAAAACTAAACAGAATCGCACCGTGATAAATTGTTATAGGTCATGCTATTAGAATGCTTATTTCAAGAGATGCAAGAATAACATAGATTTTTGTGAGGATTACAGTATGATGATGCACAATATGTGTTCCATTAATGTCCCCTAGTGGTTCAAACATGGGATGTTATCTTCTGTTTCTTTTTTTAAAAAAATGTGGAAAGCAGTTGGAGGTGTTTGTATTTTCAGGATGGGGCAATTTATATAATGGAGTAGAAGAAGGAAAAATTAAATATCTTGGAATAGACTCAAGTAGCCTTTCTGAAGGACTTCACATTTCTGTAGTGTCTGCTTTTTGGGCTATTAAATTAGCCAACTGTCTAGGGGCAAAACTGGATTGAATGCCTTAAAAAACAGCTTGATCTGGAGAGATTAGAAAAGAAATTGTATGTTATCATCTCCACACCAACCAACTTTCAAAGTCAGTTCTAGCAGAAAGAAGTTGTTAACTTTGACAACCATTTTCAGCTGCTTTAGCATTAGCATTACTTGCCTGGGTGTTTGCTTGCTTCCCACCGCTCTACCTGTATATTTATTAATAAAGAGTTATAACCAAAAAATTCTACACATCTCTTCAGAAGTACAGTATAACTCTTATATCCACTATTTCCAGACAGATTATGGTACCCTGAAATCATGGATATGATCAAAAGCCATTAAATTACTTGACGTCCAGTCACAGGATACTATAGAGTTGCATTGGAAGATGTTGAGGTTCATAGAGAGGTATCTTCTCTAGGATTTGCTAGGTCCTCCAATGCAAATCTATGGTAACCTCCAGGAGAGAACCTAGCAAATTATGAAAAACATCATTTTAGGCTGGGTGTGGGTAAGAGAAATGGGTTCTGCCATCACAAGGGTCTTACTGTATACTGACTCTATAAAGCTGCTCTGGAACTTCCTTCACCTTAGGAAAGGGGCAGACCATTTAAAACACTATAATCACATATCATTTCTCTTGCTTTGACTACAAAATAGAATTGTTTAAAGAACAGAAGATTGGACAATATAACTTCAACAAGAATGATTTTTTTTAATGAAGGAGTAAAACCTCTTTTCCCACAAATGAGTTAAACCACCATGTTGTATAAATTATTGTTAGCTCTCCAATGAAATGGGTACTCTTATTTTGAACCATATAGATGGGCATTTTTCATTGTGGGAGAGATTTTGACCATGTCATTGATTTAGAGCCTTTTCACACTGCAGTTTAACTGTCATGGCTGCATCTTATAGAAAGGTATATGTAATTTATTCAAGCACTAGAGCTCTTTGGCTGAAAATTCTCAATAGCTTCCCTGAACTACAAATCTCAGAAGCCCATAGGATGGAATCATGGCAGTTAATGTAGAATTATAGTAATATACTTATGTAGTGTGCAAGGGACACTGGAGAAGAGTGATACTTGTTAACTGATAGTGGTCTGTTCAGGTCATTTTGGGTTTCTCCAGTAGGTAGATTTTAGCAAAGTACCTCTGAAGAGTTCATACTGATTGTGCTGCATGCAAGAAGGTTCTATACAGCCATGGCCCTAGCTGTTCCATTGTCTGAGATGGGAGTGTGTCCCATTATAGTTATGGAAATGCTGGTTTTCAGACTTGCAGAAGCCCTAGTCTTCTTGGGGAGCAGTGCCAGACTTTCCTGGAACCCATAAGGCCAGTCATGCTTAAGTACAAGACTTTAAAAAGTCAGCCTCTTCAACCTGCAGCCCTTCAGGTGTCTGGGCCTCCAACTCCCAGAATCTCCAGGCAGCTTGTTCAATGGTCAGGAATTCTGGGAGCTGAAGTCCAAAACACATGGATAGCCACAGGTTGAAGAAACCTGATTTAAGGGGTTTCCTTTCAGAAACAAATAGGGTAGCATAGTAAATCTCCCATCCCACTACAGATCTTTGTGCTTTTATTCTGAGGATCTGCAGAGCACGTTCTGGAGATCTCTGTACATGCTATTTCTCTGCTAAGGTGCTGTCACATAGTACAAAATCTGGTATGGCCTCCAACTTGAATGTCTTGCAATGGAGAGCAACCAGTAATGAAAAATAGAGATAAAACAGAGCAAAAATTTTCATTGCTGCCACTTCAGACCTGCTTCTTGTTTTACGTAATGCAGGGATGGACAACTTCCAGACATGCAGAGGTTACCTACCACAGGACTTTAGAAGGATGTACTCACATGGTGGGATGCACTCACAGAGGGATGAATTGCAATGGTCCAACAAACGTGTAATTGGCATATGCTACCATTGCCAGATGTTACATTTTCAGGTATGTAGGAAGTTGCCACACTGTGCAAATCAGCCACTGAAATTTCAGCTGAATCCAGATATAAAACTGAGCTGTAAACCTGAGTACAAAAGGAGATTGTAATTCCACTCAATTTGAGTGTGAAAGGAAATTGTAACCGTACCCAGGCTGAGTCTCGATTCCTTTACTTATTTTTGAATTGACAGAGAGTATTTCTCTCTTCTAAACATTCACTGATTTATTTTTACTCAATCTATTAGCAACATCAGATCCTGACATTGAACTTGAAGAGCTTCCTAAGATTTATATGGAGAAGGATAGAGAAAAGTCCATGGTCATTTGGTTTCTGGTGGCACTGAGCCCCCAAAATTCTGTTTTAATGTATATGGAACTCCATAGACTGATGGTTAGAGTGTTGGAGTCAGCTGGCATTATTTTCTGAATATTTAATTCCAAGAAGAATTGAAGTCACCATATAACAACTCAATCTTAGCCAAGTAGTCCAGAATAATAACATGGTTGGAGGTACTGAAAGACACAGAGATTCCAGAAAACCCAATGCAGCTAAAGTCCCTCCTTCTAATTCCAGGCATCTGTAAGATGTCCAAAGCAGTGTCTGCCATATAACCAGGTTTGTAGGTAGATTGAAAGGGTGAAGATCAAAAGCAGACAGCTTGTTCTTCAGAAGATGATGCTAGAATGCAATTGCTATGCTGAGTAGAGCTGATTGGGACAGCAACCCAAGAACATCTGGAGGGCCACAAAATGTCAATGTTTGAGATATATGCCTCTTCAAGAAACCATATTAGGTTCAAAGAATGAATAATTCAGGGGTTAGTAATATGCAGAGCCAGTTCAAGACTGCAAACAAGTACATTATACCCAGACCAGCTATTCTGGCACCTGAGGCAGAAAAACACTCAAACATTTATTCCCATCTATGGTAGTAAAATTCTATAATAATACATTAAATAACTAACCATTTTTGCTTTCCTGTCATAAATGAGCTTCTAAAGGAGGATCTCCTATTCTGTCAAATTCTGGGGTTGCTCTTTGTCATTATTCAAATATAGGTTTGGGATTGGGCTGTCCTATCTTTTAATTCAACTCTCTGTGAGATCTTGGTTAAGTGAAATGTCTTCTAAAAGTAGTTTGATAAAGCCTCTCTTAGTATGAATACCAATACTGTCTCTACATGAGGTACATTTCAGAATCATTGCTTTAACCACAATGTAAAATGTCACTAGATTTTCAAATGGGACCTTTAAAAGATTCAGTTATATACTTCTTATAATTATAGTGTCACAACTTGGAAGAAATGTGCTTGGGGCAGGAATTTGTGGAAAGAAAAAAGTAGCAATTTTATTAGTCATAAATATCAGTCTTTCCTTCTTTCCACAATTTGCTGATGATGCTGTACAACATATGATGACACAGAAATGTATTGGGTGAATTCCTTCCTGTCACACCAGAAGCGACTTGCAGTTTCTCAAGTCGCTCCTGACATGAAAAAAAATCCTTTAGGTCTCTTATTAATAGAGGAAAAGGACATAGGTATGATTAAAAGATGAGACTTGTGTATGTATGCACAGTGATCACCATTGTAAGTACTGTTAAAGTGTGTGGTTAGTGTTGTTCATTCTGATAAACTATGTACACTTAATATTTCATGCTCAGAAAGACTAAAAATAACAACTGTAGAAAAAAAACATTACATTCTGGAAACATAGAGTGGAAGCTTTGGCTCAGATTGTGCAAATTCTTTTCCTAATTTTATTCTTGATGTATTTGACAGGTTTTTGAAAACACTTTGTAGAGCTCAATCTTTTGCAGACATTTGGAGTTAATAGCTTAAGTTAAAGATCTCTAAACAGGTATCACTTTTCAGAGATTTCCCATCACACAACCTTCCTTATCTTCTAGGGCTTAGCTTTGTTTGTTTCCTCTTGGCTCTATACGAGAAATAAATGACTTTTATCTCTAATGATTCTCTCTGCAGAATGTGTTTGAAACCCTAATCTTCCCATCGTCTTCCTTCCAGAGAAAGATGCAGTTAAAAGCTTTGTAGACAGCAGTAGTTAAATGGCACTGTTATCTTTTCCACCCATGTGCTCTGAAAGGATGATGTCCAGGTGTGTTTTCTCCCTGCTGTTGTAACAGGTCCATTTCCCACTTTTTTTCTATTTTGCTTGGATTGCTCCATTTGGCCAGATCACGCACCTTTCTTGGCATACTTAGGAATGTCAAAACTATGTTCCACTTTCCATGTTTTTATTGCATGTCTCAGTTCTTCCCCCCACTACCTTTTTCATTTGTGGGCACGGCATGCATATGCATCAGTCCGAAAACATAAGAGCCATGCCCTTGATAACTCCATCTGAGCATATACAATATATCTTTTCTCACAAGGGATTGGTAGGTCACAGGCAACCTTGGTTAAATTCTTCATTGACTGCTTTTCTTTCGCAAAAATGATTATGTTTGATTTGCATTGCAGAAACAGAGCAAAAGTATGCAACTTTTTCATGTCTTAGAAAGCGAACGCCTGCCCTAGTTTCCTTAAGTGCAAATCCCAAGCCATCATAAACTTTTCATGGATTGTGCTTCAAGGATTATAACAGAAGTGGAGGGGGGCATAGTGAACTATAAAGGTGTCTTTCATGCATAAGGAGAGAGGTTTATCCAGCTTGATCCTATTACAGATTCTGTTAGTACAGCTTATATTATTACCATGGCAGTTCAGCCTAATGCTGTTGCTGTTAAAAGCATGCCATCACTAGCTTGTTTCCCCCCTCAAATGAATGTACTAATTTAAACTCCAAGAGGACATGTCTATTTTCTTTCAACCAAGCCCCTTGGCTAAAAAAAACAAGTTATAAATGCTACTGCGTGAATAAGTAAGGTGCAATTTTCACTCTGAAAATAGACAATAAGATCAAAAGTATAAACATGAAAAAATTAGAATAGCAGTGAATATATTTCCTACTGCAGGAATGTTAGTGTCATGGACAGAATTAGAGTATTTCCTATCTCCTGTGTCTATTTCTGCAATGCCACATCACATTCTGCCCAGAAAGGAAACAAGGCATAAGAAAAAGTGAATGAATGGGGTTCATAGAAAAACTGAGGCACCAAGTAAGCCTTAGGGAATCCATGCCTGGATCATTATCATTTTAATTATAAAAACGCCTAAATCAGGAGCAAAGCATATGGAGCTCTTCAGATGTTTGTGGACTGTTACCAACCCTAGTCAATGTGAGTTGCAGCCCATCAACCCTCAGAGGACCACATTTTTCCCAACTATGACCTAAACCACTATATGAACTTTAAAAATGGCACAGCACTCCCTACAGACTGGCTTGACACATATTTTTTTCATCATAACACTAAAAAAAGGCAAAAAGATTTCCACCATATTAATCTTGGATTTCGGTGACAGAATGAAATGAACTCTGGTTCAAATGTGTCAGATTAACCTGGGTCACAAAGACATTTTCTTTATTATGGAAAACGTACAAATCCCACATAGACATATGAACACACAATGTACAGCAGACCTCATTTGGGTCACTATCTCACCATTTAATAGGACAGAATTATGAGGACACTTTGCTCCTGTGGATTTTAAAAGCTGGATGGATTAAATGCAAGAAAATTGATTCTTCTGGTGATTTCATGCTGAAATCAGAGAATATGTATGTGTGTGTGTGTGATTGACAATACTTGCAACACTGACATTTCAACCTAATGGCGGCAGCAGAGGGTGGTGGTTTTTAATTTAGAAGAAAGTGCTGTCTCCATTTTGAAAAAAGAACCTTGTAGCACAGTTTGTTCTTGGGTAACTTCAGTATATATTTGGCCATGAACAGAATAACTGCCACTGTTAAAATCACAAAGCAAGTAACAATAAAAAACAGCATGTTAATTGAGGACCATGCTTCGATGTTAAGCTTTACAAGACCCCATGGAAATAAGCTGGCAATATTTAAAAGAAGGACTGACATGTCTCATTTTCAGCTATAGGAGAAAAGAAGCCACATGGCTCCAGCCAGTCAAAAATGTTTAAATATTCACCTCTAAGTGTTTACAAAAGAAAAAGGGGAGAGCTGGTGCCAGTACCCAATGAACCTGAAACTGACAAACCACAAAAGTGGCATGATTCCATATGTGTGCATGTATGCGTGTTGTCCACTTGGCTTTACTAAATGAAGTCCAGCCAACCTGCAATGTCTGGGCATATATTTTGTAAAAATATTCCAGTCCATTTTGCCCAAATAAGGGAAGGCGTGAAACTTTATATAAAATATTTGCCTTTCTAGTTATGAAGAAAGAGGAGAGAGGTTGCTGCTCTCTGGATTATATGTAGCAAAGCACTGGCAATTTGTACATTTTACACATTTTCCATATGGAGAAATACAGTATAAACTCAGAGAGGGATGCACAGAGGCAATAAATAGAAAAAGGAATGCATGCCCAGAATGCACAAAAATGGGCTAAGGAAAGTATGATTCTGCTGAGATTTTCTAGGAGACCTGATAGTGGAAAAATCATAAAGTACAACTCAGGGTTTTTAGTCTACGTAGGTACACATCTACATAGGTATGTAGTTGAGGAATGAGGCAGTTCCAGGACATGTTTATGTGCATGGACAAGTGTGCATTGACAATGATAATGTCAACTAAACCATCTCCTTTGTTCACTGAGGAGTTGGCAGCGATGAAGTGAAAGAAGAGGGAACTAGAGCGCGTGTGGTGTTCGAAGCAGAACGAATCAGACCGAACACGGCTGTGCACCTACCTAAGGGCATATGCCGCGGCAATAGATGCTGCAAAGAATGTTTTCCTTGCAGCTAATATTGAGTCCGCAAAGAACCATCCGGCTGAGCTGTTTCGAGTTGTCAGAGGGTTGTTAAATCCCGTCACCCAAGATGGGATCCCTGACAACTTGGCAGCCCGCTGTGAAGCATTTGCTCGGTTCTTTGCGAACAAAGTCGCTCTGATCCGCTCCGGCTTTGACACCAAATTAACGGCAGTCTCTAAGGATGTAACACAAGCACACGCGTGTCCTATTTTGATGGATTCTTTTCAATTGGTTCAGCCTGAGGATGTGGACAAGGTGCTTGGAGAGGTGAGGGCTACCACATGCATCCTAGACCCCTGCCCATTCTGGCTGATAAAGGAAGCCAGAGGGGGTTTGGCTGAGTGGGTGAAGGTGGTGGTGAATGCCTCCCTTCAGGAAGGCATTTTTCCACCAAGCCTCAAATTGGCTGTGATCAAACCGCAGTTGAAGAAGCCATCACTGGACCCCACTCAATTGGATAACTTTCAGCCCATTTCCAATCTCCCCTTTTTGGGCAAGGTCGTGGAACATGTGGTGGCCGCACAACTCCAGGCATTCTTGGATGATACTGATTTTCTAGATCCGGCACAGTCTGGCTTCAGGCCGGGACATGGTACCGAGACACCCTTGGTTGCCTTAGTCGATGATCTATGCTGGGAACTGGACAGGAGGAGTGTGTCCCTGCTGGTTCTGCTGGACCTCTCAGCGGCCTTCGATATCGTCGATCACGGTATCCTTCTGGGGTGCCTTGCCAGGATGGGTCTCGGAGGTACTGTTTTGCAGTGGCTCTGGTCCTTCCTGGAGGGGCGATCCCAGATGGTGTCATTGGGGGACACCTGCTCGACCCCACAACCACTGTCTTGTGGGGTCCCACAGGGCTCAGTTTCAGGATGAGATGTCATCTGTACGCAAATGATATCCAGCTCTGTCACTCCTTCCTACCTGTCACTAAGGAGGCTGTTCAGGTCCTGAATAGGTGTGTGGCTGCTGTGTCGGACTGGATGAGGGCCAACAAATTGAAATTGAATCCAGACAAGACAGAGGTCCTCCTGGTCAGTCGCAGGGCTGAACAGGGTATAGGGTTACAGCCTGTGTTGGACGGGGTCGCATTCCCCCTGAAGACACAGGTTCGCAGTATGGATGTTCTCCTAGACTCATCACTGAGACTGGAACCCCAGGTTTCAGCGGTGGCCAGGGGAGCATTTGCACAACTCAGACTTGTGCACCAGCTGCACCCATACCTTGGGAAGTCTGACTTGGCCACAGTGGTCCACGCTCTGGTTACATCCCATTTGGATTACTGCAATGCGCACTACGTGGGGCTGCCTTTGAAGACTACCTGGAAGCTCCAACTAGTACAACGGGCAGCAGCCAGTTTAATAACTGGAGCGGCATACAGGAAGCGTACTACTCCCCTGTTAAGCCAGCTCCACTGGCTGCCAATATGCTACCAGGCCCAATTCAAAGTGCTGGTCTTGGCCTACAAAGCCCTAAACGGTTCCGGTCCAACTTCCCTGTCTGAATGTATCTCCTTCTGTGAGCCTATGAGAACTTTAATATCATCTGGGGAGGCCCTTCTCTTGGTCCCACCTGCCTCACAAGTGCATCTGGTGGGGACAAGAGACAGGGCCTTCTCAGTGGTGTCTCCTCGGCTGTGGAACTCCCTCCCCAGTGATATCCGGCAGGCTCCATCCCTTCTGAGTTTTAGGAAAAAAGTGAAGACTTGGCTTTGTGAGCAAGCGTTTGATGAGTGAATTCTGTTGGCTTTGACTCGGCCCGGATTAAGGTTCATGTACAAGGTCTTGTGGACGAATGGCTTAAGTATTTTATATTGTATTGTTTTAAATCTATTTATTGTACCTTGTTAAATTATCTAATTGTTTTAATTGCTTATGTTGAGCCCCCAGATGGCATAGTAGACTAAGTGACTTGAAGGTTGGGTTGCTGACCTGAAAGCTGCCAGGTTCGAATCCCACTCGGGGAGAGCGCGGATGAGCTCCCTCTATCAGCTCCAGCTCCATGCGGGGACATGAGAGAAGCCTCCCACAAGGATGGTAAAACATCAAAACATCCGAGCGACCCCTGGGCAATATCCTTGCAGACTGCCAATTCTCTCACTCCAGAAGCAACTCAAGTTGCTCCTGACACGAAAAAAAATGCTTATGTTTTATCTTTTTGTATTGAATATTGGCATTGAATTTTGCCAGGCTGTGAGCCGCCCTGAGTCCCTTTGGGTGAGAAGAGCGGGATAGAAATGTTGGAAATAAATAAATAATAAATAAACTATTCATAGGAACCATAAAGAACTTGACAAGTTGGACTACTGGTTCATCGAGCCTGGTTTATAATTCTCTAAGGTTTTAGGTGAGGCTCATTTTCAGTCCATAGTCCTCTAAGCGCTAATATCAAGATCAAGGGCCTCCACCATCTTGCTCCCTGGGGGAGCAGGGAGGGTATATAAAGAAAAGTTGAAAGTCTATGGAGAGGGAGATGGTGGTGGGGGAAGAGAAGGGATCTATGTTAATTTTTGTAATAACACGTTTCATGCATTTGTCTATGTTTGATGTTTTTATAGTTTTAATGGTTTTAATCTATAGTTGTATCTTTTTATTTAGATATATGATATATTTTTATATATATGTAAGGCATTGAATTTTGCCATTGATTATGTTGTAAACTGCTTTGAGTCCCCTCAGGGGTGAGAAAAGCGGTATAGAAATAATAATGATGATAATAATGATAATGATAATAATAATAATAATAATAATAATAATAATAATAATAATAATAAGCTCTGATTCTGCTTATTTATGAAGTCAGGGGAGATAAGATGTGTTTAGCTAGGGCTGGTGGCACAGACGTACAAATAACACCTGAACGTGTAAAAGGGAATTGGGATGTTTCCACCTGGAGATTTATTAATCAACTAGCTGTGCCCGGCCATGCATTGCTGTGGCTTATGGGAATCATTTGTTGTCCAGCTGGAATAGCAGTGAATAGCCTTGCAGCCTCAAAGCCTGGCCATTTTCTTCTTACGGAAATCTTTGTTTGGTGAGCTGGAATACAGTGCAATAGTCTTGCTGCTTTGAAGTCTGGGTACTTGCATTCTAGGGGACTGTTTTTTGGGCTGCTAGAATTGCAATGAATAGCCTCGCTGCTTCAAAGCCTGGCTGCTTGCTATCTAGGGGAATCTTTCGTTGGTCAGCTTCAATAGTACAGAGTAGTATCGCTGCTTCAAAGCCTGGCTGCCTTTTACTAAGGTTATTCCTTTGTTGGTCTGGTTGAATTGCACTGAAAAGCCTTGCAGCTTCAATGCCTGGCTGTGTTATACCTAGGGTAATCCTTGTTTGGAGAGCTGGAGTAGCACCCACATTCAAAGAGCTGCTTTGAAGCCTGGCTACTTCCTTTGTAGGGGAATCATTGTTTGGTCAATTGTTGTAAGCCGCCCTGAGTCCCCTTGGGTGAGAAGGGCAGGGTAGAAATGTTGTAAATAAATAAATAAATACACTGAATAGTCTTGCAGCTTAAAAGCCTGGCCACTTTCTACATAGGGGCATCCTTCATTGACCAGGTTGAATGGGATGGAGTAGCCTCATGGCTTCAAAGCCTGGGGGTTTTCTATCTAGGGGAAATCTTGGTTGGCCAAGATGAACAGCACTGAATAGCCTTACTGCTTGAAAGCCTGGTCACTTTGTACCTTGCAGAATCCTTGGCTGGCCCAGTTGAATAGCAATTAATAGTCTCAATGCAGCAGGTATGAATACTGCAATTAGCCTCCTTGATTAGTATTTAATGGCCTTGCAGTTTCAAAGCCTGGCTGCTTCCTACCTGGGGTAATCCTTTGTTGCAAGGCGTTAGCTGGCCCTGATGGTTTCCTGTCTGGAATTTCCCTGTTTTCAGAGTGTTGCTCTTTATTTACTGAAAGGCAAAAGCAAACTCTCTCTGAACACATCTTATCAAGAGAGCCCTGTGACAGAGCCACCTTAGGGTCTCTGTAAGTCAGAAATGACTTGAAGGCACACAATGACTCAGGAATAGGATTGTCAAAACTCAGGAAACTGAACAAAGTCCTGGTAAATGGCTATTTCCTCAAGTCTTCAGGAAGTGAGATAAAATATTAGGGTGAAGAGCATTAGAAGAGAAGAAAAATATTTATATGAGTGAGTTGGCTTTCAAATCTGGGCACATATCCTTACATACTCCAGGTGGCAGAGGGAATCACTGGCACAGCTTGAATCTGTGCATATTGCTTTGTACTTTTTTCAGCACTGACACAGAAAAAAGCCAGAAATGAAAGAAGAGAGTTGGTGGGTGCATGTATTTGGTCTATCTTGCCATTTGGAGAGAGGCAAGAAGTGGAGTGTCATAATCGTAATTACAACACTGGGTTGCCATTTTACTTCATTAGCAAGCTTTTTATGATGTTTTATGTTATTGTCTTGTTGTAATGTTGTTGATTTTATTGATATGTTTTAATCTATGTTTAGTTTTAATCTTTGTTGGACCGGGCTTGTCCCCATGTAAGCCACCCTGAGTCCCTTCAGGGAGATGGAGGCGGGTTATAAAAATAAAGTTTTTATTGTTGTTGTTGTTGTTGTTGTTATTATTATTATTATTATTATTATTATTATTATTATTATTATTATTATTTTCCTCTGATTCTCCTCTTGCCTGTTTCCACAATCATTCTGTTAGGAAGTAGTTCTACTCCACCCAATCCTTGCCTGTCTCACTTTCATAGTAACACAGGGACCTGCCCTTTGCCTTCAGCTTTACAACCAAAATATGGGATGTTTCTGGCCTCGAAACTCTACAGGAGTAAGCCCCAGTTTTCACACATATCAGCTGCAGTTCAATTCTGTGCATATCTGTTCAGAAAATACTTAGCATTTAAATAACTTGCTGCTTGAAAGAGTGGGGTATTTGAAATCCCTGTTTCTGATCAGTATCTTTCTGCAGCATTGAGCAGCGAAATCCCAACACTGATCTACTAATAGTGTTTTGGAGATAAGCGCAGCACTTCAAAAGAAAAGAAGACAATCTGCAAAAAAAGATTATAGGCAGAATGCAGAATCCTTGCAGATCAGATTTACAGTGAATGTACAAGAAATCCCATATTTGTTCTGAATTGACTTCTAAATGTCCCCATGCCATTCTATTACTTCTGGTAAGTATTATGGATTTTACAGAGTTAAAGTGGCTTTGTCCTGCTTTAGGCAAAGTCAGGGGATATTCCAGAGTTTGCCAGAAACTCTGGAGTATCTTATGGCTTCAAGGAAGTGTAGACAGCTGGACTGGGTCCAATTCAGATTGGTCCACTGTCCAGACAGGACACCTATGCCATCTCCCTTTCTCTGTGCTTATCAGTGCAGGGAAAAAGGGATGGATTGTGCCAGTGTTGCCACTATCCTCACTCCCAGCCGGACACTTGTGAACTCCTGGCCATCATCAACTGAGGTACTTGCATGACCAGGAAGAAGGGGAACAGGGTTACTTTCCTCTTTCTTCCTGGTTGCATGGACACTCTGCTGATGTCAGAATGGGGCACCCACAATAGCCAGACACTCACATGGAGCTCTCTGTCTGACTGGGAATGGCAATAGCAAAACAAACAGTGAGAAGAATATCCAGCAGGGCTGATGTGGTATCAGCCCAGGTGGATCTGGTGAACCAACACTGTGCCACTGCAGGTTTAGCCAAGTGCACGTAGCCACCTATAGGACCAGTCCAGATAATTTCTGCTGTAAACTAGTCACAGATTAACTGGCCTGTGTAGATTTGACTTTAGGTTAATCCGGGACAATTTAATAGATTAACCTTAACAGACACAATAGAGAGCACACTTACTAGCATACTAAGGGCCCTTCCAAATAGCCATATAACCCAGAATATCAAGGCAGATAATCCGCAATATCTGCTTTAACCTGGGTTATCTGAGTCCACAGTCCCATATAATCCAGTTCAATGTGGATTTTATACAGCTGTGTGGAGGAGGCCTTAAATGCTTCAGGACCGAGGCACAAGGCTTCTCCAGAGCTCCTGTTGTTTCAAAAGGATGCCAGAAGCCTTGGGGAGGGAATTCCCACCTCGCCTCTCAAAGTTCCATGGCATCCTTTTGAAATGCCAGGAGCTCTGGAGAAGCTCATGCTTCAGTCATAAGGCATTTCAGGTATGCTTTCTGGTGAAATGGTGGGCAGGGAGGGGAGGGGGGCACTGGGCTGCTTGAGCCTGCAGAGGCAGGATGGCTGTGGGGAGGGGGACTGCCCCCTGGAATCTGTGATAGTCATCCAAAGAGGCAGGTCCCAAGGCCCCATAGCTAGCAAAAAGTATTCCCACATTTTATTCTAACCCAAAATAAATCTGTATTTTCAGATTAGGCCAGGGCCCGTTCCACACAGCTGAATAAAATCCCACGTTTTCTGCTTTGAACTGGAATATATGGCAGTGTGGACTCAGATAACGCAGTTCAAAGCAGATATTGTGGGATTTTTTTCCTTGATATTCTGGGTGATATGGCTGTATGGAAGGGCCCTAGGACATCTTTTGGATGACTCAGGAGGATGCATCCCCTACACTGTATTATAGGGCTATGTAGATGGGGCACCAGTCCGCCTATGGCCAAAAGGGAGTGCCCTCTGTCTGCACTGAAATTCCTCTGGACCAACTGAACTACAACAGAAGCAACATCTAATAAAAGTTTTCTTCTATATTATTTTTTAAACATTGTTGGCTTGATGAAGAAGCCAATAGTTTCCAAAGCTTGGATGAAGTGTTTTGTCCATTTTGGTGGGCTAGTAGCAGTACTGCTCTTTTGTGGATGTTGTTTTAGATAACTGAATGTCATTCAATATATGGAACACATGGAAAGGGCCCCGAATCTTAATAGGGATGAAGCATTCCCACGGCTATTTAAATGTAACCTATTCAAGACAAAGAAAACAAATGTCAGCACATTGAATTGGGCCTAGAGGTTCAGTAAATGATGTTCTTTTAAAATTAGTGTTGGCTGCATGCACCTGATTGCCGACAACACAGTGGCAAAATTCCCAGTTAGGGAGACAATCTGTACAGGCCGCAGATTTTTGAATATGCTATATTTGTTGAATTTACCTGGACCTAGCAAAGTAAAATGCAGGGATGCAGCCCTGACTCTGCTTCATTCTGTAACAGACACACAATCCGAATATGATATGACTGGAATTCACAGCTTGATTTGAAAAAGAGCTAGCAAGATTTTTCATCCGCTGCCTTGAGCCCCTATACAGGGAGAAAGGTGGGATAGAAGTAAAGTAAATAAATATTTTCCAACTTCACATCTCATGGATTTAAAGACTGGAAGGTGCTGCTATAATTTTCAGAGTTTTTCTTCATAGTGTCACATGTACATTTTGAGAAAATAATAATGGAAGCTCGTAGATATGAAAAGTCCAGTGCAGGTGTTGATACAGATTGAAGCTTCGGCGGCTTGAGCAGCAACTCTTAGATTGCTAAGCCTGCTCTTGTTCCTGATGTGACTGGGGGGGGGGGGGAGGCTTTTATTCAGAAGCAGAGTTTTGGGGTTATAGCTCCCAGAATCCCCAAGGAAATTAAAGAAAAGTCAAAAAGCCATAGCTTTCTATAATTTGAGTTGAGGGTTGGAGAGGTGAGAGTCTACTGACATTCTATTATACACACAAGAAAAAGAAGCATAATTGAGGGCCAGAAAATCCTTGGTGTGGGCATTTTTATAAACTGGTTATTTATAAAATACAGAAGCTAGAACCAAAACAAAACCCTTTTCTGTGGTTGAAAATTTACTTGGTATCTTAACAAATCCTAAAATAGCAAGTGCCAAGAGACTGTGTTTCTAAAGTACAGCTACAGATTTGTGGATTGGAAGTGTACCCATTCACTGTTTCCTTTCCTTTTTGTTGTTGTTATTATTGTAGTAAAATGTATTTTAGGATTTGAAAACATTCCTGTTCTCATAGTAAACAGAAAGAACTGGAAGTGTGGGCATAATTGCTGCTTGCTTTTGTTATAAAAAGGTTTAATTTCTTCCCTTCTTAGATCACTGCTGAACTCATTTGGCTTGTGCTACAGTTTTACAAACTATAATTCCAAAGGCATTCTGTGCTAAGGAAAGAAGTGTGTCAAGGTCAACTTCTTGGATCACATACCTTTTCCATCAAACATGCTAAGCCAGTCCACTTCTTTTCCTGAGTTCTGTCTCCGAATACAGTTGTAGCAGGAGCTGATCCAAAAGCTATTTTTGCTTAGTGGACGCAGCTGCTTGTCTTCTTCTCTGCTCTTCAGTGAATGAATGAACATGTTATTGTGTGTGTGTGTTTCTCTTCCCCATCTGGTAATGGTCTTCTTTTGTTCTGACTTTGCCTCTGCGTGTTCATTTGGTTGTGTTATTTGAAGATGTTCTATAATTAAGTAGCAATTTTCTCCCAATTGATTACTTTACCCAGTCATGTAGAGCCAGACTAAAGGAATCAGAAACATTGCACAAACCTATATTCAAGTGTTCTCAGTTCCCACACGTCTGTGGCAATCTGCAAACCATATTCTTTTTTCTTCCATTCATATGCAAGTGTGCATGCACGCACACATGCAGAAACTATGGAGACAAGCAATAGTTTATTCCAGATAGCTGAGTGGTAAGATATAGCCATTATTACTCATGCTGGGGGTGGAGGGTCATTTGCTTTCTCTTACTGTATTCTCTGAGCAAATAAGTTTAGCAGTGGTTTGTGGCCTCAAAAACCCACAAAACCTTTTTGAACAGACAGGTCAGAAAAGAATTAAGTGCAGTTAGCAATGGTTATGTCATACAACCTTCAACTTTGTTCAACCCTCTCAGCAGTTTGAAGCTGGATTCCGGTTGCCTGCTACTTTGAACTTCACATATTCATTGCAGAGCCTTTTCCAGTTCTGCTTATCTATTATCAATTTTCTGGACTTCAAGCCTTTATAGGATGGCGTTCATTCTCTTAAATTGGGAATTTGGTACAATGTGCAGAAGAAACATTGTTTTCCTTTAAGGGAGGCCTAGGGGTTATTGTTCCAATGCTGTGTCCTTAATTGGGCTGAACCCCACATATAAACTGAATGTAAGAGGTCACTTCTGAATATATGACAGCAGCGACTAATGGCACACAATAGACGCAGTCTTCCCTATTGGCCAGCTGTCACCCTAACAGCTGGTGTATTGAGCACTAGTGATGATAAACAAGCTAACTATAGTACACTCCACTTACATCTATCTTAATGCATAATAGACCAGGACATGAGCCATTGTGACAGAATTAAGATTCAAAATGCCTGGCACCTGGGGGCAGACAGCTCCATATAGTATCAGGAAGCAAAGGATCAGTTTTGACCATCTTCTTCTGGTAAAGCCCATAGTAGTATTGTTACTACTATTTTAGCACAAGACAGATGTGAGAGAGAACATGTAAAGTAGCATTGGCCTGCTATAAGGCAAATAGATGTAAACAATAAAAAGTAGGCACAGGCAAACCTTGCCCAATATTGTCTTTCACCGTAACAACCTCACAAAAGCTCTCATATATCTTATTTTTATTGTAAGTACACATCATGAGTAAAGAGGATGTGATGTTTAGAAACATGTCCTACTAACACAAGCAGTAGTAGCACTCTATTCTACTTTGGTCAGATCTCAGCTGGAATATTGGGCAACACTGTTAAAGAAGGATTGGGTTGTTGTGTGTTTTCTGGGTTGTATGGCCAGGTTCCTGAAGCATTCTCTCCTGATGTTTTGCAGGCATCCTCAGAGGTTGTGAGGTATATTGGAAACTAAGCAAGGGAGGTTTATATATCTGTGGAAGGTCCAGGGTGGGAGAAAGAATGCTTGTCTATTGGAGGCCAGTGTGAACGTTGTAATTAATCAATTAAAGAAGGATTGTGTCCAGATAAGAGTGACCAATATCATCAAAGTTCCTTAAACCAAGACTTATGAGAAATGACTTCAGGAGTTAGGTTTGTATGCTTGGAGAAAAGGTTTTTAAATATCTTTAGTCAGAGGTTGGAGGAGTAATTTTCAAAGGTGCTTTGGTTGTGTATTCCTGCATGGCAGGGGGATTGACTAGATGGCCCTTTTAGTTCCTTCGAATGTTAAATTGTATTATTCTATGAACCCAGCTGCAGCTCCACTGAATGCAAAGAAGCATATCAACTGAAATCTGGATAATGTTCATAATTTATTTTGGTTTCTGCTTGTCTGATAGACGTTGGCAAAGGAAGAAGGTGAACTCTCTCAAACAAAGGATGATAAAAATGTAGCTGCTGGAGCTTTGACTGGAGCCAGCAAATCCTTTGAAACAAAATTATGTGTCTAGAGAACACGTTGATAATTTCCTGTTGACATTTATGGGTGAAGATCAAGCTTTAATTTTAGTTTTATCCAAGGGCTTGGCTTGTCCAGCTGCTGCCATCATTTTCAGTTATGCTGGATATGAGTAACTTGGTAAAATCCTTAGGAGTTTTTCAAGGAGATACTGAGAGCTATTTAACCCTCTTGTGTTGGGGTTAAAACTCTGACATTATCTGAATTGTGAAGGCTTGTCTGATTCACAGTGAAAATTCTAATGTATTGTGGGGTATAAGAATGTCCTATGTCCCAAGTTTCCTTTTGCAAAATCAAGTGTGGTCCACCTGAACACCCAAAGCTAGAAATCATAAGGTGAAATAAAAGTTCAATAATACCAGAGAAAAGAAAATGAATAATTGTTGCATTGTGGGGTATTTTCTATAATAAATCTGAGTTCAGCAATTCTGCTTTTCTGTATCACAGTTACTGAAATACAGGTAAGCCTCTTTTTGTTTTGACAGATATCATTTGCTGAGAGAGAAAAACTACCCCAAAGACAAAAGTCTACTAATTTTGGGGACCTTTTTTCCCAGGCATTTTTTGCTTATGAAAGAGAAAATTGCAAATCTCTGGGGACTTGTCTTGCCACAGTTATAGTTGTAACCGTCTCACTGAGGTTAAATGGCAGGACTGCTCTTAAAGCAATGTCGGTATCTATGGTTTCTTAAAATATGGATGAAAGGAATAAAGAAAAAGCCAAGTTGATTCCACTTTTAAGCAAAGTTTCAAGCTGTTTACACTAGCCTTGGTTTCCACTCATACTGTTTGATATCTGTTGCATATTTTAGACCTCTTCAGAGCAGGTATTTATCATACATTACTCCAGAAGTCTCATTTTTCTTTGAAAATGGGGACCATAAATAGCTGGATCCATGCAGAGTTCATCACACAGTAAAGTGGTCATATAATGGTTACACCACATGGACCGCTTGCAGCTGAGCCAACATTTACTGTGACACCACCCGGGCTTTGGTAGTAGGGTAAACATGGGGTAAGAGGCTAGCTGAGCCCTACACAGCAGAATGTAGCTGTAGTGACTCACTTCCTGCCAGTCCCCTTGAAGACAGTTTGGGGTTTTAAATTAAAAAACTGAGGGATGGGGATGGTAGTCAGATAGCACTGCGGGTTTAGATCAAGCCTCATCTAGATCCAAGTCTGTAAACATCCATGTTTTCTGTCATTGTTCGTAAATTAATACAGCAATTCTTCTGAATGGATACCCACCTACAAGAGGATAACATAAACTGGAGGGAGGTGGCTTCACCCAAATCAACTCATGCATTGAAAGTGCATGCAAGGCTATTGTGAAGGCATATTGGCTAGCCACATTGCTGCCACACATGTTATCCTTCCAGAACTTAGAAAAAAATGTTTAAGATGACTGGGAGATTTGGGTTAAAGTAATTTCCCCAAGCTCTGTGTCTTCCCCTCTTGTTTCTATTCTCATGTAAATCCCTTCCTCCCAATTGACTAACTGATTGATTGTTGGATTATTGATTGAATTTAAATGATACTTTTCTTCTCCCAAGAAATGGGCCTGATGTGGCAATTTTCCTTGTAACAGAAAATAAACAATTTGTGGCTTCCTCACGAACCTATAAGGTAATGTGTAGTTTGCACCTAAGTTGTACGGTGAACATATGGAGCAAATATTTAATATCCCACTAATGTTTTACTGGGTACAAGTAAAAGAGTAAGTAGCAGTTCCAGACTGAAACATCTCACTGAAATCAATGGAGCTTAGCCTTGCCAAGTTTCAGCTTTAAAGCTGTAGCTTTAAAAGAGCCAAGAGAAAAGACTGCTTTTTTCTTTAGCTCGTTCTGACGCAAAGCCAGTAAAAGGTTGGAGTGTAGTTAAAAGGATGGATAAAAATGAGGGCATTGCTCTCCAAATAAAAATTCTGCCCCTGCAAATTAAATCCCCTTCAGTCCCCAAATTTCTAGCATTGTAGAGAGCAAGGCTTTGGAAATTATTCACACCTACAACTCATATTTGCTGTGTTTGCATTCCCTTGGTGATTTTGCCTGCTCCTTTTCTTTGGCTGCCTAAATGGTATTTCTAAATGCTCAGCTGCAATGCTAGAAATCTGAGGACTAAAAGAGAATTTAATAATGTGTGGCAAAATTCTTATTTAGACAGGGCAACACCCTCATTTTGCCTCCTCTGTAGCTACATTCCTGCTGTTTTGCTCTCCTGCTATTTGGTCATCCAATTGTTTGCCTGCCTCCTTGGGTGAGTGAGCTGCAGCAGTGAACAGAAGTATCCACTGATACTCATTAATCTGTAAATTGTCTGCAAATAAAGAAGAGTGGTGCACCTTAAACATAGCAGCCAACACAAGTTGAGAATCTTTTATCCGCAGTTATGACATTCCAAATAATCCACATGGGTGGCTGAGATAGCTAGCTACACTTTGGCTTTCTGGCTTAATGTACACATGCTTTCTGGATTAATGTACACAAGCTTGGTTTCATACACAAAATTATTTAAAATATTGGAAAAATTGCCAACAGGATATGTGTATGAGGTGTAGATGAAAAATAAAGGAATTGTCTGTTTAGACTTGGATCCCATCTCCATCCCCTATGTATAGACGAATACAGGTATTCCATAATTTTAAAAGATCCAAAACATTTTGGGTCCAAGCAATCTGAGTAAGAGATACTCAATCTGCATATAGCTCTTGTGCCAAACTTGAGCAGACCAGGTCAAATAGCTCCAATACATTTCAATACCAATCCGGATACTGCCAGCTGTTGACACATGCCAATTGGGTGCTATGAAAACCTAACATCCAGCAGCATTTCAAAGGTGGAAGAAGCTGCATTCCTTTATTGTTTCTGCTTCCTGATGATATGTACGCAGGGCCGGCCGGAGATATTTTTTGATGTAAAGCGGGGGTGCTGAAAAGCGCCCCCGCCACCGGCGCCCTGGCCCCGCCCAGCGTGCCCTGGCCCCGCCTCCCACGCTGCGTGGGAGGCGGGGCCAGGGCGAATAGTGAGGGGGCGGGGCCAGAGTTGGCCCCGCCCCCGTGCCCTGGCCCCGCCTACCACGCAGCGTGGGAGGCGGGGCCAGGGCACGCTGGGCGGGGGGGGCAGGGCCAGAGTTGGCCCCGCCTCCCACGCTACCCCCGCTCGCCCGTCTGGCCTTTTGTAGCAGGCCAGACTTCAGCGGAGGTTCCTCCAGGCCGCAATCGCGGCCTGGAGAAACCTCCGCTGAGTCTGGCCTGCTACAAAAGGCCAGACGGGCGAGCGGGGGTAGCGTGGGAGGCGGGGCCAGCTCTGACGCCGCTCCCCCCCCCGCCCAGCGTGCCTTGGCCCCGCCTCCCACGCTGCGTGGGAGGCAGGGCCAAGGCACGCTGGGCGGGGGGGGAGCGGCGTCAGAGCTGGCCCCGCCTCCCACGCTACTCCCGCTCGCCCGTCTGGCCTTTTCTAGCAGGCCAGACGGGCCAGGGCGCACTGGGTGGGAGGCGGGGCACCGTCAGGGCGGTGCCCCGCCTCCCGCCCAGCCTGACGGCGCCCCCCCGGGCCTGCGCCCGAGGCGGCGGCGTCAGGTGCCTCATTAGTGGGGCCGGCCCTGTATGTACGCTTAGGAACCTGACCACTGACTTAGAGCACAACTTCTGCTAGATAGAAATGACTCAACATTGAATCTATGTGAAAATACAGTTTTGATGGACATACAATAACATCTGGGGAATGACTGAGAAAGTTATGATGAAATACCTAGGGGGCATGCAGTAATGGCTGAGTCATAATCATGTGAGGCTTTTGACAAGGGGTTGCATCAGTCATTTGTTCTTTACTGAGGACAAGTCAGCAGGTGATGGAAGATGAAATGCTCAATCTGTCTCTTCCTGTGTGACTCTCTGGCCCCTTCCACACAGTTGAATAAAATCCCACATTATCTGCTTTGAACTGGAATATATGGCAGTGTGGACTCAGTTCAAAGCTGCCTGATATTTTTGGATGAAAAACTGAATCTGCGAGGGCCCTTCTACACTGCCATATACCAGAATATCAAGGCAGATAATCCACATTATCTGCTTTGAATAGGATTATCTAAATCTACACTGCCAGATAATCCGGTTCAAACCAGATAATCTGTATTTTATACATCTGTGTAGAAGGGGCCTGCGTTTACTAAAAAGTGTGTGGAGAAGGTCAGATGTTACACTTGTACTCTGCTGACTAGTTAATTAACCAACTAAGCATTTTGCTGTGAATGGACTGTGCTCTGTTTTGTTTGCACCAGTGGCACTTGCTTGTCCAGGGTGCAGTAGTTCCATGGAGGTAGTGATTGCAAAACTGTAAGTCGCTTCACAAACCCATCCCATGACAACCTATTCCTTTGGCCTAACCAGACCTTGATCATTCACCCATATTTATTTAACTTCTAGTCTTTTGAACCTCATGGCCATATAACCCAGAATATCAAGGCAGAATAACCCATAATAACGGCTTTGAACTGTGTTATCTGGGTCCATACTGCCATATATCCCAGTTCAAAGCAGACAATGTGGGATTTTATTCAGCTGTGTGGAAGGGACCTCAGTCCACCTGTGCCAGAATATGTGGTCAGCCATAGACTAACTCTGAGCATGGCTAAAGCTTGGCAACAAATGAGCAGAGTTTGGGAAATTTATGTTATAGACTATCAAACCCAAATTCCTCAAACCTATATGCTTTGGTGTTTTCAGGGAGTTGCAAGCCAGAACAATAATTCTCTCAGAGCGATGATCCTGCTGTTCTGAAAACAAAAATGAAAAACTATCAGATATGCATACATAAAAGGAACCACACAGCCAGAAATGTCTCCTGTTTCTTTTCTTTTAACATCAGACAGCCTATTTCTTGATGAATGCAAATATAAAACCCACAGTGTATACCCCAAATAGATAAGAGCAGAATCCACATTAATTATCCTGGTGTTCCTAATCTCATCTCCTGTAATCTTAAGTCTCACCTTGCCAGTTTGACTCCGATAACTCCCCTTGTTGGATGCCAATGATTAGTGATTGCCTGAATGATGATCACATTCAAATTCCGTGACTATAATATCAACTGAAAACCGAACAAAAAATGAAACTGTGTGGCCAAGACAGACCATGGTACAAAATGTAATTCATTTTTATTGCAGTCCCAGGAGTTTAATCTCCTGGCTCTCTTCAAATGCAGCAGTTTCATTACTCTAGAATGGTAGATTTATTTTGCAGTGCTTTCATGGTACTGTTTGCTGTAACGTAAAGGAAAAAGAATGACTCCGGGCTGAAGCTTCTTTAGGTTTATAGTAATGGTTCTTTTCAAACAGAATTGTTGCCTTTGTTCTCTTAATCTGATGGCAAGGAGTCTGTAAATACACTCTTCTTCTAGATCTGCATAGAGCTGTAAATTGCTTGCTACAATTCTGAAACTGCCAAAACCCACATTAATTTAAATAAGCTTTGATGATGTGATGTAAACTGGGTAATGTGTTCTGCTTGCAGTGCAAAAATACTGACTAAAGAAAGAAGCTGGAAAAGAGT
This sequence comes from Anolis carolinensis, assembly GCF_035594765.1. Lineage (NCBI taxonomy): Eukaryota > Metazoa > Chordata > Lepidosauria > Squamata > Anolidae > Anolis > Anolis carolinensis. The sequence continues at coordinate 262,903,734 of NC_085842.1, read as the reverse complement.
TTGAAAAACTAAAAATCTGGGTTCATTTAAAACCTTTAAAGGCCTGTGCACTGCAATAGTTCCCTTCATGGAAAATATACATTGTTTTGTATGTTGGAATGTAAAATCTGCATGGAAGCTTGCAGAAGATCTATAAGCAAAAGCATATATTGCTGCACTCCGCGTCTGCTCATGAATAATTCTTGTAAATTCCAGGTAGCTTTGGCATTCAAACAAAGGTTTTTAAATGTATTCCTCTGTGGCAGAGTTAGAGAAGCATGGGTTTATTTGGTTTATGTCTAAGGAACTTGCCACTTCTATCCCATTTTACCAGGTCATCACTGTTGGTTAGGATCAGATCTAAAATAACTGATCCTCTTGTTGCCTCCTCCACCTTCTGGACAATGAAACTGTTTGCAAGGCAAGTGAAGGTTTCGTCCAAGTCATGGACATCTATAGTAGATCCCCATAATGACATCCCTGTTTTTTTCTCCTCACACTCCTTAATTTTTACCTAGATGTTCTCAACCTGGTTTCCAGGATTTACATCATCTGTCTCCTCACATTCTTGACATACAATGCTACCCCTCCCCCTTTCCTGTTTAGTCTCTTTCTCTGAAATAGGTTACATCCCTCTGTTGCTACATCCCAGTGGCGCAATGGGTCAAACCCTTGTGCCAGCAGAATTGCTGACCGACAGGTGGGCGATTTAACTCCTGGGAGGGCAAGTGAGCTCCCTCTGTCAGCTCCAGGTCCTCATGTGGGAATTCTTAAGATGAACTTGTATGTAAGTTAGAACAAGTACTTTTTTTAAGGGCCTCTTCACAAAGGCCACATGAAGCATCCTGCTTTGCCTGACTTTAGGGAGAAAAGAGAATCTGTCACCCTGTGTGCAGCTTCTTTTTGGCGATGCTTTCCCTATCACACTGGAGGAGTGTCACCCTTTCATGAAGGATCTGTGCTGGGTCCATTGGAGCCAGCACAACATGGGAAGCCTCCGGAAATATTTTCACCCTGTTGGGGACAGGGCCTCTGCCGGATGTCACACAGCCTCATGTGATGACCGGTGTGAGGCTCCGTCCAGAAGGCAGTGTGAAAACATCGTAGGATGTTTTTTAAGGTGAGTGTGAAGAGGTTGTAAATGTAACTCCAGCCAAATATATATATGCACGTGTGTGTGTATGTTAGCTTTGGATCACATAGGGAAGAGTTAACACCCCTGTGGTGTTTGTTTTGCTGTTTGTGCCCCTGTTAAGAAGATTTCACCTCATTTTCTGTCCCTGTGAAAATTGGATTTTGAAAAATTTGGCTTGTGGAAACGAGGATTAGTAAGTTTCAGTTAAGACACCTTTTCCCCATGATAATTGTTCCAGGAGTGAATTTCCCTCTTGAGGGGTAGATTTTTCTCATTTCCTATTGTCTCACCCCCATTCTTAACTATGAGATGTTTGTTAGTTGAATGTTTGTAACTTGGACTGACTGTATATTATATTTACTTTGTTGTATTACAAGTTCTAGTTCTTGTTTATTTCCCATGCTCTTTGCATTACCAAATGCCATGGGCTGCCATCACCCCTCCCCCCCCTGCTTATTTAGGTTTTTTCTTTCTCATTGTTGAATTCTTGTACCATTCACTGTATAATAGTTGGAGTATTCCTTCCTGTTAAGCTCATGTCTTCAAGAATACTGTCTCCCTCTCCCAGTTTTGCAGCAGAATCAATACATCTAGATATTCATCTGGCACAAGAGGAATTGCAATTTACTCCAAAGCTTTGAGGAAGCCCCAAAATGACCCCAGTGTTTTAGGGGTTGCATTGAACTACAACTGCATTGAACTACAACTCTCATCACACATAGCCATCATGGCCATGACTGAGAATTAGGGAAATATTGTCCGACACACCTGACGGACACCAGATTGGTGTCAGTTGGACTGTGAGAGTAATACCATCTACCCGCTTCTTCGGGCAATCTTTTTCACATGTAAGGAAAGACATTGAATAAAAACAAGACTTCAGAGTGTCAAATCTTTTAGAAGTTAAAAATGGAAGTTAAGGTTTCTAAGAAAGGTATTACAAGGTCTTTCATTAACTATATGCCGTACACAGAATCTTTTAAAATAGAAAACAATATTTATCTGAGAAATTTATAGAAACTAAGGGTAAAGTGAAAAATAACAAGAGTTCTGTAACATTATAAGAAATCAAAAGCATATTGTGGCATAAACTTCTATGGACTATAGTCAATTTCATAAGAGAGAACACTAATTGACTTGTCTTCTATCATATCAACAGCAGATGTGAACATATCTCCACAAAATTATAAAGTTATGCTTTAAAGTAAAAACTCTGAACATAACAGACCCTCTCAACCCCTTTTGAACTGTCAGTGTGGGCCTCCAGAAAATACGAAATCCTATTATTTACAGTTTATACAATTGGGTTGGTTTTTTGTGATTTACTCTCTGAAAGATTAAGATAATCCTTAGACTATGCATACTATGAATTTAATGCTTTAGGATTAACCATGCCTGCCTCAGTAGAAAACCTCAGTGAACTACAGTACTGTAGTAATCTAGACATCCATAACAGATAATTTTCTAAAGGTACCTGCTTTGAGTTTGTACAATAAACCCTGAAAGTTAGATATATAGAATCATAAAGTTGGAAGAGACCACATTGACCACCTAGTCCAAACCCCTGCCATGCAGGAATATGCTTTCACAAAAGTCATACTGTACATCAGCCCCAAGTTTTCTAATTTCCTCTCTCCACTGGACTTTCAGCATTGCTGTTAGTGAATTTCCATGTGCTGGAAAGCTGATCTTGGCAAATAACCACATGCATCCAAATAGCTTGGGTGACATCCAACCACTTGGGTAATCAGGAGTTTGGATAAGGAGGGGTGAGATTTAATGAGGTTAACATGACCAGGGAAATACACAGTAAATTCAGACAACTATGAATTTTGTATAATCAAGTAACGGCCAGTAAGGTTCTCACTGTGTGATATATTTTTTCTCATTAATGCTCAGCGAATTAGGAGAAAGGTAATAATAGTACAATTTATCATCTAAGTACATGCAATTCATGTTTGGTAGAGCTGTGGGGGTTTTTACAAGCTAAACATAAAACTGCAGAATATGAGGCATAAATATTGACCCTCTTATAATCTTAGAAATTATATCCTTATCCTATTTTCACACTGGTGAATTCCTGAAAAGACATTAAGAAAGGAAGCAAAGTAGGGTGTTGAGCAGTTCTGCTTTCCCTCTGTTGTTAATTCACATGATTTGAGAATTTTCTTCATGTAATGGTCATTGTTGTTGCTGCTGCTGTTCATTGCCATCAAATCATCTTTGACTTATAGTGACCCTATGAATGAGAGACCACCAAGATACCATGTTATTAACAGCCCTACTCAAGTCTTCCAAGTAAGGGCTGTGTGACGGCGCGAGTGGCTCCATCTATATGTGGATCTGTAAGTTGCAAGATTTGAATTGTTGTGTCATTCCTGATTTTGCCTTTATCCTGTAAATGTAGTTGGATTGGTTATTTATAGCTGTCAGGGCCGGCCGGAGATAATTTTTAATGGGAAGCGGGGGTGCTGAAAAGCGCCCCCGCCACCGGCCCCGCCTCCCGCGCCCTGGCCCCGCCTCCCACGCTGCGTGGGAGGCGGGGCCATGGCGATTAGTGAGGGGGCGGGGCCACAGTTGGCCCCGCCCCCGCCCAGCGTGCCCTGGCCCCGCCTCCCACGCTGCGTGGGAGGCGGGGCCAGGGCACGCTGGGCGGGGGGGCGGGGCCAGAGTTGGCCCCGCCTCCCACGCTACTCCCACTCGCCCGTCTGGCCTTCCTAGCAGGCCAGAAAGCAGCGGAGGTCCCTCCAGGCCGCGATTGCGGCCTGGAGGGACCTCCGCTGCTTTCTGGCCTGGTAGGAAAGGCCAGACGGGCGAGCGGGAGTAGCGGAGGCGGAGCCAGCTCTGACGCCGCTCCCCCCCCGCCCAGCGTGCCTTGGCCCCGCCTCCCACGCTGCGTGGGAGGCAGGGCCAAGGCACGCTGGGCGGGGGGGGAGCGGCGTCAGAGCTGGCTCCGCCTCCCACGCTACTCCCGCTCGCCCGTCTGGCCTTCCTAGAAGGCCAGAAAGCAGCGGAGGTCCCTCCAGGCCGCGATTGCGGCCTGGAGGGACCTCCGCTGCTTTCTGGCCTGGTAGGAAAGGCCAGACGGGCGAGCGGGAGTAGCGGAGGCGGAGCCAGCTCTGACGCCGCTCCTCCCCCGCCCAGCGTGCCTTGGCCCCGCCTCCCGAGGCAGGGCCAAGGCACGCTGGGCGGGGGGGAGCGGCGTCAGAGCTGGCTCCGCCTCCGCTACTCCCGCTCGCCCGTCTGGCCTTTCCTACCAGGCCAGAAAGCAGCGGAGGTCCCTCCAGGCCGCAATCGCGGCCTGGAGGGACCTCCGCTGCTTTCTGGCCTTCTAGGAAGGCCAGACGGGCGAGCGGGAGTAGCGTGGGAGGCGGAGCCAGCTCTGACGCCGCTCCCCCCCCCGCCCAGCGTGCCTTGGCCCTGCCTCCCACGCAGCGTGGGAGGCGGGGCCAAGGCACGCTGGGCGGGGGGGGGGGGAGCGGCGTCAGAGCTGGCCCCGCCTCCCACGCTACTCCCGCTCGCCCGTCTGGCCTTTTCAAGCAGGCCAGACGGGCCAGGGCGCACTGGGCGGGAGGCGGGGCACCGTCAGGGCGGTGCCCCGCCTCCCGCCCAGCCTGACGGCGCCCCCCCGGGCCTGCGCCCGAGGCGGCGGCGTCAGCTGCCGCATGAGTGGGGCCGGCCCTGATAGCTGTCAATCAATGTTGTTTGCACCAGTTATTTGCTCCCTCAGCAAAATTGTTTGGCTCCACCTCTTCCTGGAGTAGGACAGTGTTTCCTCCTTTCATTCCACCAGCAAGCTCTCTACCAGATGGATTTGAGAGAGAGACTTGGCTCTGAAAGCCCTTGAAAAGTTACCTCTCAGCACCAGTTCAGAGGTTCTTACCCTTGAGACCTACGCTTCATGTTCAGGGCCAACCTGAACGACGTTGAGGAGTCTCAAGCGCCTTCACATCAGTCCTTTGGCAACAGAGGAAGACTGTGTCTTCAGACATAGGTCATTGGACTGAGGCTGAGTTTGCTCCGGCTTCGCAACTTCAGAACTCCTTGGACTTAACCAAAGACTGTAATGTATATTTTCTTTTACCCCTTTGAAACTTCCAGATAACCTTTTGTGAACAATAAAACCAGTTTTTGAGTTATCTACAGTGTTTTGGTCCTTGGGAGTTCCAGTTTCCCTAAAGGAGGGGGAGAAGCAATCCCCTGGGGAAGGATGTCACGTACATGCTTCTTTCACTAAGAGTTTACAGCCCCAGGCACGATGGCACAGGCTGTGTTTTCCTTGACCAGGTCTGTCCACCTGCAATGTATCTTCCTCTTTTCCATTTCCTTTTTCCATCTTCTTGTTCTGAACACAGTCAAATTCTTTCCTATTTCTTATTTTGAATCTTAGTTGCAGATCATTATGAGTGTCTGACTGCCAAAAAAACACTAGCTACTCATTTATCCCCTAGTAATTTGCCCCTTCTTCCATTTCTTGGAGTTCATCTGAAAGCTCCTAATGTATCTACACTGGTTTCTTTAGTTGCCTCCCAATTTTTGTGTTGTTGCAATTGCCCTCTCCTTGGATAGAAGTTCTGAGCCACAGAGATGCTAGCTTCAGAGGGCGCAGGCTAGCCCTTGGAGGGTTCAGTAGGTAGAAGGATCCTTACTATTCCTAAGAAAGAAGAATACATAGTAGTTGTAGATAGTTTTCTTCTGAATAGGACAGAGGCAGCACTGTGCATATTTGACAGAATGTCTGAAGAGGTGTGATTCCTTCCTGGTGCGAGAATCCAGGATGTGACAGAGATTGCCAAGACTCAACAAACCTACTGATCATACACGTTCCTTCTGATCCCTGTGAGAAATAAAGATACTGCCAAGGACAACTGGCTATGAAAGTGATCTTGTCTGGCAAAATTTGGCTTCTTAAACTATAGCCTGAATTTACATGAAAAATTATTTCTCACAAGATAAACGTAGCAGTGGTTGGAAAGAAAGGCATGCTGGGAGTATTACAAACCTCATCCAGACAGCTTTAAAATGAATTGCATAAGGGAGAAAGATGGTTTTCAAACATCAAGTAGTGGGGACATTATTTTCAATTGTCCAGGGAAATATCCCAAGTATTTCCTTGAACTTACTGAAACTGGAGTTCTTAAAACCCAGAATGTGCATTTGACTATATTTGATTTTCCCTTTACTCTCTTTAATGAATCCCAGAAGAACATGGTCACTTCCACTCAGAGTTCCAACTGCTTCCACATTTGTTGACAAATTCTTTTTGCTGTTGGTAAAGATCAAGTTCAAGACAGTTAATTCTATTGTTGCTTTCTCCATCCTTCTGGAATATGAAATTGTCAGCAACACAAATTAAGAATATGTTGGAAATTATTCTTACCAGAGTTTAACTTTCAACAGGTATCATGGTAGTTGAAATCTCCCATTACTATAGTACATTCTTTTTTTCTGAATATTTAAATCTGTTGTAGGGAGAATCATCCTAGTTTTTAGTCTCATTTAGAGGTCTATAACAGACTGTCGCAGCGATGATAAAGGTGTTATCTCTGCCTATAAAGTTGCCAATATATGTTCTCAAAGTACCTCCCATGCTCCAAATAAAAGATCCTCTCACAGGAATGTACATCTATTGCATGTAAAGCTCCTCTTCTTGTTCAGTCTATTCATTTTGAATAAATTACAACTCTCAGAGATTACACTGTGGTCATGATTCTCATCCCACCAGGTTTCATTATTGCATATTAAATCATATTTGTCTTTCTGCATTCAGGTGTGTCTTTATTTCCCATACTCTGTGCATTAGTGTAGAAAATCTGAAATCATGGCTTATTACCTCCATCCAGTTTTTTACTGCTTTTCCCTGCCCATTCATGGGGTTAGGTATCACTGTCCTGTGTTCCTCTGCTTTATTTACACTGCTGCCTACATTATTGGTATCTGAAATACTGTTTCTCCTCATGAGATTCATTTTAAAGAACTACTGATCAGCTTTGTGAGACTCCTAGGAAAGACTTTCTTGCCAACCACCATAAATTTCAGGTCATCTCGTCCTCAAAGTCCTTCTCTATGGAATCACATAGAATATAGTTCATGTAATATTCATATTTCTCTTTCCGAATTGTGACATTCAACAGGAAAATGTGATGAAGTAAGTGCTGTCTTTCAGCTACCTGTCCAGAGCTCCCTACTTGCTTGTAACATTTGACATCTCTGCTTTCAAATATAATTTGTTCCCAGGCCAATCAGAAGGAAGGGGTTGTTGATGGGCTTCATGAATCTTAGGCATTTTCTACATTGCCATATAAAATCCAGATTATCTGCTTTGAACTGGATTATATGGCAGTGTAAACTCATATAACCCACTTCTGGATTATCTGCTTTGATAATCATAGAATCATAGTATCATAGAGTTGGAAGAGACCTCATGTGCCATCCAGTCCAACCCCCTGCCAAGAAGCAGGAAAATCACGTTCAAAGCACCCCCGACAGATGGCCATCCAGCCTCTGCTTAAAAGCCTCCAAAGAAGGAGCCTCCACCACACTCCGCGGTAGAGAGTTCCACTGCCAAACAGCAATCACAGTTTGGAAGTTCTTCCTAATGTTCAGGTGGAATCTTCTTTCCTGTAGTTTGAAGTCATTGTAATCTGGATTATATGTCTGTGTAGAAGAGGCCTTAGTAACCTCTCTGTGATATCTTAGATCTTCACAGCAAGACAAAGGGATGCTTCTTGAGACATTCTAAAAGATCTGTTTCTATCCAGCTCCACCATGAGTAGAGCTGTCACCAATAACTCTATGTAACACAATGTTTGTTCCTGGGTTATAAATGTCATTTTCTAATTGTTTCTACCATAAAAACATGGGAAAAGTTTATTAAACCTCAAAAAATTGGGGGTTTTGGGATATCCTGCAGCTCAGTTTGCTATAGTTTTTCAATGAATATCTCTCATAGAGTTACAACCAATTCAAAATAGTTTGTGGCAGCCACAAAAACAAAGTGTGTGAGAAAAATTATATAAAACCAATGACTGCTGTCTCTACTCTTAACCATGGCAATGCCATTTTCTCTCTCTTAGAAATAGCTCTTTCTCCTTAGACTATGTGATCTGTCAGTGCATGCACACCAAAACAAACAAAAGCAGAACTCACACACCAAAATGAACAAGTAAGTCTCCAAACAGTTGAGCTGAGGAACTTGTTTAACCAAATTCACATGTTCTATCTCTTCTTCTAATCCAGTACAAAATTCTTCTCTGCTTGCAATCCTGGATAAAATGTGAGTCCCATTTATACAGCTAGTGGCTGCTAGCTGTGGCACACAATAACTCAACTGTAATGAATTATTAGCATCCATATGGTCCTAGCTCTGAGAATCCTGATTGAGAAATGATGCATAAGTTCAAAACCTAGTAATATTGGCTCTAATAGGATCATAGGGGTGGAAATAATATTTGAAAATATTCCAAAAATGGTTTTAAAATGTGTTTCTTGGGTATTCAAGAAATTCTGATGATAAGAAACCTGCGCAGACAAGAATCATTGCATTTTAGTACTTATTCTGGGATCAGATCCTGGGATATAGGGCAGTATAGATCCAGCCTCAGTGGGGGCCCTTCTACACTGCCATATAAAATCCAGATTATTTTTTGAACTGGATTATATGACAGTGTAGATTCATATAATCCAGTTCAAAGCAGATAATCTGGATTATATGGCAGTGTAGAAGGGTCTTGGGGAAAAGGAAAGAAGATGGCAGAATCTTGCCTTTCACAAAAGACCCAGGCAAAAGCAGGCTGCTGCAGCCTTTTCTATTTATAGGTTCTTCCTCAATAAATTCTGCAATCTTGACCAAATTCCAATTTTGTCTGGCCATATGTGTCCCGGTTTTCATTTCAGAAACATTGAGGTTTATGTATTTTTTCTACTCTAGTTAATATATATATACACACACAACAGACATGCACATAAATGGCAGCTCTTAAACATGCAGTTGTATTTATAGTTCATGCAATTATAAAATTAAATTTTATTTGCATAAAGAGTGTTCTACAAACAGGCCTCGCTCTTTTTTTGAGATGGTGTTCTGCAGCTGACCTGCATTCCTTTCAAAACTGCTTAATCACACACAGCTGACCAGCATTCCTTTTTTAAGAAGGACACATACACTCCAAACCCACCTAATCAAATGCATTTCAAATACCCCAAACAGTTATTTAATCTCCATATATGTACAAGTGTGAAACACGTGTTGTCCAAATACTCTTTCCAAAAAGCGCAGCATTTGCCTGATGTTTCCAAAATAAACCTTGCACAGCATTTCTCCACCTCATTTCCAATTGACACACAATTCTCTCAGAAGTGAATTTTAGCAAAGAAATTTCTACGCTGTTCCCTTCTGCCCCCTTACATCCTCTGCAGCCTTAATTCTAGAATATATAGTTACTGACTTTCATACATTCCCATAGAGCAACAGAAGTATTTTCCAGCTTTGCTCCAGCCCAAGGCATGAATTGTGAAACAATAAGAAGCCCTTCCAGCACATTTCACACTTTCAAGCTTTTAGATTCAAAATGTCTTGGAGCAGATTCTTAAAACATTGCCCTTGCTGTGTACTAGCTGTGTTGTTTGAATCCATTTCATCTGCAATTAGAGACGGTCAATACAGTTTCCAATTTACAAACCATGTAGAATTATGCCGCCCACAATGGAAACCAACTCTGGGTGTAACCTTTATGCTGCAATCATGTAACACTTTATTGAGGCCTCATCTACACTGCTATACAATGAAGTTTGGAACTGTATTATATGGCTAGTGTAGAATCATATAACGCAGTTCAATGAAGTTAAGCTGCATTATATGAGGCCCCATTTACACGGCCATATAAAATCCAGATTATCTGCTTTGAACTGCATTATATGGTAGTGTAGATGTGTATAATCCAGTTCAAAGCAGATAATCTGGATTATATGGCAGTGTAGAGCCAGGCTGAGTTTACATTGACCATAGAATGCAGGCATGGGAGTAGAGACATAGAACTATAATTGTGTAGTATGAAAGTGACCCAGGATCTCTACCTTTTCCTATACATTCTGTTCAGATTTTAAGTGAAATGTAAATCTACAGAAATTTTAGAAGTACAGTAGAGTCTCATTTATCCAATGTTCTGGATTATCCAGCGCATTTTTGTAGTCAATGTTTTCAATACATTGTGATATTTTGGTGCTAAATTCGTAAATACAGTAATTACTACATAGCATTACTGCGTATTGAACTACTTTTTCTGTCAAATTTGTTGTATAACATGATGTTTTGGTACTTAATTTGTAAAATCATAACCTAATTTGATGTTTAATAGGCTTCTCCTTAATCTCCCCTTATTATCCAACATATTCGCTTATCCAATGTTCTGCCGGCCCGTTTATGTTGGATAAGTGAGACTCTACTGTATATGAAGATTAGCCTTTTTTTTTTTTTTTAGCAAGGGTGCATTCCCAAGATCACTGAATGAAGCTTTTCCTACCATGATTCTCTTTAGAAGTTTTGTCCCCATTTCCCATTAGTCCAAGCAACATGGGCAAAGTTTAGCAGCATTTGAACCTATGGCCCAAAAGAAAACAGGTTGGTGAAAGCTGAATTAAGACACAATCATCACTATAACCTATCACATTAATATGGGAGATGGTGAGCAGACCATACAAATAGCTTTTGTGGAAGGCATATGTAACCCCAATGCCACACTTTGTTGTTTCCCTAATTAAATGTGTGTAATTTACCATATGAGTAATTGACATGTCTGATGATGACCGCAAAGTCTCCAACACAAAGTTATTTCAAACTTTTTTACATATTGGCATGATCCAAATTTGAAATAGTTCTGGGCTACGGCAGCCTTCCCATCAATGGGCAATAGATATTTGCTTATGTTCTTTGAAGTACAGGCAAGGTTCCATTTTCATGTTATTTACATGGTTTTTACTATTGTTGAAGATGAGTCAAAGCTGTAGCTTTATGATGGTCAAAGGGCAAAGTTAAATAAATCAGCTGCCAAGTTTACATTCATAGTAGTATAATATGGCTTTCAAGACCTTCATTGTACTACTTGATAGGAAGGCAAATAAATGAATAACCGAGATGGGTAAACTGCCATCTCAATTTGAAGACTGCTGTGGTGGATATTTTTCACCTGGCACTTTGATAAGGATTGCCAATTGAAAACTGGGGAGAACTCATGCACTTTTAATATTTGTGCACAGGAATTAATTTCATTATGTACCCTTTGAGGCCTTTCCACACAGCCATATAACACAGAATATCAAGGCAGATAATCCACAATATCTGCTTTGAACTGGATTACCTGAGTCCACACTGCCATGTTCCAGTTCAATGTGGATTTTATGTGTGTGTGGAAGGGGCCTTGGTTTCCTGACTGGATGAAAACCAACAACTTAATTTTATTCTTCTTTGTAGTCATTCAAGGTACAGGAGCTCCCTCTTGTTTTCACAAACCTAGTGGAAAGCCAGTTTATGAATAGAAAACACAATTGAAAATATTTAGAAATGGTAAAAAAAAAATTTTCTAGCAGCAAGAAACTCTTAATGAGAATATTATAGGCCAAATTTGTATATGGGTGATTTGTGATGAATTTTTTATACAGGAAGATGTCCTTTTGTGTGTGCAGAAAATGCTGTTTTCTGCACAGAAAATACCACCTTCTGTGCAAAACAACTGTGTGCAAATGTTCCTGGGTCTTGGTTTATGAATCATCCTCAAAAACTGAGTACACTTTAAAGACTTTCTCTCAGCAGGAAGAAAATGGCTTTATTTGAGAAGAACCTCAGTGAAGAATTATATTCTTAAGCCTCGCTATTACTCTTGTCTTCCTGCAAAGCAAAAGAATTATGAAGGCTACTCCATTTCTTTGATGTTCCTCTTATCCACAGTAGTAGATCTGGTGGTCATCTGTTGTGAAGTGGGCTGTTCCAGTGCATTTCAGTTCACTGACCCCCAGAATATCTATCTTTAATCTTCACATCTCACCAATAACCATGTCCAATTTGCCCTGGCTCCAGTGCAAAACCAGGGTTTCAGTTGAACATCAAGAAAACCAAGATTATGGCAACCAGACTGATTGATAACTGGCAAACGGGGGGGGGGGGGGGGACATGGAAGCAGTGACAGACTTTGTATTTCTAGGCATAAAGATTACTGCAGATGCAGACTGCAGCCAGGAAATTAGAAGACATTTACTTCTTGTGAGGAGAACAATGCTCAACCTTGATAAAATAGTGAAGAGTAGAGACATCACACTAGCAACGAAGGTCCACATAGTTAAAGCAATGATATTCCCTGTAGTATCCTATTGATGTGAGAGCTGGACAATAAGGAAGGCTGAGCGAAGGAAGATAGAAGCTTTTGAACTGTGGTGTTGGAGGAAAATTCTGAGAGTGCCTTGGACCGCAAGAAGATCCAACCAGTTCATACTCCAGGAAATAATGCCCGGCTGCTCACTGGAGGGAAGGATATTAGAGGCAAAGATGAAGTACTTTGGCCACATAATGAGCTTGAAGAAGATAATGGTGCTGGGGAAAATTGAAGGAAAGGGGAAGAGGGGCCAACCAAGGGCAAGATGGATGGATGGTATCCTTGAAATGACTGGCTTGAGCTTGAAGGAGCTGGGAGTGGCGACGGCTGACAGAGAGCTCTGGCTGGGCTGTTGCGTGGGTATGGGCGACATGCCCCTGTGAGGGAAGTGGACACCAGAACAACGACACTTCTTTTTTTGGGTATAAACAAGGCCACAACTCTTTTATTTTTTATTTTTTACAGAACGAGACTTGGCTGCCATGCATGGGTCCTGAATCTACAATCAGTCAGCCCATTGCCGACTGATGCCAGAAACCAAGTTGGGGTGCTACCGGAACCAAACCGGGCCAGCGGTACCATTGCACCCCAGGATACCAACGGATACTCCCCCTCCTACCAATGGGGGGAGGGGTAAGCAAGCCAGATCCAGGGCCCACGCCACATGCCAACTGGAGTTGTGACAAATAAGCAACTGAAACAACAATAACTGAATAAAAACCTTAACAAATATGCAGAGTGGGAGGGATAGCACAAAGGAGAAGAACGCCCGATGCTGGCTCTGGCCTGCCTCTCCACCTGAAGAAGGGGCCCTTGGGCCAACCCACGGCAGGCCTGGCCAATCCGAAGGTGGGGGCCGGCCTGCCTTTGATTGGCCCAGGTGCCTGGTGGCAGGAAAGTTTCTTGCCACAAAGGGGGCTTCTGGAAGAAGAAGCCCCCTGGCGGCACCATTGCAGGCTAGAGGGCGCCCAACACCGCAACAGGACATTGCCCGGAGGTCACAAAGAGTCGGAAGCAACTGAATGAGTAAACAACAACAACAACAACAACAACAACAACAACAACAAAGTAAACTGGCTGGGATTTCTGGAAGTTGTAGGCAAAAACACCTGGGGACCCACAGGTTGAGGATCACTGCCCTAAGCAGTATATTCAGTAGTAGAGGCTCACTCCACTTAACTATGGAGGGGGTAATTTTCTATCCCTAGGATCCTGTGAGGACCTAGAGGTTGCTAAAATACCCCATTTCCTTCAAAGATGAAGAAAAAAGAGGAAGTGGTCAGAAGTCCACTTCCATTTTTGGGTAACAGATTTAATGCTAAACAAATCCCTACAGCCTTTTTCAAAGACGAATTGACAGCCTTGGTGGTTTCCAGGAGGTTCAACCTTTCTGTCACATAAATTGTACTTGCAGGAATCTGAGAACGGATCAGACCACAGAAACAGCCTTGGTGGGCCTACAAGGGCCACACTTTGCTTACCCCTAATTTACTTTATGTAATTTAATGTAATGTATTTAATGTATGTAATTTTACCATGTGTGGAATTGCTGCATCTAGAGATGTCTACTAAGATTACAGAGTTTCCTATGCAATGTTCTTTGTCACAGGCTGGCACAACCCTAAAGGTCAAATAATCACAAGCATGTAAGAAAGAATGAGCTGGACTAAGACAGCCTCAGCTAATTCCCCTCTATGGGCAATAGATGTTTATATTTTTGGAGTTCAGGCATTTCCATGTTACTAATACAGCATTTACTATGGTCAAGGAAGAGTCAAAGCTGTGGCTTACTGATATTCAAAGGACACAGTTAAATAAATTAGCTGCCAAGTTCACTTGTATAACAGCATACATTGCTTTCAAGACCTTCATCATACCATTCCCTCAGAAGGCCAGTAAATAGATAATTGAGATGGGTAAACTATTTTCTGAACACTGCAAACAGTATTTTTTTCAGAACAAGATTGTAGAATACCAATGAAGCAATGTACAAAATCCTGTGTTATTTCTAGCTATGCTATATGACATCTATGTATAGTAAACATTTCAGCTACTAGCATCATCATGTCCAAATCTTTACATGCATAACATTAACTTGAGCACATGCCACATGTTATTTGTGTTTCAGCAGCATTTGCTCATCTGAAACAGAAAATCAAAGGCTATCTGATTTCTGTTGTGAAATGTAACAGCAAGTAAAGAAAAAGCAAGCATATATATAGCAGCAAAACATAAGTAAGCATAGCAAAAGGCATGTCGCTCATAGAGGAAAAATCTAGCCTTATCTAGATTGGGAAGAGATGCTAAAGGAGAAAATAAAATAAAAATATAAACCATGTGAAGATAGTGTGACACGTTTAAAAAAAACCTTCCAGTGCAGCCAAAACAATACTTAACTACATATTTATTATCCCCATTACTATACGATTTCATTGTGACATAATATCAGTTACCAGGCTAACTCCATCATGAGAATGTGCTGCTTACTAAAAAGCAAGGGCTGAAGCATTTATGCACTGTGATCACCTGGCTTACGTTTGACAAATATACTCTACATATTGAGGAAATTTGGACACAGAGCAACATTTTCTAACTTCTGGTATGCCTCAATGCTATAAAAGAAAATATGGTTTTCTAACAAAGAGAGTTAAAATTAGTTTAATGGAAATGTGTTTCATACATTACAACAGTGCCACCAATTCCATCTGTATCTTCTGGAAGGAAGTGTGATGTGTGCTTTCCAAGGTTTGAACAAAGCCAAGAAACATGGCTTTATTTTAAACAGATGTGTATGAATTCTGTTTAGTGTTTTCAGGTATTTTTGGTCTAATGCACTCAGCTATGTAATTCATATTTTGAAAAAGGGTGCAGATGTAAGAACAGAAGAAATATCTTTCTGGATCAGTACAAAAGTCTGTTGCTGATTTTTTTCCCCTTCTGTTTTTTAAAAAGTGGGCAAGTGCAAGCCAATTGGATAATCAGACTTCCCATTTGTTCCCATGGATAAACCAATCTGTATTTATCAATTTATATTGTATTTTTTCTTACACAGCATGTGTTCCCTATTTTTACAACAATCCTGGGAAATGAGGTGGGATTATAGCCATTTTCAAGGCATAATACTGAATTTGTGAGATGCTAATCTTACTTTAAAGACACCTGGTGAACCAATGGCAGGAACACTATTTGGGACAATGTTTTCACCGTGGAATTATTATATTGCTGTAATGTCACCTAAAAAAGAATTGACTGGTTAAGAAGGCAAGGAGAAGACCCATACGTTCTCACACCAATGATTTCCTTATTGCCTGCGGATGAAGGCCCACCTAGATGTACTCCTTTGAAAGTTTTTGAAGATAGCCTCAAGGACAAGATATTGACCTTGTCCATGATGGCATTTTCTTCACAAATTGCGATATTGAAGCGAGTCTGGGTATGTCTTGATGCTTCGGCATGCTTGACTGCATTGGAGGCATCTAGGAAAGGGATGTCCCCCATTGGCCGAATCAACAGAACTCATTCCTGTTTTGACTTCAGATCCAACACTTTGGTAGGAGCATTCATACTGTGAGTGTCCCCCAGTATCTCAAATATGGAGTTTCTGTGGGCTGGATCAACTTTCTTTTGGAAGATTCTAGCTTTGGGTGGGGCATGTGCTTATTGTTTATTCGTTCAGTCACTTCCGACTCTTCATGACCTCATGGACCAGCCCACACCAGAGCTCCCTGTCAGCTGTCACCACCCCCAGCTCCTTCAAGGTCAAGCCAGTCACTTCAAGGATGCCATCCATCCATCTGTACTTTGGTCGGCCCCTCCTCCTTTTTCCTTCTATTTTCCCCAGTATCATTACCTTCTCAAAACTTTCCTGTGTGGGGCATGTAGATGATGGGAATATTGGGATGTCATTTATTCAGACTTCAGCAAAACATTTAATAAGGTTCCCCCATAATATTTTGATTAGCAAACTAAATATAAAATAATGAGAACATCAGATGAATAATTTGCTGGGAAATCTTTTACAGACAGTTGTCATCAATGGTTGTGCATTTAAATGCAAATAAATCTCTCCTACTATAGTCTGTGTTCATATGGAATACTGCTTTCATTTCTGGGCATCTCATTTTAAAAAAGATTTAGAGTGCACCTGCACTCTAGAATGAATGCAGTTTGACACTACTTTATCTGCAATGGCTCAATGCTATGGCATCATGGGAATTGCAGTTTGTGAAGTACAGTAGAGTCTCACTTATCCAAGCTAAACGGGCCGGCAGAAGCTTGGATAAGTGAATATCTTGGATAATAAGGAGGGATTAAGGAAAAACCTATTAAACATCAAATTAGGTTATGATTTTACAAATTAAGCACCAAAACTTCATGTTATACAACAAATTTGACATAAAAAGTAGTTCACTACGCAGTAATGTTATGTTGTAATTACTGTATTTATGAATTTAGCACCAAAATATCATGATATATTGAAAACATTGACTACAAAAATGGCTTGGATTATCCAGAGGCTTGGATAAGCGAGGCTTGGATAAGTGAGACTCTACTGTACCAGTACAATTTGGCAGAAAAACCAAATGACCTTGTAAAATTACAACTCCCATGATGCCATAGCATTGAGCCAGGGCAGTCAACGTTTTATCAAACTGCATTAATTCTACAGTGTAGTTGAAATAATAGACATAGTTGGAATGGGTTCAAAGATGTATGAATTAAAAAAAACATATGGACTTGGTCAACTTGCTGAAGAAATGACTGAGAAATAGCATGGTCACACTCTTTAAATCAAACTAAGGCCTGTGGGCCAGATGCAGTCCTCCAAGGTCATTTACCCAGTCCCATCCTAAACCTTTGATTAAGGTCGCTCTAGTCTGAAATGATTTGAAGGCACACAACAAAAATCCTAATTAAATTGAGTATCTCATCAGCCAAAAGCAGGCCCTCACTTCCCACTGAAATACAGGTATGCTTATGTTGGTTAAAATTGTTCTTCATTTTAAATACTGCATTGCCCTTTCATTTGTTTGGCCTACAAATAAGATATGTGCAGTGTACATAGGAATTTGTTCATATTTTTTTCAAACTATAGTCTGACCTCTGAGGAACTGTGAACCAGTCCTCTACTTGAAAAGTCTGAGAACACCAGTTTTAAATACTTGAAGGACTGCTATGAAGAGGATGCAGGCTTGTTATTCACTATATTTTTTTAAAATAATTTTATTGAGGTTTCAAATGCATATAATAAAAGTTGGGTTGGGGAAGGGAAAACTTGTTATTCACTATATGAGGGGTTAGAATTAGGTCCAATTCTTTTAAGTTACATAATGGTCAATTTTAATAGAATGTCAGAAGTAATGTCTTCACAGTGACTGAGGATTGGATGTACATAGAGATTATACTTTATCTGAAAAACATTTAAATCTTGGTACACAAAAGGGACTATTATTATTATTATTATTTAATTATGACACAGCAAACAAGATAGATATGCTGGATTTCATATCACAAAATCACAAGTTGAACACTTCCCAAGTGTCTAGGACTGTGTGATGTATTTTCAGATGATGCGTGCAGATCCCAGTAGGGTGGCCCTTTGCAGTTGGCAGATCGTAATTTTGTCAATGCCTATTGTTTCCACATGCCAGCTAAGATCTTTTGGCACGGCACCCAATATGCCGATCACCACCGGGACCACCTGCACTGGTTTCTGCCAGAGTCTTTGAAGTTCAATCTTGAGGTCCTGAGTTTTTCCTGTTGTTTTTCATCAATGCGACTGTCACCTGGGATGGCAACATCAATGATCCAAACCATTTTCTTTTCCACAACTGTGATGTCTGGTGTGTTGTGTTCCAGAACTTTGTCAGTCTGGATTCGGAAGTCCCACAGTATCTTTGCATGCTCATTTTCCAATACTTTTGCAGGTTTGTGATCCCACCAGTTCTTTGCTGCTGGGAGGTGGTACTTGAGGCATACGTTCCAATGAATCATTTGGGCCACATAGTTGTGCCTCTGTTTGTAGCCTGTCTGTGCAATTTTCTTATAGCAGCTGAGGATATTATCAATGGTTTCGTCAGCTTCCTTGCACAGTCTGCATTTTGGGTCATCAGCTGATTTTTCAACCTTGGCCTTAATTGCATTTGTTCTGATAGCTTGCTCCTGGGCTGCAAGGATCAGGCCTTCTGTCTCCTTCTTCAGGGTCCCATTCGTGAGCCAGATGATGATGATGATGATGATGATTATTATTATTATTATTATAATTTCCTGCCTTTCTCCCCATGGGGACTCAAGGCAACTAACATCTATCCAAACTGAACAATTTAAAAAAGGGCAATACAAAAGTTTAAAAACAATTAAATAATGAAGTCCCCCAGCACCACCTTCTGAGAACGTCCCTCCAAGAAGGAGTGGAGCCACTGAAGATTAATACCTCCAAGCCCCATCCAAGAAAGGTGACCAAGAAGGATACCATGGTTGATGGCATCAAAAGCTGCTGCAAGGTCCAGGAGATCCAACAGGAACTCACTCCCCTGTCTAGCTCTCTGTGTAAGTCATCCACCAAGGTGACCAAAGCTATCTCAGTCCCATAACCAGGCCTGAAATTGATCTAGATAATCTGTTTCATCCAGGAACCCTTGGAGCTGTGAAGCCACCACATGCTCCAGAACTTTGCCTAAAAATGGGAGGTTGGAGACTGGTCTGTAGCTGTCCAGTATAGAAGGGTCTAAGGAAGGTTTTTTAAGACATGGTCTTACCACTGCCCTGATATAGGGAGGCTTTAATCACTTCCCTGACCTACTCCACCAGTTCCCCTCTGGCCTGTTTTATGAGCCAGGAAGGGCAAGGGTATAGGGCACATGTGGTAGCTCTCATCTCTCCACATCCTCAGGCTGCACAAAGTGAAAGGTATCCATCAACACAGGACAAGCAGGTGCCAAAGTTACATCTACTGGAGTGATTTTATCTGCAAAATGGTGGGCAAGTTCCTCACATTGTGCTGTTGTATGGTCAACATTCTCTTTTGGCCCAGATTTGATTAGGCCTCTAACTACTCGAAAGAGATCTGCTGGACAATTTTGTGCTTTAGCAATAGTATTTGTATAAAACACTCTTGTTGCTGCTTTTATTGCTCCACCATAGATCTTCAGATACATCTTTGCTTGTTTTTGGTTGGAATCACTCTGAGTTCTCTACAAATGTCGGTCTAGTCCTCGTCTCACGAGTTTCATTGCTGCCAGCTCCTTAGTGAACCAGGGAGCTGGTTTAGCTCCACTTCATAAGAAGGGATAGTTTGGAGCAATCATGTCAACCACCTTGGTCATTTCCCATTCCAGAGATCGACCAGGGTTTTAACAGGTTCACCTGCCCAAGTAGCAGCAAATTCCCCAAGAACAGTCAGCAATCCATCCAGACCCATAAGCCTCCTGTGGCAGACAGTCTTAATGGGTCGCCCACCCCTGCAGAGGTTCTGAGTCCCAACCAGTCTAAACCTGATCAGGTTGTGATCTGTCCATGAGAATTGAACCACAGAGAGTTCCTCCATTCTCAGACCAGACAATGGTCTTCAGCACAAGGAGCTGGAGAAAACAAGGGAAAGCAGGGAAAGGGTGGATTTTCATGGGGTTCTGTCTTTAAAGAAGACAAAGAATTTACTCATTCCCATCACACAAGATCACCTCCTCCAACTTCTAACTCAACCATCCACTTAATTCCCATCACATGGGCAGGTGATGGCTCCTTCCATTTCAAGGATACCAGCACACTTTTTAAAGCAGGCATTCTCTAAGGCAGCACTGCTTTCAAGACCCTTCCACTGAAGCAGATGTAAGGCATTTTTTTAAGGTGGCACTTTCCATGAGGTCATTTGCACTCAAGGCCCTTCCACTGAAACAGAGTTAATAACCTTTCTTAAAGCAGCATGTTCCCTAGGGTTCTTTACCTTCAAGACCCTTCCACTGAGGTAGATTTAAGGCATCTTTCTTAAGGTGGCACTTCCCCTGGGGTAGTTTGCACTGAGATTTGTTTGCTCCCATTGTCCCTCCAGGATTTCTATTATTTATCTTTTTAAAAAACATCATCCCAGGTCATAGGAAGTGGTTTTAAATTCATCCTGATCTTTCCCCAAGCCTCTGCGTTAGCGATCGGGAAACTGGGAATTCAATTCCTCTCACACACATCATTTTATTTACAAGCAGGAAACAGGGATTAACATCACATGGAGAAATTGGCCATTTTGCCCATCTCTATGTGGGGAATTTAAAAATAAGTCAATTGACAACCAGCTTAGGAATCACTGGAAAAACCAACACTTTAGAAACAGCACAATACCTCAACCCCACATGAGGCTTACATCATGCGAAGGGCACCGTGAGTGCCTTTCTTACATGTGCAGAAATTGTCGTTTTACGTGTGAGATGAAGTCAAATATGTTGTCTTGGACATAAATAACCTGCAATCTCTAGGTGCAAAATAAAAGCGGAAAGGGAATTTGGGGCAGAGATATCTCAAGAAATGTTAGATCCATGTTTATATGGAAATGCTCAATTATGTATTAGATATTAATTCATGGGAGAACTTCCATAAGATTATGTGCAGATGGCATTACACTAAAAACATATAAAATGTTTCAAAGTGCTTCTAGCTATTGTTGACATTGCATAAAATCCATATTTTGTGGACATTTATCAATACTGTCCATATTTCATTCATATTTAGTGGCATTGTCTTCTACTAAACATG
Organism: Anolis carolinensis; assembly: GCF_035594765.1. Classification (NCBI taxonomy): domain Eukaryota; kingdom Metazoa; phylum Chordata; class Lepidosauria; order Squamata; family Anolidae; genus Anolis; species Anolis carolinensis. The sequence continues at coordinate 262,882,515 of NC_085842.1, read as the reverse complement.
TTGGATCATGATTGTAACTACTGTACCATTAAGAGTAGTTTTAGTGAGTCCACTCAGTATTTTGTTTCAAATCACATAACTAAAATTTATAGAACAATGGTATTTACATGTTAATTGCTGCATATGTGTTATTAAAATAATTAAAATAATTAAAATATTAGATTACACATGACTACAGTCAAACAATGGGGGAAACAATGGAAGTGGATGGTTATGCATAAAATCACAGCCTTGAGGTTCTTATGGAAGCATTGATCCAATTCTATTCAATCCTTTCAAGAAAGCTGTAGTCTCTTTACTAATTATTGAGATAGGTAGAGCCCAATTGATTTAATCTCTTAAGCCATTGAATTGTCAGTGAAGGTCACTTCTTGGCTTGGTTTTCAGAATCTGTTCATATTATATTTTGAATCTTCATTTTTTATTGGATTGTTTTCAATCTCAGTAAAAGGTAGTTTAAAGGTCTAGAGAGATTTTAGGATTTCCAGGAACTGGAAGAGTATATGAACTTTGCTTACCGTGTGATGGCATCTAACTGGATGTTTTCTTTATGTTTCTATGATGACAGGAAGGAACTTTGAAGGCCTCACCATTGCAATAGTTTCTGTTGGTTTCAGGAAGAAGACTTGGATGTGGCTGGACTTCTTGGAACATGTAATGGATTTGAAGGCAGACTGGGGCCTAGTTCCAATTGCATTCTAATGCATCTGGTGATTTCAACATAGGGATTTGATCTCTCCAGAAATATTAAACTGAGGAAATGTTGCCTCAAGGCCTCTTCTGAGTTACCATGTCCCTGTTTAAAACATTGGAAGAATCAGCTGAATATGCTATAATAAAAAATCCTGTTCATGTCTTACAAGCTCATAGGTATGCAAAGGGATTTTATAATATTTTAAACACTAACTGAGGAGATGATGTTAGTAGCATAAGCTTTTTATAAACTGAGTTTACTTCTTCAATTGGTCCCCACATTATGCTCCCCATTTTATTCTCTAAAGACTTTATCCCACTAGCAGGAGGGAAGGGGAGTAAGCGGGGGGAAGTGGGGAAAAGTATCCTTAAGAGTAGGGACCCGACCTACCCCAGCAAGGTTTATCTTCAGGCAGAGGTGGTCCAATGGCGAAGCAACGTAGGCGGCCGCCGCTGGTGCACACCAACAGGGGGCGCACTTGAGGCGCCCCCATTAAAACATGGCCCACCGCCACCTGTATTGCATTTTTCTGCGGCAGAATTTCTGTGCATGCGCGGGAGGGTCCCATCACCCAAAATGCCCAATGGGACCCTTCCACGCATGTGCAGGGGGGTCGCTTGCTCACGTGGTGATGTAAGGCACCTGTTCGCAGGAGCCCGGTATTTTAGGGTACCCTTTTCCTTCTTTCCATGATTTGTCTGTGTCCTGTGTTGGGAGGGCTAGTGCTGTTGCCGTTCCAAATGGGATTCCCTCCAGCCCCTTCTCTCTCCCTCTCCCTTTCTGCTGTTGGGAATTGTGGGAGTTGTAATCCAAAACACCAGCTGAGCCTCTGCTGCTGCCATTGCAAATGGGATCCTCTCCCACCCCTTCTCTCTCCCTCTCTGCTGTTGGGAATTGTGGGAGTTGAAGTATCAAAAAGCACTGAGAGGGATGTTGGGCAGGGCCAAATGTCTGCAGTGTGGAAACCTCTTCAATGAAAAATACTCAAGACAACTGAGTGCACTAAACAGTGTGATTGTAAAGTAGGGAAACACTCCTTTTTATTACGAAATGGAGTTAGACTGAACTCTCCTCTTCTGAACACTTCCCAGTGTAATTTGATGAAGTCCCCAAAGTAATATAGCCATGTCTTTGAAAGGCACATAACTCCCCATTTGGATGTGACATAGAAGGCTATTCTCTTGCCCTTGCGCTCTGTGATATAGAAGGCTATTCTCTTGCCCTTGCACCAAGTGGCTCCTCTTCTTCCTCCTTACCAAAGTCCAGAGGCAATTTAAACAATGAAGATCTGGATGCCCTGGGCTCCTGGGGGAAGAACAAGATGAGTGCACTCCATCTGAGAATACACATTCATTTCTTCTCCCACAACTAAGTTGAAACCAGCTCCTTCTCTCCAATCTGAATTGTCTCTCCATTCCTTGGCAAGGAACAGCTGCCAAGCAAGGCACATACACAGGTAAGATTTTGGCTGTCGTGTCCCTCACTTTGGGGTGTTCCTGATTCATGCCACTACCTTGATGGCTTTATATGGAGTGTGGATTGGTTGAAGAATTTCTGCATGTGGCATACTTTTTGTATCATCCCAAAATGAAGTTTCTTTTCAAGTTCTTGAATTTTCTCATCAAATGTGAGCAGGGAGTGGGGATGTTGCCACCTGCCTCCAGTAGTTTAAAAGTGTATGAATTACCTGGCATCTCAGCATGTTTCACTCGTTCATTTTTATTTGGAGTTGCATAATAGCATCATGTGTCTCATACTCTTAACAAGTAAGCTCTTAGTTGTAGCTCTTAATAACCTTTCAGTAGAGCCAGGATCTCTGGGGGGTGGGGTCCGGGGGGGGGGAGGGTTCCATCGAGGTCGTGTGGGGGAGGAGGGGGTGCGGCCAACAGTTTCCCAGGGAGAAGCGCAACAGGTGTCTTGCGACCCTGGAGAAGGTTAGGTGTGGTAGCCTCCATGGCAGCCCCTCCGGGTTGAAGGTACTGCTGCTTAATGCCAGATCCGTCAGTGGGAAATCTGCAATTATCCAGGACTTAATCCTGGATGAGTAGGCGGATCTGGCTTGCATCACCGAGACCTGGTTGGATGAACTGGGTGGGGTAAACCTTACCCAGCTTTGTCCTCCGGGTTTCGGGGTGCACCAGCAGGCCAGGCCTGGAGGGCGGGGAGGTGGGGTCGCGGTGGTCTTTCGGCAGTCCATTGCCCTGGTCAGATGCGCCGTTCCGCAATCTGCTGGGTTTGAGTGTCTCCACTTGAAGGTGGGTACCCGGGACAGTTTGGGGATTCTGCTGGTGTACCGTCCACCCCGCGACACAGCAGTCTCCCTACCTGAGCTAGCTGAGGTGGTCTCTAGCGTGGTGTTGGGCTCCCAGCGCCTTTTGGTATTGGGTGACTTCAATATCCACGCTGAGGCCGCCTTGACAGGTGCGGCTCAGGAATTCATGGCCGCCATGACGACCATGGGGCTGTCCCAAGTAATATCGGGTTCCACCCATCAAGCTGATCATACACTCGACCTGGTCTTTGTTGTGGGCGACGGTTTGGTCAGAGTGGAAGAGCAAACTATTCTTCCATTGTCATGGTCTGACCATTATCTGATCAGTTTAAGACTCACCGTGTCCTCAAACCTCCGCAGGGGTGGTGGACCCATTAAGATGGTCCGCCCCAGGAGACTTATGGATCCTGAGGGACTCCTGATGTCTCTTGGGGTTCTGTCTGCTATGGAGGCTGACGATCCTGTCGATGCCTTGGTCGCTCGTTATAATACCGAGTTGTCCAGGGCTATTGACATGATCGCTCCCGAACGTCCCCTCTTGCTGCGTGGAGTTGTCCCGGCTCCCTGGTTCACCAGGGAGCTGGCGGAGATGAAACGTGGGAGAAGGAGACTAGAGTGGCGCTGGCAGAGAACTCGCGACGTTTCTGACCGAGCACGGTCTAAAGCCGCTATTAGGGCTTATTCCGTGGCGTTGCGGGCAGCCAGGAAGGTTTTCACGACTGCCCGCATCGCGTCTGCAACAAATAGATCTTCTGAGTTGTTCCGAGTTGTTGGGGAGCTCCTCCACCCTTCTCAGGGTGGGGGGGCACCTGACTCCTCGGCAACTAGGTGTAGCGAGTTCGCTCACCATTTTGCAGACAAAGTCACTCAGATTCGTTCCGACTTGGACGCCAGTCTTGATGCGTTGCCAGGTGAGGTAACCGAGGCATCTGTCTGTTCAATCTTGTGGGATTCGTTTCAGTTTGTGCAACCTGATGATGTGGACAAGATTCTTGGAGCGGTGAGGGCGACTACCTGTGCCCTAGATCCCTGCCCATCTTGGCTTTTAAAACAGGCCAGTGGTGGGTTAGTTGATTGGGTTGTGGCAATAATTAATGCCTCTTTGGGGCAGGGCAAATTTCCATCTAGCCTAAAACAAGCAGTGGTAAGGCCTATTCTGAAGAAGGCCTCATTGGATCCGACCAATCCGTGTAACTACAGGCCAATCTCTAACCTACCATTCTTGGGCAAGGTCTTGGAGCGGGTGGTTGCCTCTCAGCTCCAGGGATTCTTGGAAGATACGGATTTTCTGGACCAATCGCAGTCTGGCTTCAGGCCTGGGTTCAGTACCGAGACGGCTTTGGTCGCCTTGGTGGATGATCTCCGCAGGGAGCTGGACAGGGGGAGTGTGACCCTGCTGGTTCTCTTGGACATCTCAGCGGCTTTCGATACCATCGACCATGGTATCCTTCTGGGGCGGCTCTCTGGGATGGGCCTTGGGGGTACTGCACTCCAGTGGCTCCAGTCCTTTCTGGAGGGTCGTTCCCAGTTGGTGAAGCTGGGGGACACCTGCTCGGACCCCTGGCCATTGGCCTGTGGGGTCCCGCAAGATTCTATTTTGTCCCCCATGCTTTTTAACATCTACATGAAACCGCTGGGAGAGGTCATCCGGAGTTTTGGAGTGAGGTGCCATCTCTACGCGGATGACACCCAACTCTACTACTCTTTTCCACCTAAATCCAAGGAAGCCCCTCGGATTCTGGACCAGTGTCTGGCCGCTGTGTTGGCCTGGATGAGGGTGAACAAACTGAGACTTAATCCTGACAAGACAGAGGTCCTCCAGGTCAGTCGTGCGGCCGATCGGGGTATTGGGTGGCAACCTGTGCTTGATGGGTTCCCCCTGAAGGCGCAGGTCCGCAGCTTGGGGGTCCTTCTGGATTCGGGGCTGACGCTTGAGGCTCAGGTGTCGGCCGTGGCCGGGAGGGCCTTTGCACAACTAAAACTTGTGCGCCAGCTGCGACCATACCTCGAGAAGTCTGATCTGACCATGGTGGTCCATGCCTTAGTTACCTCTAGACTGGACTATTGCAATGCGCTCTACGTGAGGCTGCCTTTGAAGACGGCCCGGAAATTACAACTAGTACAGCGATCGGCAGCCAGGCTTCTAACTGGAGCGAATTACAGGGCACGTTCAACGCCTCTGTTTAAGGAGCTCCACTGGCTGCCGTTTACTTTCCAGGCCCAATTCAAGGTGCAGGTTATCACCTACAAAGCCCTAAACGGTTTGGGACCCACCTACCTTAGAGACCGCATCTCCCCCTACGAACCCGCACGTTCTCTTCACTCGTCGGGGGAGGGCCTCCTCTCGCTCCCACCACCCTCGCAGTCGCGGTTGGTGGGGACGAGAGAGAGGGCCTTCTCCGTCGTGGCCCCCCGGCTTTGGAACTCGCTTCCTAGAGAGATCAGGCAGGCCCCCACCCTCCTCTCCTTCCGTAGGAGCTTAAAAACCTGGCTCTTTCAAAAGGCCTTTGATACTTAATCTGGTGTTGGACTGATCGATCTGCCCATTTTAGAATAGCCCCATTCTTGAGGTGTTGCCAATGCTATATTGCACTTTGTCCATTTTAACTGTGAAATTACCTTCCCCATTTCGGCACATTTCGGCACATGTTGCACGTTGCCTGGGTTCTATGAATTAGTCTCCAGTGTTAATATTGTATGTTTTATGTTGATTTTAATGATTGTTTTTACTGTAATTGATGTTTTTATTGGATAACTGTTTTATTGCTGTGTTTTGATATTTGATTGTTTTATCGGGCAAGGCCCCATGTAAGCCGCCCCGAGTCCCTTCGGGGAGATGGGGCGGGGTATAAAAATAAAGTTATTATTATTATTATTATTATTATTATTATTATTATTATTATTATTATTATTATATAGCCTGTCTAGCTGTGTTTTGGAGATCTGGTCTAGAATCTATAGCACTCTCTAGGAATACAGAAATTTGTTATCTGCACTCGAGCTGCTGAAATTCTGAGAACACCCACTCTCCCACACTTGAGATACAAGAGCATGCTCTTGTATAGCATTGCATTCACATTAAATGACTGTACTATTAAGCTACCAAGGGCATCCTCAATAGATGGATGCTATATACCTTCACTTCAATCAGCTGTTTACATAACTGAAAAATAATTTATGTGATGATCATTTAGTGCCAACAGCAGTGGCTATGATTATACACCATGCTCTTTTCATACTGAGTAATATATTTCATCTTGCAAATCTGATATGTACATGACTCGTTGTTTGGCTTCAACAATCTAAAAAACACTGCACTGGTTCCACAACCAAAAAAGAAGAATTTTAGACCTCCCAGAAGTGTATTATCATTGGTCCATCTGAAAATACATACTGTCCCAGTTCTAATTTCTAAAATGACAAGCGTCCACGCTCAAGCATGCATGCCCTAGAAGCCTCCTTCACCCTGCGTGTGGGCTTCGTTGTGGTAACAAAACAAGGCACTTGGCACATGATCAAAGCCATCCTTTTCTCTATTATTAATTCATATTTCTAAGCTATGCTCTGGGACTGGAAATGTTTCTAGGGCTAAGCCCTGGTGAGCACGTGTTCAAATTAAGTTCTGTACTGTTCTTGCTGGTCTCTGGTTTGTTAGCACATACATCTTTTATTTCCTGATACTCTCCTGTGTCATAATTGTGAGGTTTGAAATCCATACCTACTTTTATAAATGGAAGCTAGTCTATGGTAATTTCTCTGGTAGCATTGTTCCTAAATGGGATGTCTGGTTTCTAGAGCTAATTATAAATTTTAGATTTTTGAAAATGTAAAATAATAAATTGATTTTCCTTTCATCATTTACAAAAGTACCCAAACTTAATTTATTAGATATAGAAAAAGTTTTCAATCTGTGGGTTCCTTCTGCCTTTGTGTAAAAAATGCCTGCCAGAACTAAGGAACTCTGGGGTTCCTTGACACTTAGCACATGCCTCTCTAATCCCAAGTACAAATCCTAACATTTCTTTTAGAAGTATTATCTTATAGGAAGGGCCAGTGCATCCTTCCACAACAGGTATCTTCCAACATTTTGGAATTCAGCTCCCATAAGCCTCAAGCTGGATCTATATTGCCCTACGTCCCAGGATCTGATCCCTGATTATCTGCTTTGAACTGGATTATATAAATCTACACTGACAGATAATCTGGGATAAATGGATAATCTGGGATCAGATCCTGGGTTATAGGACAGTGTACCAGCTTTAGACAACATGGCCTGTGGTCAAGTAAACTGGGCATTATGTCCAAAACAGTTGGAGAATCCCAGGCTGGAGTTGGCCATAAGGAAAATAGCTTGTTCTGTTTTTGCTTCTGGTTAATTCTACAACTTTCAGAAGATCTAGCAGTGTCTGGAGGAAGAAATAACTATATAAATCTTTAAGTAGTTTCACCCTATTCCCTTTTGATGAACAGATTGGGTTGAATCTTTTGACAGGGCCCTTCCTATCCCTCAGATAAGTACATTTGTTTGACCTCCCAGTGCTTCGATCTGAATACTGAACTTTTACATTATCAGAGCATTTCCCAGCTTGTCCAGTTCTGAGATTTATGGTCAAAAATGAACCTACAAAATTAATAGTTGTTCTGCCATTAATAATAAAGGTATGAATAGATGGCACACACTCCAACTGTTCCAATTTGGCAGTGAAAATCCTCTGTCATCTCACTGTTTGATTTGCTTGTAAAATGCCCCCCACCCCCTTACACTCTCCTCCTTCCACTTTCTCCTTTATCTTCAGCTTACTTCCATCAGTGCAAACTTAATTCAAAGAGTAAAAATCACTCAGCAGGGGTGAAAAAAGGGGGCAAAATTCTGTCCTTTCCAGTAAGGTTGGATAAAAACAACTTGCAGACTTTCCTAGCTTTTTCATTCATCCCTATTAATAACTTTTGCCATCTTGACCATACTGTTATGTTGCTTAGCCACATGTGTCCTGGTTCCTATATCTGACGTGTGTGTGTGTGTGTGGGGGGGGGGGGGTATGGGACTGCAAGCACTGTTGTGGGTTGGGGTGGGCAAATTTCTCTGCATATATTTATTCTGTCTGTCCTCACCTTAAATCACCTCATTAAAACAGCCTAGTGATGTACTAGATAATCTCAACTAAATAAACAGAAGAGTCAATATTTATTTGGAAGCAAACAAAACAGTATCATTCTCATCTACTCATTAATTGCAGATGGAAATAAGCTCCTTTTGTTTACAATCTGATCTGGCACTGCAAGCACAGTTTCCAAAACTTTTTATTAACCCTTTACGTTCTCAAAACCTAAGAGATGCTAGAGCCAGTTTTCCCTTCTATGGCTAGTTCAAATTACATGGTGAATTAAACATCTTCAAAAGGTCTTGAAAACCCAATTATATTTAAAAACAACTTGAAGAAATTTTACTATTGACATCATGAGAGAGTGTGCTGTGTGATTCTAAAAAAACCCATACAACTGCATTGAGAATATCTTAGCTAGCTACCATCAACCAACTTGGAAAGAAAAATACCTCATGAACACTTTATAATATTTGAACAATCACTAACAGTTTCATTTGGATCACATTACAAGTAACTTTGGGGGGAGTTAGTCAGTAGCTATAAAAGCTGTGGCAGAAAGAAACCATCTAATTGTGGTGGCATTGCTTTTCATATTGGAAAACCTTAGCCTACTAAATTTGCCCCAGAAACTTTTGTGCTGTGATCTTTTGACACTTAAATACTTTTTCTTGCCCACTGTCTCTTCTGCCTACTGCATCTTATTTCATGTTATTTATCAGTCTGTTCCTTCATTGAGAGGAGCTGTGATCTTTTGGCTCACTGTAGGTTCAGTGCACAATGCTTGCCTCCCAAAAACCACATTCATGGGTGATGAGATGGGAAAAGGTTGGCCTAGAGCTGACAATGCACATTTCGGCATGGACACATCTACTCTAGAATTAATGCAGCTTGATACCACTTTAACTGTGATGGCTTAATTCTACAGAATCATGGGAGCTGCAGTTTTACAAGATCTTTAGCTTTGTTTGCTAAAGAATGCTGATGCCTCACCAAACTACAACTCAGTTGATTCCATAGCATTGAGTTCTGGCAGTTAAAGTGGTGTCAATCTGCATCAATTCTATATTGCAGATACATTATTTGATACTTAAAAGCAAGCAAGCTTATAAACATACAAGCAGGTGAACTCTGTCTCTCTGCCTCCTTCTCTCTCTCTCTCTCTCTCTCTCTCTCTCTCTCTCTCACACACACACACACACACAATATGCAGATACAGTTAGCTTTAAACCTTCCCTCCAGTGTCTTGAGTCCCTATTGTGCCCCTCCATGCAACCCAGTCGATTAGTGCTGGGAACAGCTGAGAACCCCCCTGCCAATCGTTGCGCTCCTCTGCTGTTTAATTAAATCACTTCATTTTCCCCAGACACATGGGTTTTCCAATGACATTCTGTGGATGCAGATAGCTAAGCCATTTCAGAGCTATGCCGCTCCAGCTTAGAAGCATTCATAAGCAGGGCTTTGCAGCTTATGTTATGTGATAGGTTTTTCCACAATATGCTCTGGTGCATCGATATACTGTACAAACCTGACTGCGTACATAAGAGTAGAACAAAAGGCACAGGGAAGTGTAGCAATGAATGTAATGTTTTCTGTTCTCATTTCAACAGCATTTTCATAAGGAAGAGTAAACAGGGTGGGTCCTATTGCTGAGTGAAACAAGAGCCTCGGGCAGCAGATGCTGAATGTCACAAAAGGGCAGAAAATGGTATGCTGGTATTGTTGTGTACCTTCAAGTCATTTCTTACCCATCCTAAGGTGAACCTGTCATTGGGTTTTCTTGGTGGGATTTGTTCAGAAGAGGTTTGTCATTGCCTTCTCCTGAGAGAGTACATTTGCATTATGTTGCCCAGTGGGTTTCCTGGCTGACCAGGGATTCGAATCTTGGTCTCCAGAATTGTACTCCAACACTACTCTACTTGGCTATTATTATATTATTACAGTTAGCAGTTAAACTGCTGAGCTGATGAACTTGCTGACGGAAAGGTTGGTGGTTCAAATCCGGGGAGCAGGGTAACCTAGCAGTTCGAAAACAGGCAAATGTAAGTAGATCAATAGGTACCACTCGGCGGAAACGTAACAGTACTCCATGCAGTCATACTGGCCACATGACCTTGGAAGTGTCTACAGACAACACCAGCACTTCGGCTTAGAAATGGAGATGAGCACTAACCCCCAGAGTTGGACACAACTAAACTTAATGGCAGGGGAAAACCTTTACCTTTACCTAGCAGCAGCACTTTCTGCCACGTGTTCCAGAAAACAACATGGTAGGATTTAGCTATTGTTTGGGTGGTTTGTGAAGGGTTGTTTTATTTGTCTCTTCTTGCAGCTTACATGGGAGAAGGTCCGGAGGAAAAATGGCAGCTTGTTGAAAAGTGCAATCTTTTGGAGCAATGGGTTGCTGTGAGTGTGCCAGGATGTATGGCCATGTTCCAGAAGCATTCTCTCCTGACATTTTGCCCACATCTATGGAAGGCATCCTCAGAGGTTGTGAGGTCTGTTAGAAACTAGGCAAGTGGGGTTTATATATCAGTGGGTTGTTCAGAGTGGGAGAAAGAACTCTTGTCTGCCTGAGGCAAGTGTGAATGTTGCAATTGGCCAGCTCAATTAGCATTGAATAGCCTTGTAGCTTCAAAGCCTGGCTGCTTTCTGCCTGGGGGAATCCTTTTTTTGGGAGATGTTAACTGGCCCTGATTGTTTCATGTTTGGAATTCCCCTATTGTCCAAATGTTGTTCTTTATTTCCTGTCGTGATTTTAGAGTTTTTTAAATATTGGCAGCCAGATTTTGTTCAATTTCATGGTTTCCTCCTTTCTGTTGAAATTGTCCACATGTTTGTGGATTTCCATGGCTCCTCTATGTAGTCTGACATGATAGTTGTGAGAGTGGTCCAGCATTTCTGTGTTCTCAAATAATATGCTGTGTCCAAGTGGGTTCATAAAGTGCTCTGCTATGGCTAACTTCTCTGGTTGAGTTAGTTTGCAATCTTTGCGGATACTCTACTAACTACATCTGTGTAGGCGGGAGCTATGTCTGACCATATCGGGAGCCATTCTGAAAGGTGACAGTGAATCACTCAGGAAAGAGAGTGCCATGTGGAAGCATCCGAGGCCACACCACGTTGCCAACCATTTCGGCAGAAGGATATTTTGGACACAGTCCAAGACCGTCATTTCCTCACAGTCGAGGGCAGGCTGTCATCTCTTGGAGGAGGCCCACGCGTTCTTAATTAAAACACAGGGAACGGTGCTCGATCCTGCTAATTAGGTTTGGAGGATGTCTTCTATTTGAAGGGGATGCCTCACTCACTCCCCAGAATAGTTCGCTGGAGGGAATCCACCTCCCTTCCTTTCGGAACCCCACGGGTCCCTTGGAGCTGCAGAAAGAGAAATGACTTCTCCATTGGGTAACCCTCTCCTCATTCATAAATCCTACAGTCGACAGGAATAAAGATGATAAATATGTCACACTCGGTGAGGATTTTAATACATTTAGCACTTCATGGGGGGAGGGAAGATGTGCAGCAGACTGCACCAGGAAAATAGAATAAGGGGAAGGGAGATTTGTGAAAAGCAGTGAAGGGGGGCAGATAGGAAGGGGGTGCATGACAGAGTGAACCAGGAAGAAAAAGAGGAATATCGATGAAAAGCACAAAAGAGGACCAGGAAAAAATGGGGAATATTGGGGGAAAACATAGAACGATGAAGAAAAACAGATGGGGGGGGGGGGACATAGACTGGGGAAAAACAAGAGATATTGCTGAAAAGCACAAAATGAGGATGGAAAACAGATAGTGGAGACTAGGAAAAAGGGGGGATACTGGTGAAAAACCCTGGAGAGGGGGCTAATAATGGAGAGGGGGCTGTATAACAGAGTGAACCACGAAAAAAGGGAGGGATATTGGGTTGCTGTGAGTTTTCTGGGCTGTATGGCCATGTCCCAGAAGTATTTTCTCCTGATGTTTCACCCACATCTATTGATGGGAGGTGTTAGCTAGCCTGATTGTTTCATGTTTGGAATTCCCCTGCTTTCTGAGTGTTGTTCTTTACTGTCCTGATTTTAGAGTTTTTTTAAATACTTGTGGCCAGAGTTTGTTCATTTTCCAGTGTCCAGATTGGTTCATCCAGTGTCCAGGTTGGTTCATCACGTGCTCTGCTCTGGCTGACTTTTCTGGTTGAGTTGGTCCGCAGTGCCTTTCATGTTCCTTGATTCATGTTTGGGTGCTGTGTTTGGTGGTCCCTATGTAGACTTGTCCAATGTTGCAGTTAACCAACCTGGACACAGCATATTATTTGAGAACACACAACTGCTGAACCACTCTAACAACCACTATGCCAGACTACACAGAGAAGCCATTGAAATCCACAAGCATGTGGACAATTTCAACAGAAAGGAGAAAACCATGAAAATGAACAAAATCTGGTTACCAGTATTAAAAAAATATCTAAAATCAGGACAGTAAATAAATAAGAGCACTCTGTATAAACAGTGTTATATGTTAACTATGTTGATCAGGCTTGTCCCCATGTAAGCCTCCCCGAGTCCCTTCGGGGAGATGGAGGCGGGTTACAAAAATAAAGTTGTTGTTTATTCGTTCAGTCGCTTATGACTCTTTGTGACCTCATAGACCAACTCACGCCAGAGCTCCCTGTCGGCCATCACCACCCCTAGCTCCGTCAAGGTCAAGCCAGTCACTTCAAGGATAGAATCCATCCATCTTGCCCTTGGCTGACCGCTCTTCCTTTTTCTCTCCATTTTCCCCAGTATCATTGGCTTCTCCTGTCTTCTCATGATGTGGCCAAAGTATTTCATCTTTGCCTCCAATGTCCTTCCCTCCAGCGAGAACTTGGCCACTATCTCCTGGAGTATGGACTGGTTGGATTTTATTGTGGTCCAAGGCACTCTCAGAATTCTCCTCCAACACCACAGTTCAAAAGTGTCTATCTTCCTTCGCTCAGCCTTCCTTATGCTCCAGCTCTCACATCCATAGGTTACTATGTGGAATACCATTGCTTTAACTATGTGGACCTTCATTGCCAGTGTGATGTCTCTACACTTCACTATTTTATCGAGATTGATCATTGCTCTCCTCCCAAAAAGTAAACGTCTTCTGATTTCCTGGCTGCAGTCTGCGTCTGCAGTAATCTTTGCACCTAGAAATACAAAGTCTCCATGTTTTCTTCCTCTATTTGCCAGTTATCGTTCAGTCTGGTTGCCATAATCTTGGTTTTTGTTGATGTTCAACTGCAACCCAGTTTTTGCACTTTCTTCTTTCACCTTGGTTGTTAGGCTCCTCGGCTCCTCCTTGCTTTTAGCCATCAAAGTGGTATCATCTGCATATCTTGGAGCCTCCGGTGGCCTAGGAGACTTGAAGGTTGGGTTGCTGACCTGAAGGCTGCCAGGTTCGAATCCCACCCGGGGAGAGTGCGGATGAGCTCCCTCTATCAGCTCCAGCTCCATGCGAGGAAATGAGAGAAGCCTCCCACAAGGATGGTAAAACATCAAAACATCCGGGCGTCCCCTGGGCAATATCCTTGCAGACGGCCAATTCTCTCACTCCAGAAGCAACTCGGGTTGCTCCTGACACGGAAAAAAAATCTGCATATCTAAGGTTTTGAATGTTTCTTCCAGCAATTTTAACTCCTCCCTCGCCTAGTCTCCAATATACTTCACGACCACTAAGGAGGCCTGCCATAGATGTGGGCAAAATGTCAGGAGAGAATGCTTCTGGAACATAACCATACAGGCTGGAAAACTCTCAGCAACCCAGTGATTCCGGCCAGGAAAGCCTTGACAACACAGGGAGGGATATTGTTGAAAAGAAGAGGGGGAGGTTGGGAAGAGAGATGTATAACAGACTTGACCAGGACTGAAAGGGGAGGGGGGACAGGACACAGCTAAGGGGAATGTCAATGCCCAGCGCAGAAGGGGATGGCGGAGAGAAAGTGTCAGAGGACGAGGACGGAGAGAAAGCGTGGCTCAGGCGGACCCACGTGGGAAGCGTGGCAGGGGGAAAGGGGGGCGTGAAATACAGAGAGAGAAGAGGAGGAGGAGAAGGAAGAAAGGCAAGGGGGAAGAGAGAGAGAAAGAGAGAGAGCGAAGGAATGCGTGTCGAAGGAAGAGACGAGGGAAGCCCAGAGCAAGCGAGAGGTGTGTGCGGTGGGAGTGAAACCCGAAGTGTGGGCGCGAGGGGGGCGTGAGGAGGGGTCTTGCAGAGGAAGCGCGGAAGGGGGGGGGAGTGCATGCATGTCATGTCAGCATCCAGGTCGTCAGCTTTCGGCGCTTGGAGTCGAGCAGCGGGGTCCCCTCCTGCCCCTTCCTCTCCTCCTTCTCCATCCTCCTCCTCCTCCTCCCTCCGGGCCTCCCTTTGAAGTCACGTGCTCCCCCCCCCCACCCCTTTCCTCCTCCTCCTCCTTTTCGGCAGCAGCCCCCCGAATCCCCGTGGTGGGGAATGGCCTCGGCTTCATTGTGACGCAAGCAAAGGCGAGAGAGGAGAAAGCCGGCGCTGGTCCCCGAGCCTCCTGGCCCGGCGCGCTCCGATCCAGCCAGACGGCAGCAGCAGCAGCAGAGAGAGGCGGAGAGGGCTTTCCCAGCGGCGAGGTGAGCGTGGCCACTTCTCTCTCCCAGGCAAGGCAAGGCAAGGCAAGGCAAGGCAGGCAGGCAGGAGCCACCCTCCGGAGGCAAGTTTGGAGGGGACCCAGGCTGGGTCGGGACTGCTGCGGGCGCGGCTGGGCGAGGGCTCAGCCGGGAGGTCTCTATAGTAACGTCCCTCTGGTTGCTGATGGAGCTCTTCCGCCTCTCCCGGTGTGGAGCTCCCTGCTCGGGAAGCGCCTCTGCCTGCCTGCCAGGGCCAGCCAGGAGGCGCTGGGGAAGCCTGGACGCCCCACATGGGACGGACACCTTCGGGAAAAGGGAATGAGAGAGGAAAAGGGGAAGAGGTGTGTCTGCTCCCCCCTCTCTCAGTGTCTATATAAACAGAGAGAGAGACTTATAGGGTGCATCTAAGCTGTAGAACAGGCACGGGGAAACTTCGGCCCTCCATGTGTTTTGGACTCCAACTCCCACAATTCCTAACAGCCGGCAGGCTGTTAGGAATTGTGGGAGTTGGAGTCCAAAACACATGGAGGGCCGAAGTTTGGCCCATGCCTGCTGTAGACTGAATGCAGCATGGCTCAATGCTTGTGGAATCCCGGGAGTTGCAGTTTTACAAGGTCTTCTTCAGCACCACTTGGAATTTCGACAGCCAAATGCTACAGAACTCATGGGAGTGATAGATTTACAAGGTCTTCACTGCCAAAGGGTGTCATCTACACTGTAGGTTGAATGCAGTTCGGCACTACTTGGAATTTAGACAGCCAAATGCTACAGAGTTCATGAGAGTTCTAGTTTTACAAGGTCTTCTCTACCACGGTGTCATCTACACTGTAGATTAAATGCAGTTCGTCACTACTTGGAATTTAGACAGCCAAATGCTACAGAGGTCATGAGAGTTGTAGTTTTACAAGGTCTTTTCTGCCACAGGGTGTCATCAACACTGTACATTGAATGCAGTTCAGCACTAATTGGAATTTAGACACCCAAATGCTACAGAGGTCATGAGAGTTGTAGTTTTACAAGGTCTTCTCTGCCACAGGGTGTCATCTACACTGTAGATTAAATGCAGTTTGGCACCACTTGGAATTTAGACAGCCAAATGCTACAGAGATCATGAGAGTTGTGGTTTTACAAGGTCTTCTCTGCCACAGGGTGTCATCTACACTGTAGATTAAATGCAGTTTGGCACCACTTGGAATTTAGACAGCCAAATGCTACAGAGATCATGAGAGTTGTAGTTTTACAAGGTCTTCTCTGCCACAGGGTGTCATCTACACTGTAGATTAAATGCAGTTTGGCACCACTTGGAATTTAGACAGCCAAATGCTACAGAGATCATGAGAGTTGTGGTTTTACAAGGTCTTCTCTGCCACAGGGTGTCATCTACACTGTAGATTAAATGCAGTTTGGCACTACTTGGAAATTAGACAGCCAAATGCTACAGATCTCTGGGAGTTGTGGTTTTACAATGTCTTTTGCCTTTTCCTGCCCAAAGGGTATGTCTACACTGTAGCTTGACAGGACGGCTCAGTGCTATGGGATCCTGTAGTCTGGTGAGACACTGGCGCTCTTTGGCAGAGAGAGCTGAGGAGTGTGTAAAACTACTATTCGCAGGATTCCACAGCACTGAGCCATGCAGTGAAAGAGGGGTCAAATTGCATTAATTCTTGCAGTGTAGATGCACTCTGAGTATGTATCTCTCTCATACACATGCACACAGTTAGAGAGATTTAGAGAGAGATTTTGAGTGTAAATATACACTGAATGTAGTTTGGCACTCTCATGGCTCTGGCTCAATGCTGTGGAATCCCAGGAGTTGCAGTTTTACAAGGTCTTTTCTGCCACAGGGTGTCATCTACATTGTAGATTGAATGCAGTTCAACACCACTTGGAATTTTGATGGCTAAATGCTACAGAACTCATAGGAGTTGTAGTTTAACAAGGTCTTTTGCCTTTTCCTGCCCAAAGCTGCTGTAGAATGAATGCAGCTTGACACTGCCTGAACTACCATGGCTCAGTGCTGTGGGGTCCTTTAGTTTGGTGAAGCACCAATGCTCTTTGGCAGAGGGAGCTGAAGAGCTACAACTCACAGGATTCCACAGCATTGAGTCATAGCAGTGAAAGAGGGGCCAAACTGCATTAATTCTTGCAGTGTAGATATACTCTGAGTATGTCTCTCACACACATGCTCACACACAGAGAGAGATTTTGAGTACATCTATACTGAATGCAATTTGACACCTTTTCACTGCCATGTCTCAATGCTGTGGAATCCTGAGATTTGTAGCTTGGTGTAGCACCAGCATTCTTTGGCAGAGAGGGTTTATTAAAACTACAACTCCCAGGATACCACAGCACTGAGCCATGGCAATGAAAGAGATGCCAGACTGCATTAATTCTTGCAGTGTAGATGCACTCTGAGTATGGGTTTTTTTTTTTTTTTTTGTGTCAGGAGTGACTTGAGAAACTGCAAGTCGCTTCTGATGTGAGAGAATTGGCCGTCTGTGAGGACGTTGCCCAGGGGACGCTTTTGATGTTTTTACCATTCTTGTGGGAGGCTTCTCTCATGTTCCTGCATGGAGCTGGAGCTGACAGAGGGAGCTCATCCATGCTCTCCCTGGGTGGGATTCGAACCTGGCAGCCTTCAGGTCAGCAACCCAACCTTCAAATTACAAGACTTTAATCCACTACGCCAGCGGAGAAGAGGGAGATTTCGAGTGCATCTACTTGAATGCAGTCTGACACTCTTTCACTGCCATGGCTCAATACTGTGGGATCCTGGGATTTGAGTTTGATGTCGTACCAGCATTCTTTGGCAGAGAAGGTTTATTAAAACTACAACTCCCAGGATTCTATAGCATTGAACCATGGTGGTAAAAGCGGTGTGAAACTGCGTTCATTCTACAGGGTGTGGATGCACCCTCAGAGGGTGACAGAATAGATGTGTCCTTCCCTATAGGGTCAATGTAATTCCAGAGCCCAGGCAGATCAATCACCACCTGGGAAATAAAGATGTGGAAGCTGCTTTGAATCACCTGTGTGTGCTGAATCCCACCTAGAAATACACCACTTTGGAAAAGGAGAGGGAGGTGGGATAAATCTCAGGTGGGAGCCCCCTTCTTCCCACCTCGGGGTGCAGCTCCTGGCTCTGACATCTTCCCAGCCACCTTTTTCTTGGGTCAGCCTTGTGTCAAGAGCCTCTTTGCAGCCTCTTCTGGAATACTGGCTTCTTCCTTTTGACCATTTAGCCCCCCCCCCTCTTTCTCATTTTCTCTCTCTATGATGTTTTCTTTCTTTCTTTAAGACCTGCAAGGTAGTGAGGACAGTTGAACCAGTTGCTTCTGTCAAAATGCCATGTTGTGTCTATTTATGCTTTTGAACATAAGATGGGGGAGGAAATTGGTGGCAGATACAAAAAAAACCCTAGTTTCCACAGGAAATGCTGGCATTCTTTACAGACTCTCTGTGGGCAGTGAAGAAATTGTCTTCAGAAATACACACTGTTGACAATTTCCAGTGTTACTTGAGCAAAAGCCTGGAACCTTATCTTTGTTTTTTCCTCTTGTCTTGCTTGCACGAGGGGGATGCGGTAGACCTGCTGTTGTTTTCTGCTTGCTGGTTTTTCAAAGTGAGCAATAAAAACGTAAGCAGACTGTGGTTGACAGGTATCCATCAGAGAACCCGAAAGGCTGGGTGTCGGAAGAATAAAAGCGAAGGAGCAGCCAGCTTTCTTAATGAAACCTGGGCTGGCTCTGAATGGCTTTATTAGTATTTTAACCGTATAGCATGCATGATGTCAGTTCTCTAAAGTGCCATGGTAAAATTTGTTTCAGTGCCATTTCTCCTTGAAACATGAACCCAGTGGAAATTTCTCTTTTCACTGCTGGGAAACATGCCTTTAAATGTTGCATATATTCAGCTTACACATTTTAGAATTTGAAGCAAAGTGGAAATAGGTTTCCTTCTGTGATTATTTATTTTTTTTAAAAAAGGAAAAGATGTTGGCACAAACCATCACCTCGAGTCTGGTGCCCGGTTACACTAATTTAAAACTCCATGTGTTCTTCATATAACTAAGCAGAGATTTGCCATTATATGCCAGAGAAATACTACTTTCTAGATTCCCCTTTAATTTGTTGCTCCTTATCTACATTGCCTGCATAGTTTAGCTCAAGGGAGTGTTTCCATTGGAGTAAAAATCCAAGATGCTTGAAGGAATTAGCAGCAAATGCTCAGATGAGTCAGAAAGGAGGTTAACACTATTATGCCATATTTTATGTAGCCCAGAAATTGAGTGTGATGTATATGTCAGGCATGTTCTCAAGGACACCTAGGGTAGATTTGCCATTCAACACATTTCACCACCCTGTTGAATTCAAAAAGTGTGTCAAAGATCTAGGTCAGCTTTCGCCAACTTAGTGCCTTCCAGATGTACTGCGCAACATCATTCTTTAAATATGGTCACTGACTACATTGCCAAGGATTGGTGGGATTTGTAGTCAAGTACTCCTGAAGCTTTGAGCCAGGCATTTCTGGATTTTCCAGAATATAATTATGCCATGGGAAGTATTTTAATTTATGTATGAGGTTGTAACTATGAGCCACAAGGAGATGACTAAATTTCAGATTGCGTTGCTGTGAGTTTTCCAGGCTGTATGGCCATGTTCCAGAAGCAATTTCTCCTATGTTTCACCCACATCTATGGCAGGTATCCTCAGAGGTTGTGAAGTCTGTTGGAAACTGGACAAGTGGGGTTTATATATCTGTCAAATGTTCAGGGTGGGAAAAAGAACTCTTGTCTGTTGAAGGCAAATGTGAATGTTGCAATTAGCCACCTTGATTAGCATTTAATAGCCTTGCAGCTTCAGAGCCTGACTGCTTCCTGCCTGGGAGAATCCTTTGTTGGGAAGTGTTAGCTGGCCCTGATTGTTTCCTGTCTAGAGTTCCCATTTTCTGAATGGTGTTCTTTATTTATTGTCCTGATTTTAGAGTTTTAAAATACTGGCAGGCAGATTTTGTTCATTTTCATGGTTTCCTCCTTTCTGTTGAAATTGTCCACATGCTTGTGGATGTGGGTGAAACATCAGGATAAAATGCTTCTGGAACATGGCCATACATCCCAGAAAACTCACAGCAATCAAGTGATTCCGGTCATGAAAGCTTTCAACAACACATTACATTTCAGATTGATTCAGAATGAACTGTTGGCTTGGAAGCACTTTCCTTCATAATCAAGATCAAACTCTGGATTATCGTCATTTTGGAACTACGTACAACGATCGATCAGTAATCACAGTGCTTTTTTCTGCTTTCCTCTGTTCTTTTATATTATGCCTCACTTATTTGAGTGCATCACGCATATGATATGTTTACTTTTGTTCCCCCCTTCTGCCAGTAGCACACTGTTGTTTGGATGGTGTTCAGTAGTTGTTGGCTCTAGAAAAAAGATGTCACGGAGCACAGTGCTGGACCACATGATTTACAAATTCATTCCAGTCCAATGATCCTTGGTTTCTGTATTATAATCATATGGTTGGGTTTGGATGTGGGAATTCCAGGTTTAGATCTTTACTTGGCTGTGCAGCTCAGTGTGTGTGTGGCATCTGGTAAGCCACTATAGCTCTACCACCATCATAGGTAGAGCCAAACTGCTGTAGGGCAGTGAGATTGATCCAACCTTGCTCACCACTAAGCAATTTTGATGAAAGAGGGTACTCCACAGATGAGGGAACATTTTGTCCTGCAGATGTTTTGCATGGCAACTCCTAACAACGCCATATCATTGTCCATGATACCTGGGGCTTCTGGAAGCTTCCAAAACACAGGGGCAGGAGATTGTCCACTCTGATTTACCTTATACATCTGTGTCCTGTGTGTATGCATTTATGATCCTCTAATCTACCCCATCCTTATACTTGATTTTTAAAGGTAAATATCCAGTGAGTTCTGCTTTTCTGCGCATATAAATCAACTTTACCTTCTTGGCAGGATTATTTGTAATTATAAAACAATACTCTGAAGCATTTGGAAGGCAGACAAAGCACTGGTGCAATTAGTAGCAGTAACTGTAGCAGTAAGAGTTATCTGACGTGTATGCCTTAATTAGATGTGGGGACAGATTAGATCCCTAATACTGTTACCCACAACAGCAGGAATCCATTTGCTTGCTTGTCTTCTAACGCGATATATGACATCCTCTCTCAGCAGTGCCACTCTGCACTCTACATTGGGCAAACAGGACAATCTCTGTGCTAGAGAACGGGTCTTTTCTTGTGGTCCTCTCCTGCAGTTGAGCTGTAAAATGGTCTTTGAGTAACAATTGCACAACATCCCTTTTATACTGGTATGTACAGTTGATAAGAGATAGGGAGAAAGGAACTCTTCCAATAATAGAAATTCACCTTAGGTATATGAGGATGGACTCTTTTTTATCTATTACTTTGAAGCTGATCTACATATTTATAGCAGGGTAGTCTGTGTGTTCAGTAGATAGATCTATGAGACAGGTACAATGTGTGAAAACTTTTACTAGGTGGTGTGAGCCATAAAGAGGGAGGCTCCAGGCTTTGTGCCAGTCACTCCCAATGGCACTTAGCAATGGTATGGGCACTCATGACAGTTGACATGATCGGGCAGCAATAAGGAATCATTGACATGTTGTCTGGAAATACAACCAAGTAGTTTGGATTCCTCCTCTAATAGAAGATTGAACAAGATAGCTTTGGTGTTTCTTCCTACATCGTGATTCTAAATTTCACAAAGCCATACCTTAATGAATCTATGCCCCCCTTCATGCAGCTGAATAATACCTCACATTATCTGCGTTGAACTGGAATATATGGGAATGTGGACTCAGATAACCCAGTTCAAAGCAGATATTGTGGGATTTTTCTGCCTTGATATTCTGGGTTATATGCCTATGTGGAAGGGCCATAAGAGCCCTTTCACACTAGACTATTATAGCACTATGATTTCACTTTAAATATGATGCCAACTCATCATAGTCTGCCTGAGAATTCTAAGTATGGTAAACAGCAAACTCCAAGATTCCATAGGATGGAGCCATGCTTATTTGACCACTTAAGGACCAGAGCACTGTTGAAACCTGGAAATTATAGAAATATGGAACCCAGGGTGCTGGTGAGGTGGAAATAAAAACAGCATGTGTGGTTAGAATGCATGATGTGAGAGAAGAAGAGGAACAAGGATGGATGGGGGGGGGGGTGCCTGCAGAAA
Source organism: Anolis carolinensis (assembly GCF_035594765.1). Taxonomy (NCBI): domain Eukaryota; kingdom Metazoa; phylum Chordata; class Lepidosauria; order Squamata; family Anolidae; genus Anolis; species Anolis carolinensis. The sequence continues at coordinate 262,860,615 of NC_085842.1, read as the reverse complement.
GCGCCCAACAACAAATCACTCTTTTTTTCATGAGGACCTTTTTGACTGAAGCCTCTTCTACACTGCCATATAAAATCCAGATAATCTGCTTTGAACTGAATTATATGGCAGTGTAGACTCAGATAATCCAGTTCAAAGCAGATGTGGATTATCTGCTTCGGTAATCTGGATTATATGGCATTGTAGAAGGGGCCTGAGTGAGATTTAGAGATGGGTGGGATGGATGGAGTGGAGGAGAAAGGTAGTTCTGGTTTCTGTCGAAAGAGCAGAGTTTTGTAAAGTGTACAGTCAAAAAGCAAGTACTGACTGTATTTAAAACAGAAACAGTGCAGAACCTGTCTAGTGTAAAAGGCTCCCATATTATACAATACATGATTGTACAACAGTGTGTTATGCTTGTTTAAAAAGCAGAGCTATATGACAGGGAGCATAAAATATCAAAAAGGATGGCCTGCACAATCTAGAGCAGTGATTCCCCAAACTCTTGTCTTCCCGTTTGTTTTTTTTTTAGAACTTCTAAACCCAAAAGACTCGGCCCCCACGTACACTGACCATATAATCCAGTTTAAAGTAGATAATCTGCATTCAGAAATTGTATTATACACAGCAGTGTAAATGGGACCTCAGCTGCCTTGGCTGATGTTTAAGGGTTCTGGGAGCTGTAGCCGCAAACACCTGGAGTGCAAGAGTTAGGCAGTGGTACTCAACCTGTGGGTCACCAGATGTTTTGCCCTTCAATCCCCAAAAATCCTAACAGCTGGTAAACTGGCTGGGATTTCTGGGAGTTGTAGGCCAAAACACCTGGGGACCCACAGGTTGAGAACTATTGAGTTAGCGACACAGTGATCTAGAGAGATTAAGGCCCCAAAAAGCAGCTTTGAGAGGATGTGTGTAGCTCCATAGCCAAACTTTGCCCATCCCTATTCTAGATGGAAACAGATTCCATTGAGTTTTCAGAAAAGCCAGTCTTCCATAGTAAAATCAGCAGAAACACTACCAGATGTCCATAAATATGTCTGCCTGCTCACTACTGGGGCATGTGTCTTTCATCTTGTCAAAAGCTGCAGCTTTGACCAAAGCCCGGAGAAGGTCAGAAGTCTTCCCAGAATCTGTGGTAAGTTGAGAAAGTCTCAAAAAGCAGTGACATGTGTGGTTACTTTCAGAAACTCCACACAAGAGAGAAACAAATTAGACCTGCAGAGAAATTCAGGGCTTGTTGCTGCAGTTGTGCTGAGCCTTTAAGATGCTTGGAATGCTCTATTCCCAATTCAGTGTGATGTCATAGTCAAGACCACACTTTTCCTATTCAGGAAGGATGAATTGTGGTAGCAAACTCTCATTTTGTCTGGCTATCAAGACAAGACAATATTTGCAGACCCCTAAGTATCATAATGAAATGTGTATAGATGGAGTATGAAAAAGGAGATAATCATGTCTTGTACATTGTCCTTGTTTCCTCGAAATTCTGTGGCAGCCTTCCATGGGAAATCTGCTTAAGGGGTACTTCTACCATAATTGTCCAGAATAAATGTTTTTATGGAGGACTTGGTATTTTTTTTGTTATTTCTAGATATATAGATTAACAAGCAGCTGAACACTCTTTGCTAAAGTCAGTTTGTAATTCAGATTCTCACTTTGGTAGGAAAACTAATTGTATAGCCATTGACCGCTCTTCAGGTGAGTGTAATTCTACTTATTTATTCATCTGATTTATGTCCCACCTTTTTATAGTTAGTTTTATAGCCTTTTCCCATTTTTCAGGTAAATGTAATTCTATTCATTATTTATTTGATTCATGCCTCATTTTTTCCCAGAATTAGGAGCCATGATAGCTCACAATATGATGAGCAAAAATACCATCCATTAATTAGAATGCAGTTGTTAATTCCCAAGCCACACCGAACCTAAGGGGAGGTTTTTAATAACAGACGGCACGGTCCTTAGTATTTTGCATGATGAGCTGGTGGGTGGGAAGACATCTGAATTCTGGCTCCAGCACCATCAATAAAGGGAACTTTTCATGCTATATAGGGACCACTTTGTGTACAGCGTAACATCTGATTTGAAACCCTACAGAGTCCAGTTACAACCATTTGAATGGCAACAAAGGCACTGCAATCAGGAATGTTTCCTTAATCAGGAAAGTGGTTGCAGATGAAATCTAAAGATGTCTGACTTATACATAATACTACTAACATGAATAAATCATAGGCTTGATAAAATAAGGGAGAAAAAGATGTAAGCAGATAAATGTAATGAATAAGAAACTGCTGAGCATTATATTAACTGAATTTGATCAGTGGGTCTGAGTAGGTATGGGAACATCTGCCAGTCTCATTTTCATTATGTTTCTTAGACTTCCACAGGCATTCACTTCCTGTCCCACTTCTGTATTGGGTTGCAAGACTTTTCTTTCTTTACCGCATACACATTCGTATATGTCTTTGTGCATCCTTTTTTATATAGACTGTATGGATTTTTACTCAGGTATGAATAATTCTCAAAATTTCCCCTATTGACTGAAGCGTATTACGCACATTTTTCAAGTTTTAGTTCAAGTTTCAGATTTATGTATGGTTTTATGCTTATTTTTCTTCATTGTAATGTATTGCAAACCTCAGAAACGTATGGCTTTCCAGGGCAAGATGAGCTTTGTCCCATTGCCAGTCTCAGGAGGTGTGAAACTGATATTTTTATAAGGAAATGCAAACCCAACTAATTTCCTTTCAATACTAGTATGGAATACATCCTCAGAAGTTATCCGTCATGAATATTCCTTGTTTTGCTGTTTTATTCATACAAGTAGCTATTACAGATATTTAATTTCACTGTTGACCCCCCTCCCTTCCACTTAGAATAGCATTTACATGCATTCTTCAGTAACAACTAACCCAACAAATAAACTCTTTTTTTTACAAAGAATTATTTTTCTACTGACTCTCACCTTCCTCCTTGTTCTCTCTTTATATGGATGTTTTAACAGCATCAACAGTGAAATTACAGTGAAGAGAAACACAAGATTTTATGGGTAGATTGCAGTGGTGTATCACCAGTAAATAATGCAATAAAACATTGAGCTGTGGAAGAATATGATTTCACTTTAGCTGATCCTACTGTAGCTGCATGTGCCTGCCAACAACAGGCAAAGTAAACAGCAGACGTCTGCTCAATCATTTACTGAGGCATGCATTAATAGCAGAGGAGAGTGAAAAGGTGAGAGTAGATAAAGCTGTCTCACCAGCTGCTCACCAGCATGTTAAGCATAAAAGTGTAAGTATGGCTATTAATATGAAAATAAAAAGGGGGAGGCAGGTAAAAGACAAAAATATCCCTAGATAGAAAAAGCTTACACATGATTCCTTATGTGACCAGCTTTTTTCAGTTCATATGTGTATGTTGTTAGTTTGAGAGATATCTTAAAACATTGCTGAAACATGTTGCTCTTGGGGTTTTTTTTTGGTGCGGTAACCTATCTCATGCCTTTCTATGGTATGTCTAACTCTGGTATGAAATTCTCTGTTAAAGAAAGAATAACCTGGGAACATATCAGTTTCATTAACTAAGTTATGATTGCATTGCCCCTTTCCCAAAAAATGCTGTAATCAGGGCTGTAGCTGGGTGGGGGTTCACCCCCCCCCCCCAAATTCAGGTTTAAAAAAAACTTGGTTTACTCATGAATTTTAACTAGTTCACCAAATCCCCATGAGTGTCCACTGAGGTTTATCTGTCTTGAGTGTCCACTGAAGTTTATTGATGGAACCTGATTTTTAAATTATTTTGCATTATGGAATGACTCTTCATGATTCGCTAAAAAAAAGTTTCAACCCCCCATCCCTGAATTTTTTTTCTGGCTATGGCTCTGGCTGTAATTGTTTATATGACATCTACATCTGCAACAAATGTAATCTAGTTTATCTAAAAGAAGCAAGAATGGGATGGAGAAAGCACCTCAACAATCAAGGATTATCAAGCAGTTCGCCATTGGAATAATTTGGCTACTAGATGGAAAAAAGAAAAAAAATCAAATTAAATACGTTACTGAACAAAATAAAACAAACCCAATGTTCATACGTTAAGAAAATAAGGTTTTCCTAGTAAAAAGAAGAGGGATAAACCAAGAGGCAGAAGGAATGAAGACTTTTGTTAAAGTCAGTGACATGAACCATTTCATGACACACAGGTTTTACGTGAAATTAACAGAATATGGGATTGTACTGTGGATTGCAGCCCCTCCTCGTTGAAAGATCAGTAGCAGATTGCATGAAAAACTGCTTGTCTGGACACACCTAAGGTTGAATAAATTCATATCGCTTTGTAAGGGATGGCATTCATTCTTTCCTCTTGCAGAAAGCCCTTCTGCTATTTTGTTAGAAAGAGGAAAAAGAGTCTTCCATTCATCCATGACTGTGCTTGCAGTTTATCTCCCATGACCAATTGTTCCCAGAAGGAAATTAATGCCCATCAAGTGACAGACATGAAGACAAAAAGTAACTGCTTGGGGATCCTTATTGTTCTACTTTTGCTGTGTGTTTTGTGTTAGGGTTGTTAAGAGTTCTAGCTCTTTGATGTTACCTTTGGATTAAAACAGTTGATTAATAGTTTTAATGATGTTTTAGAAAGAGTGAACATTTTCAGCTTTTATCCAGTCATATCTTCAGCTAGAAGTACTTGGATTTCAGCCATTTTAGGAGTAAAAATCTAAAAGAAAAATCTTGCCAGAGTTAATCATTTTAAATCCCATTGATTTCAGTGAGAAAGAGTGATAACTCCTACATGAGTCAAAGAGACTCAGACCAATGTACATGTTTCAGATTCTCCAGCACAGAGCAATCCCATAAAACCATAGAGAGAGAGATTCATCTAATCCAACAGGCCCTTTATTGTAGGTGCTGCTTCTTGCCATAGAAACAGACACACTTTTATGACTATATAAAATCTGTAGTTGTGCTCCAGCAAATTGTTATGTTGAAGAGGTGCTTTTAACAAAGCATGAAATTTTAGGCAACAGTGCTGTATCCATAGGACCATTTCTCCAAGTAGCAGAACATTCTAGTCTGAATTTGCACTTTCTATTATGACCAAAATTAATTTCATTACATATTGTGTATGCTTAGAAATAACAGTTCCTTTTGAAAGAGAGTGAGCAATCTTAGAAAGATACTCCATTAAATTTACTCACACCTTTTTGGGGTTGTTGATGTTTTTTTACTACTGGGATTTCTGTATCGGAATGTTAAGCAAATCGATACAAAGATACCAGTAAACTATGAACAAAATCAAAAGATCTCATAGATTTTTTTTAAGAAACAGCTACAGAGAAATCACGAGTGGGCAGTGGAGTAAAGTGGTGGGCAGCTCATACTGAAGCAGTGTGGGAGATGAGCAATTGCAGGAAAAGATCTGAGAGATCTGTGTTTTTTTTTAAATGGTCTGATTTGGCATTGATGATGTATCTGATCCTACAAATCAAAGACTATTTCTGGAACTTGTTTTAAAAAAGCTACCAAATCCACCTGAATGAATTTTTAAAAAAATGAAAAAAAAAACTTCAGAGGATATGCATTCTTTTGCTTATAAAATGCATTTCCCTAGCTTTACTGAAGTGATAAGATACATTTTGATAGTGTTCATAATATTCCACACACAGCCAACAATATGCTGCTACCCATAACCCTTTTTAAATTTTTTGAGGTGGGGAGTGGGGTTGGTACATTTTTGGAAACAAACTCCACCTTTCAGATTTATTCTCAAAACCAACATGTCTCATTTGAGGGTCTTCCATTGGCAGGAATACCACTAATGGTACATCTACTGTGAAGCTTTCTGCAGGGCTTCAGTAGTGGGTAGGGGTATGCAATTCAGCTAAACCTCATACAATTTTCAGTGTCTGGATTTTGGTGGCAACCCTGATTTGTTTTTCAGAAACCTCCCAAATTCTGGTGTGCAAAATTCCATTTTTTGATCCATCAGCTAAAAGTTCCAGCCCATTGACAACAATGAGGGAACTTCTCAGCCCCCCTTTTCATTTTTTCTCTCCTCATATCCTTCAACTACACCTGGGTTTAACTACCTGCTCGCAACAGAAAATTGAGGGCCAGCTTGGCTAAAAGACATGTCATGGCTTTCTTCTGTTCTGAGTGGCTCAACAAGCAGGGCACACAGGGAAAACCCATGCGGGCACGCAGCTGACTCTCCGTGCTCCATGTGTAGCTGAATTAAACCAAAAATAGTCATGGTTGGCAGCCGACTGCGAAAAAATGGCAATGGTGCCCATTCCGTTCCGACTGTCCAAGACAGCCAAAACAGCTGGAGCCCATTTTGAAAAACGGATCTGTGTACAACCCTAATAATGGCTATGTTTCCCCATGCTAGCAGGGCAGCTTCATTGAAGGAGTACTTCCTGGGCATGGAATAGGATTATGATTTTAATGCCTATTAACTAATGTTCTATATGCAATAATTTACTGATTAATGATGACAGAGGAGTCCTGTGTAATTGAGAGGCACAAACAATGTCATGTTTATTAGTATAGTATGATTCCCATATCCTCAGGGCAATACACTCCTGGAGTTACCATAGAAATGTGAAACTACAGGTAATAGCAAACCCTATTGAAATGAATGACTTCAGGCAGAAGCATATTATAGAATTGCATTGGAGGGCTTAGAAAATGCCTAGAGAAAACATATATTTTGGATGTGATGAAGTGAAATTGCAGATACTGATCCTGCAGATATGGGGTCGTACTATACTGTTGTTCAGCCAATTGCTTACCTTTCAAATATTGTACTGTAATTTTATTTACACTCCAGAGCTAAATTTCCAACAACATATGGATAAAATTACCAAAGGCCAATCAGATTGAATCATGGGTTTGTTACAGATATTGTGGTGTGCAAAATACCATTTTTCTTGTACTGATGACAATAATAACAAATTGTTTCAAACATTTCTTCAAATGTAGTGTGAAGGGTATGATGACAGTTTTTATATTGCACTTGGCAGTTTTTAATTTCAAACAATGAAAAAAATAATGCTAAGTTTATTAGTTGTATTCCCTAAAGCATACATTGAAATGTTGTGTTTTTGTATGCATGCTGGGTTGCTGGCATCTGTTAAACAATAATAGATCTGCTACTTGATAAATGAAACACAAGTGCATTGCATTTTAAAAACATATTCTAAAACATAGTTTTCTTTTAAATTCTCTAAATGTTTTAACTTTAACGTCCTTTGACACTTTTAAGGCAAGTTCTCATTGTATTTCAGTGTTGTTGCTTTTAGCAATCATGTGCTCAACCTCTAGCCTACCCAACTTCTTTTGATGTAATTAAATTCTTTTGATGTAGCTAACTTGTCTGCTCTAATATGGAAGTAAATCTAGTAGTTGAGGAGTGATGACCACGATAGCCATTAAATTCTGGCCTGAGTTTAGCTTTTTTTTTTTTAAAGTAGGCTTTAGAAACGATGGAGATTTTCATTAATTTTTGCTGTGTCATGCATGCCAGGCCATTATAATAGGTTTTGCATAGAATATGTTTCTGGACAGATGTTACTTGAGGTTGCGTATTGGAAACTTCTGTTTCCTATTCTCATTAGACGTCATATGCTTATATTGATTGCATTGGCCTTTATTGGGCTGAGTTTAATATGGAGATTAATTCCCAGAGTATTCTGGTTTGTGTGTGTAGTTTGAGGTTTAATGTTACCATCTCAAATACAGTATTGGATATCACAGCAAAGGTAGGGAAAATCTCTGCCTAAGAAGTACTAGTAAATAGTATGGACTACAGAAACTAATGATACTGACAGCATAGGCATACATAATTTTGAGGCTGGATACATCTATGAAATTGCTAGTAGGCCCTCCACATTCATGGGGGTTAGGGATGCAAGACATTGTGAAAGTGGAAAAATGCTAATAAAACCCATAGCCTTTTTAAAAAAAAAATATCTGAAGTTACATGTCTACCAAAAAAAGGGAAATGCTAAAGAATGCTCAAACTTTCCTACAATGGCACTTATTTCACATGGCAGTAAGGCAATGCTCAAGATCCTGCAAGGCATACTCCAGCAATACATGGAGCAAGAGTTGCCAGATGTACAAGCTGGCTTTAGAAAAGGCAGAGGAACGAGAGACCAAATTGCCAATATCTGGTGGATAATGGAAGAAGGCAGGGAGTTTCAGAAAAACATCTATTTCTGTTTTATTGATTATTCTAAAGCTTTTGACTGTGTGGATCATAATAAATTGTGGGAAATTCTTGGTGGTATGGGGATACCAAGTCACCTTGTCTGTCTCCTGAGAAATCTGTATAACAACCAAGTAGCAACAGTAAGAGCAGATCATGAAACAACAGACTGGTTCAAGATTGGGAAAGAAGTATGGCAAGGCCGTATGCTCTCATCCTACCTTTTCAACTTGTATGCAGAATACATCATTCGATGTGCGGGGCTGGACAAATCCAAGGCTGGAGTTAAAATTGCTGGACATGCAGGTGATACCACTTTGATGGTTGAAAGCGAGGAGCTGAGGAGCCTTCTAACCAAGGTGAAAGAAGAAAGTGCAAAAGCTGAGTTTTAGTTAAACATCAAGAAAACCACAATTATGGCAACCAGACTGATTGATAACTGACAAATAGAGGGAGAAAACGTGGAGACTTTGTATTTCTAGGTGCAAAAATTTCCGCAGACGCAGACTGCAGCCAGGAAATCAGAAGACGTTTACTTTTTGGAAGGAGAGCAATGACCAATCTCGATAAAATACAGTAGAGTCTCACTTATCCAAGCTAAACGGGCCGGCAGAAGCTTGGATAAGTGAATATCTTGGATAAGAAACAGGGATTAAGGAAAAGCCTATTAAACATCAAATTAGGTTATGATTTTACAAATTAAGCACCAAAACAGCATGTTATACAACAAATTGGACAGAAAAAGTAGTTCAATACGCAGTAATGTTATGTTGTAATTACTGTATTTACGAATTTAGCACCAAAATATTACGATATATTGAAAACATTGACTATAAAAATGGCTTGGATAATCCAGAAGCTTGGATAAGCGAGGCTTGGATAAGTGAGACTCTACTGTAGTGAAGAGTAGAGACATCACACTGGCAACGAAGGTCCACATAGTTAAAACAATGGTATTCCCTGTAGTAACCTATGGATGCGAGAGCTGGACCATAAGGAAGGCTAAGCGAAAGAAGATAGACGCTTTTGAACTATGGTGTTGGAGGAAATTCTGAGAGTGCCTTGGACCGCAAGAAGATCCAACCAATCCATACTCCAGGAAATAATGTCCGGCTGCTCACTGGAAGGAAGGATATTAGAGGCAAAGATGAAGTACTTTGGCCACATAATGCGAAGACAGGAAAGCTTAGAGAAGAGAATGATTCTGGTGAAAATGGAAGGGAAAAGGAAGAGATGTCGGCCAAGGGCAAGATAGATGGATGGTATTCTTGAAGTGACTGGCTTGAGATTGATGGAGCTGGGAGTGGCAACAAAGAGCTCTGGCATAGGCTGGTCCATGACGTCACGAAGAGTCGAAAGCGACTCAACGAATAAACAACAACACATGTCTTTAGGAATCTCTCGGTCCTCCAGGGTCACTCAGTGGTCAACTGTCACCAGAAAGTGACTACAGAATTGTACTGGAGGATCTAGAGATTTCTAGGGAAGTGTTCTGCCTAGGAATTTCAAGGTCCTCTAACATGATCATATAATCCACTTCCAGCAAAGTTGACCATAAAGACGTCTTGGTTATGCCTGTGCGGAGACACTTTTTGTGTTATAGTAAATGGGGAAGCTGTTTGGAAATTTTTATATGTGTATCAGATTTCCTTTGGAGCACTGGATTAGTTCATATGTTTATTATTACAGGATATAAAATTTCCCAGGCAAAGAGAAGTATGTCTTCACAAATAATGCTACATTTTTAAAAAGTCACAAGTCACATTTATAATCCTTATGTAACATGAAAGTGAGATTCCAGTGAGAATTATTTTTGAAGTGGCTCAAGATGTCCAAGATTAATTTGTCACTGTGATGAAAGCGCTAATGGATTTTTTTTAGAAATGCTGTTTGCATTAGCAATCCTTAAATCCTTGGAAGGTTAGGAAATTAGAATTAAAATGGTTACACTATTCTGTCAAAACTGGAAGAATAACTATAACCATTGGCTATACAATTAGTATTCCTTTATCGTTCCCCTCTTTTGTTATCGTAGGTATTTTAGTGTAGTTTAGTAAGGTAGTTTGTAGTTGTAGTGTTAATATAGTTCAGTTATATTTTGCCTTTTTTTGTAGCCCTACCCTGTTTTGTGCATTAATAAAGATATACTTTTAAAAAATGGAAGAATAACAATAAGTTGAAGCTTGCTAAATTATAGCCCTTTTTGTATAAATTCATAAACAGATTTAGGGCTAAAGTACCAGGAGGATATGTTGCAGAAGCTATATTCTAATCAATAGCAAATGTACAAGGGTGCAATAACAACTGCAGAATTATCCTCATTCCAGTGAAATAAGTGGAATTTATGTGCCTCAAAATCTCTTTAGGATTAGGTCCTTTGGTTGTAAAACACAAAAAGTGCTTGAGCAGACAGCATCACATTGAAGGATTAGGCCAACTGTAAGCAAATGTGCATTATGGGGCCCTCATACTTCAAGCACAGTATAAACTCACTGCAGTGGAATCTTTCTTGGTATCTACAATATACACTGAAATTAATGACTGTTGTGAAATTCGAAATCAACAAAGAAATTGGCATTCTTGGTGAGCTATTCCACTGTTAATATGTACTGTATTTTTCATACATAAAAATCTGGCAAAGGGATAGATTACTGGATTTACTGAGACATTTCTGTGAGTATCTTTAATATACAATCATCTTATTTCATTCTTGGAATGTTACAAGGGGGCTAGGCATTGAGAACTTCCATTTGTAAAATCAGGACCTCCATTGGTACTGATTTGACAGATACAGTCCAAATTTCCCTTCTTCCCCCAACTTTCTTTCTTTGTTCACAGCTTACTTCCATTGGTGCAAACTGACTTCAAGTGGAAAGTAGTTTTTGCTAAATTAACTGGGGGGTGGTAGAGAAAGTAGTTTGCATGTGCCCACTGCAGTTTGCTTCTCCCAGTGCTTCTTGAAAAGGATGAGCCTCCCTGCAAACTCAGGCAGAAGCAAACTATGTCCGTCTTTCCTTGCTTGTGTGTTCTTATTCATTAATATCCTTTTCCATCTTGACCGCTCTGATGTGGCTTGGTCACACTTGTCCTCATTTTCAACTGTAAAATGTTGGAGATTATATAATTCTCAATATATTCCCTTGTCTTTTTTTATGAGAGAAAGTCCAAAAAGGAGATCAAGAAGAAATCTGTACAATCCATTTTGATCTGTAGTGCTAAGAACTGTGTGTATGGGAGCACCAAGGGGCCAGTTGCCTGTAATTTAAGGACCTCTGCAGATGATCTCAAGGGGGAAAATTGAGGACAATTAAGGGAAAGAATCCAGAAATGATAGTATTGGCTATGAGAAAAAGCAGACTTAAAAGACCAAACACAGAACCTAGCTGAATGGACAAGCCAAAATCCTTGAATGACACTAAAGAAGGCACATGAACACAAATATAGGCATAAGTAAGATCTGATGTAGGCAAAAAAATAAAAAAATAAAAAAAGAATAGAGATACCTATTCCCCTTTGAACTTGGACAAGCTTCATATTCTAAGTTCCTTACTCCTAAATATAATATCAGGCTAGATTCCAACCATCTTTGAGATGACCACTCATAGTTCAGTATCTTCTCGCAATAAGGATTAAAAATTGTAGATTCTTGGTCACATTATTAAGATGTTACCCCAAAGTATTTTAATATTTAAGTATGATCAGGTATACTTTTTTTTTTGCAAACTGTCAAAGTTCAGATGGCCTATGAGCATGTGGTTCCATTAAAAGATGGATTAAAAGATTACACATTTATGTTTTAGCAGTTTATTCTGCTCTGTAGCACATTTTTCTTGGAGGGTGTTTTTTTATTCACTGTACAATGTGACCTGTGGAGTACAATGTCTTAAGATATGGTCTCACACAGAGTACGTTTTTATAATGCTGCCACACTTTCAGCATTCTTCTGTTATGCTAAAAATGCAATTGCCTTAGAGCCAATGTGTTTCACACTTGGAGATCTTGCCATTTTCTCATGTAGTAGGAAAATGGTATTTCTAATTTACTCGGAAATGGAAGAATCTTCTTTAAGGTGTGTGGGTTGTTTTTCTTAGCATTTTGAGATATCAAGGAAAATCTCTGCAGGCACAACTATTGCCTGGAGAATGGTTCAGTATAATGAGAATTTTGAATATTTCATATAGTTGTCCAATGTAAAAATTTAGTAAAGTAAGAGCCAAAATAGAAGTTATGCCTCATATGTATACAAGAATAATGCTGATAATTGTTTCTTCCTTGCAGTGCAACCTCAAGACAGCATAGTATCTAGCAAAGAAGCTGAATGGGAAAGGGTTACTTTTCCCTGCTTTCCCCTTAAGTTCACCTTGGCCCCACACCCAAGCTAAACATCCTGTTTTGCAGATAAACATGGATCTCAAGTTTTGGGACTCTGTGATAGGCAGAGATGCTTAATCCTTCACCCTAATGTTCTTCTCATTACCAATTTTGGATGACTGTGAACTCGGTTTTAGGGCTGTGCAAAAGTTCATTTATAACTTGTAAAATTCAAACACATGAAGTGATATTAAGGAACACCGATGGTGTTTTGTAAGTCTCTTAAATGTCTCCAGGTCTTCATCACAGGTGCCTCTTTCTCCCCCAAAAGGTCTGGGTTTGCTGCTGCTGCTCAGTCGTTTAGTCATCTCTGACTCTTCGTGACCTCATGGACCAGTCCATGCCAGAGCTCCTTGTCGGCTGTCACCGCCCCCAGTTCCTTCAAAGTCAAGCCAGTCACTTCAAGGATACTGTCCATCCATCTTGCCCTTGGTTGGCCTCTCTTCCTTTTTCCTTCCATTTTCCCCAGCATCATGATCTTTTCCAAGCTTTCCTGTCTCCTCATGATGTGACCAAAATACTTCAGCTTTGCCTCTAATATCCTTTCCTCCAGTGAACAGCCGGGCATTATTTCCTGGAGGATGGACTGGTTGGATCTTCTTGCGGTCCAAGGCACTCTCAGGATTTCCTCCAGCACCAGAGTTCAAAAGCATCTATCTTCCTTCGCTCAGCCTTCCTTATGGTCCAGCTCTCGCAACCATAGGTCACTATGGGGAATACCATTGCTTTGACTATGCAGACCTTCGTTGCCAGTGTGATGTCTCTGCTCTTCACTATTTTGTCAAGGTTGGCCATTGCTGTCCTCCCAAGAAGTAAACATCTTCTGATTTCCTGGCTGCGGTCTGCATCTGCAGTGATCTTCGCGCCTAGAAATATAAAGTCTGTCACTGCCTCCACGTTTTCTCCCTCTATTTGCCAGTTATCAATAGGTGTAGTTGCCATGATCTTGGTTTTCTTGGCATTTAATTGCAACCCAGCTTTTGCACTTTCTTCTTTCAGCTTGGTGATAAGGCTCCTCAGCTCTTCCTCACTTTCGGCCATCAGAGTGTTATCATCTGCATACCTAAGGTTGTTAATGTTTCTTCCAGCAATTTTAACTCCGGCCTTGGATTCCTGAAGCCCCACACATCGCATGATGTGTTCTGCGTACAAGTTGAATAGGGAAGGTGAAAGTATACAGCCCTACTGCACTCCTTTCCCAATCTTGAACCAGTCTGTTGTTCCGTGGTCTGTTCTTACTGTGGCCACTTGGTCTTTATACAGATTTCTCAGGAGATAGACATGGTGACTTGGTATCCCCATACCACCAAGAACATGCCATAGCTTATTATGATCCACACAGTCAAAGGCTTTAGAATAGTCAATAAAGCAGAAGTAGATGTTTTTCTGAAACTCCCTGGCTTCCTCCATTATCCAGCGGATATTGGCAATTTGGTCTCTCGTTCCTCTGCCTTTTCTGAACCCAGCTTGGACATCTGGCAACTCTCGCTCCATGTATTGCTGGAGTCTGCCTTGCAGGATCTTGAGCATTACCTTACTGGCATGGGAAATAAGTGCCACTGTACAGAAGTTTGAGCATTCTTTAGCGTTTCCCTTTTTTGGTATGGGTATATAAATTGATTTTTTCCAATCTGATCGCCAATCTTGTGTTTTCCATATTTGCTGGAATATGGCATGCATCACCTTGACAGCATCACCTTCCAAGATTTTAAACAGCTCATCTGGGATCCCGTCGTCTCCTGCTGCCCTGTTGTTAGCAATGCTTCTTAAGGCCCATTCCACCTCACTCCTCAGGATATCTGGTTCTAATTCACTCACCACACTGTCAAAGCTATCTTCTGTATTATTATCCTTCCTATATTCTCGCCACCTTTTCTTGATCTCTTCAGCTTCTGTTAGGTCCCTGCCATCTGGGTTTCGTTCTCCCAAAGAGCCCTGAGGAGAATGGTGTGGCTGGAGTAGAGGGAGAAGCCCTGTTCTTTCCCCAAAGGGGGCGGTGAGCACGGGGGAGGGAGGCAGGGAAGCCTGGCCGGATGGCTGGGCAAGAAAGAAGCCCCTCCGGCACATGCCCAACCCAGAGAGAGACAGGCAGCGACCACACTCATATTAAGGCTTCAATGTGTGAAGTGAGCAGAATTATGGGAAATGTTGTTTAGGTGGGGACTATTGAATTCTCTGCCAAAGGGGTCCTTGCTTTCCCAAACTACATTTCCCAGAATTCTGCTTACTGCCTTCTGCCGGGTGGGGAAAAACCCATATTCATTCTCTAAAGGGAATTTGAGATAAAAGGGGATTGCTGGGAGTTGAATCAACCCTGTGAGGTAAGCGAAGTTGAGAGGCAGTAACTCCAAAGTTTACTTAGTAGGTTTCTTATTCTTATTATTATTTCAAAGCCTGGATGGGCATCTGTTGGGAGTGGTTTGACTGTGCTTTTCCTGCGTGGTAGAAGGGGGTTGAACTGGATGGCTCCTGGGGTCTTCCAGTGAAATTGTACTGTTAAGTTTATGTTTATTAAAATTCCTTAAAATCAGTGGATGTGCAAATCTTCCTGAAACTTGGGGGGAATGGTGCCCTGGTTATGTTGCATCATTGAAAATAGAAATTCAAAGAGATAGCTTTTGTAGTTTTTTTAATGTTGTTCATTAAAATTTTTAAAATTCTTAAAAATTAGTGGATAAGTGAAAAGTTCTTAAATTTGGGGGGGGGGGGGTGACAGTGGTAAATGTGTTCTACCATTGCAGCAAGTTGTAACGGAAAGCCTTATTTTATTGGGGATTTTTGTCTATGTTATTTAATGTTGATTCAGTGGTAAAGGTGGGCAGGAGTTAGCTACTGCTGATTGACTGTGAGTCACCATGGTAACGTAGCTGCTTCTGTAGAAATGTAACTATTTCGAAGCTAGCAAGAAAGAGGCGGA
This sequence comes from Anolis carolinensis, assembly GCF_035594765.1. Lineage (NCBI taxonomy): Eukaryota > Metazoa > Chordata > Lepidosauria > Squamata > Anolidae > Anolis > Anolis carolinensis. The sequence goes on along the minus strand of NC_085842.1, from coordinate 262,845,134 downwards.
GCTAGCTGGATGAAAAAGGAGGGAATGTTTTTTAAAAAGGATCTCTAGCCGGTGAGCTAGGAAGAAGACGTCTGCAGTTCAGTTATGTTCAGGTTCTAGCGAGAGAGCTAGAAATAAATTATCTGAAGTCAGTTAGGTTTAGATTTCCAGCGAGATAGAGCTGAGGAAAAGGAATACTGTTGAGACAAAATTTCAGTCAAGTGGTTGATGTTAAAGAATGAAATATATTATCTATATTATGTACAAATGAAACTGAAGAAGTAAACCTTTGCAACAAGTTACGCTTTTTGGACTAAAGAAACCGTAAATAAATAATCCTTTGTTTTTAATAAAGACTGTGTTCCTGAGTGGTGAATTGCTCTACTTAGAGTCAATGGAAGATTTGTCTCACATACTTCCCCTCAGTGTCACATCATCTCATACATGCGCATGCACATGCTCAAGTGTTTATAGCTGGCAGTGGCTGGGGTCCTGAAAGAAGGATTACCCCCATATTAAAAAGGTGTGGCAAAGGTGTGGGATGTTAAGAAGAAGATTCCCTTAGCCTAAATGTAAAGGGCTTTGGGCAGGGTGTCCCACATTTAATGGTGGCAGTGGTTGGGATCTTGAAAGAGAGATTTCCCCCCTGCCTGTTTGAGAAGCCACTCTTGTGCCTTTTTGAAGTGACCCTTATTGTTCATTAAAACTTTTAAAATTCTCAAAAGTTAGTGGATAAGTGAAAAGTTCTGAAACTTGGGTGGGGGGGGGGGTGACAGAGGTAAATGTGTTCTACCATTACAGCAAGTTTAATCTCGATAGCTCTAAAAATAAGGGGGAAAGGAGTCCCGAAAGCTTCCCCCCTTACACAATTGCTTAACAAAAAAGTAACAAAAATTTCATTATATTGTTATGGTTATTATAAGGACCCATTACTATATTTTAGAAACATTTTGAAATGATTCACTGCTCCCCCCCCCAATTTAGTAATGAGTATTGAAACCTTTTTTCATTGATCGCACAGGCTTACTAAATATGGAACTTGAATTTTAGTGGAAATAAAATTAAGCTGAGTGAACATAATTTCCAGTGATATGGTGATTTAGTTACATTTTATTTGGATTTCTGTAAAGTGGTATTTATAAAGCATGTTTGCAAACTTCAGCTGACCAGAATGCAGCAACCAGATTGTTCTGGGAGCTTCCCTTGGCTATTAATCTGTATTCTTAACATAATTAAAAGCAACTGTTTTGATTGAGTCCTGTTTGCCTGAGATAACTTCTCCCATCTAAGCCTATCTGTGTTTTAGGATCTCTGAGAAAGACCTTTATGAGGCTTTGTTTTGTTGGTCTTTATTGTGGCTGCTTCAAGACTCTGGAACCTGTTGTTGAAGGCAATACTTCTAGATTTCCTAATGGTACCTTTTGGCAGGCGAAAGCATTCAGTATTAATGAAAGCCGTTGGCTGTCAGCTGACTTGTTTATTGTTGTTGTGATTGTTAAGATTTATTGTGATGGATTGTTTCTATTGCTTTTATCAGATTTTGTGCTGTTTATTCTGTTTTGATTGTTTTTTTTAATTTTATTTGTACTTCATTAGCTTTGTTAAGCTCCTTTCTGCAGGAAATAGTGATTTAATATTGGTTATTTATTTCTGTTTGTTAAATGTCTATCCTACTCTTTCTACAGTGAATTCAGGGTTGTTCTCTTCATTTTATCCTCTTAACAACCATGGGAGGCAGGATAGGTTGAAAGACAGCAAATGGACCGAACTTGCCTATTGAGTTTCATGCCACAATTGGGGAAAGAGTCAGGATTGTCCAAGTCAAACAGTCCGATAATTATATTTCACTGGTACAATGGATAAGTTGTTTTGGCAACAATGTTTAATTAAAATGTATGATATTGCTGTCATACTGTTTTACCATATATAAGCAGCAAGATAGCACAGCTCCTAATGTTAAGTTTGTTTATGAGCACATTTCCGTAAATTTTCCATATGCCATTCAAATATGTTATTCAATCACTGTATTCATAAACTTTAAAAAAAACCCCACTAAGATGCAATGTAGTGTGATTTTATGAAATAACACATTAAGAGAGGGAAGTAGACTTGAGTATGGCATGCACTGAAGCACCTACATGTCTTCTCCATCAACCAAATAAATTTGAGGGGAAAATACTGAACAATACTAGGAAGAAAAGAAGTGGAATAACAGCAAAGAAGTGTCAGACCTCTGGCAGCTGGGCACCAAGAACCATACACGGAGGCCAGTCTCTATCTAATATCTTTATTAAGGAAATATATAAAGGCAATAAAAACAAGTGAAGAATATAGTTCAGAAGCAGACCTTTCAAATGAGGTCAAATATAGTCCAAAAATGTATAGTCCAATAAATGATATTAAAGTTCAAAGTTCTTTATCCAATACCGAAACACACACTATTGCCAAGCAATAGCGTGGGGGAAGTCAGAGTCTTAAGAGTTCAAGGTAGCTTGACAACAAGGCTGGAACAAGGCTGGATATAACTTGGTTCTTTAACAAGGTCCGTGACTAGGTACAAGGTAACCCGTGGATCCTGGAACAAGGTCCGTGGTTGAAAGCAAAGCGATGCATAAACTTGAATACTTGATCCGGGAGGCAAGGAACTGGGGTTACGAAGTCCACACACGATCTCACTCCTGAAGCTGATCTGTTGATTCCGCAAAGAATCTCCCGCGCCAAACACCTATATTGGGTCTCGTTTTCCCGCCAACAATCTCTTTCCCTAGAGAACGAGAAGCGAAACCCAACTCTGTCCAGATGCATGACTCCTTAGAATTTCCCAAGGGAAGCAGGCCTAATCAGCCTGTTGTTTGGCAGCGATCCGTAAACTCCTCCGATTTGCTTCTCTGACTCCTCTGTCTCTAGAGTAAGATTCCCTCCTGGGAAACGGAGGGGAGGAATGCCCAAGGCCTGTTTTACTGAATTCTTGAGGACAAACATCAACATCCAGCAGGTGAAAGGACTCCGGCTCTTGTTGAACCGGCGAAAACCCCATGTTTTCATCTTCATCTGCCACGATAGTACTAGGAACAGGACTACAAGGCCCATGAGGCATCACAAGAAGAGACAGGGGAAGTCTCAACCCCCCTTCTTCCCTAAATGTAATGGAGAAGTAGGAACTAGGGAACAGTTGGGAAGTGGTACCCACTGGATTAACATTTTCTTCTCTAAACAATTGAATAAATCTACCATTTGTCAAATGGTAGATTTGCATGATGGCCAAAGGAGTGGATCAACTACAATTCGGATATGATAGGAAACTATGGAGTAAACTAAGGAGCTTGACTTATGTTTGAGCTCTGTAATCTTGAGGACCATCAAGGGAGTGAAGGTACCATCACCAGGGGCTTCGAGGAAAGAGGCAGCCTTTGTTTTCTTTGTTGCCTCTGGCTCAGATCCTGGAACTCACTCCTCGCAGAACTGAGGCCCTGGCCCTGTGACTCTATGAAGCCAGGCCCAGCAAGAACAGAGACTGGGGCATAAGAGGACCATGCCTGTGGGGGTCTCAGCCAGCGAGGGCCTCCACTATCTTGCTCCCTGGGGGAGCAGGGAGGCTATATAAAGAAAGGTTGAAACTCTATGGAGAGGGAGATGGGAGATGGTGGTGAGGGAAGAGAAGGGATCTATGTTAATTGCTGTAATAACATGTTTCACACATATGTTTGATGTTTTTATAGTTTTAATTGTTTTACTCTATAGTTGTATGTTTTTTATTTAGATATGTGATATATTTTTATATATAAGGCATTGAATTTTGCCATTGATTATGTTGTAAACCATTTTGAGTCCCCCCAGGGGTGAGAAAAGCGGTATAGAAATGCAGATGATGATGATGATGATGATGATGATGATGATGATGATGATGATGATGATGATGATAATGTGATAGTCTGAAGGCATTAAGCCATACACAGTCCACTTTCTTTATATTGTTCATCCCTTATAGGATCATTGTTTAAGGAAGATTCTTTCTTAGATATCTTGGACTTCCTATAGATTTTCAAGAATGTCTCCCTTTGTTTTCAAATGAATTGAAATGGTTCAAATAGCTTTACAGGAGGAGGAGGAGGAGATGATGAAGACAGTAGCAATGATGGAATTTCTCCTTGAAGCTGGAGTTGTGGTGGCCAGACCAGGCTAACAAAGGGTATTTTGCTGCCAAGGGACTAGGACCTATCCATTCCACATAGAACAGCTGAGCAAGCTGCTAGTTGAATATTACTATCATGCATAAAGTAGGATCTCCTACCACATCTCAGTACAGAAGGCCAAATTAGGGAATACAGCATGGGCTGTGTGATACACACAACTCTATCATCCTAGCTTGAAAAATGACTAGAGGTTTAAGCAGAATGGCTGGGGAGTGCCACTGCTACCGCTCCTTTTCCCAGTATCTGCCACGTCAACTAGTTGCTTTGCTCTGCTATCCTTGAAACTCTAATCCAAAATCCATGTACTTAAAAATAAGATTTTTTGGAAATGATCAGTGAATGCTTGCTGAATTGATAGGTCTCTACTGTTTATTCTGACAGCACTAATTACCTTCTCAAGGACAAGAGAGTTCCCAATGAACTACTCTACATGTACAGATGATTGATTGTGCTTTGATGCTGTATAGCATGCACTAATAGACCATATTCTACAGTGTTGTGTTTAATGAATACCAGGTGCTGTAGACTTTCAAAGGAAGGAACTGGTAAAATCACCTCTGAGTATTCCTAGTCTAAGAAAATCCTATGAAATTCATAGGGATATTATAAGTTGATAGACGACCTAAAGACAATTACGCACTTGTTCAATACACCATTTTCACATGCATCTCCTTTCTCTAGCCAGTGAGCCTTCTTCCTAGACTTAACACCATAGTTGCTTCATGCATTTGAAAGTTTCTGCAAAATCATAGGGCTAGATCAATTTGTCAGTGGCTTGTTCCTGAGCTTCCATAGTGACAAGAAGCCATTACTGTGGACACTAAAGGTTGTGTAAGAAGGGCCAGCAACATAGTTCCATTGAGTTATGATTATATGGTGATTCTGTCCCAAAATAAATATGTGAAACATCTCATATCTATTTGTTCTACTAAAACTTTTCCATGGTTCAACAGTATGAGATAGTAAATTTATATACATATGAAAAAGAAAGTGTCAAGTATTTTAGATATTAAATAGATTAATATTTAAAATAATAACTGGGGTGGTGTACACAACTTCCATGTTGTGTCAGCTCCACTGGTTGGCAGTTTGCTACCGAGCACAATTCAAAATGCTGGCTTTGGCCTATAAAGCCCTAAATGAACCTTGCCCAGTTTACCTGTCCGAACACATCTCCCGCTATGAACCTTCGTGGAGATTAAGATCTTCTGGGGAGGCCCTCCTCTCGGTCCCGCCACCTTCACAGGCGCGATTGGTGGGGACGGGAGACAGGGCCTTCTCAGTGATTGTCCCTTGGCTATGGAACTCCCTCCCTGGTGAGATGAGATCAGCCCTCTACCTCCTGTCCTTCATAAAAACGGTAAAAACTTGGCTGTGGACCAAGCCTTTGGGACAGTGCAGTCAGGGCAGCAATAGGAAATTTCACCCTGCTGACTGGATCCAGTATGGCTGACTTGTGATTGTTTTAAATAATTGTTTTAATGTGAAGATAATTGATTTTAGTGTTTATGTATTTTTATAGTTTATTTTATGTTCCAGCATTGAATTTTTGCCACATATATGTTGTGTCCCACCCTGAGTCCCCTTCAGGGTGAGAAGGGCAGAATATAAATGTTTTAAATAAATAGATAGATACCATTTGAGAGACATAATAGCAATTATATTTGCACAATTGGGGCCAATTTGAAACAAATATTTTTGTTATATTCAGGATCTACTTCTGTGCAACCAGTTTTAAACCAATTAAGTTAAATGAAATAAACTGCCACCTAGGGTTAGTCATATGACTTTATCACATGGGAGAGCCACCCTGTGTCATTTTGCCAGCAAATGACTCCATCAGCCTGCATGCTGCTCCAGTACAACAATGCTTTTGCTATCATACAGGGAAAGCATCACCCAAATAGGGCAGAAGTGTGCTGGCTCCAATGGAAACCTCTGGTGACATTTTCACCCTGGTTGAGGGTGGAACCATAGCCAGAAGTCATACAACATTGTGCGATGGCTGCCATGGGGCTCCATCCCCAAAGAAAGCTTTAAGTGTTCTGGGAAGCTTATTTTCATCAATGTGATCAAGTCCTGAAAGTGTTTTACAATATGAAAGCAATTATGCAATACTTCGAGTGACTAAAAAGTAATTAAATTCTAAGAGGCGATGATTTAACTTAGGCACATGTATCACATGAATGTTTCAAATTTCAGAAAGTAAAGGCCAGGGGCTCAGAGAGCTGTGAAACTAGTGAGAGCCCAAGAGGCATTCAGACTTGTTTTTCTCCAGTGCTACCTGGCAAACTACTTTTGGAACAGAAGCAATGATGTATGAACTCAGTTTAGTTCAGAACTGGGTCAACAGTTACAAGCATCTTTGGAAAACTTCTCCATGACCCCTGAACAGTTCTAAGCTGTTGTGTTATGCCAATTGCCATTATTGGCCTTACACTTGCATTCTCCCTACATAAAAACCAGTAGCCCAGATAGAACTAAGTAAACAACCCCAAAGAGTTTTTTAAGGTTCCCTGCAAAAGACTAGAATCCAGGAAGGCTTACAGCTGTGAGAATGGTGATTTTGCCATCATGTGCTTGTCTGACCAAACATTGATGTCCTTTAGCTTCTATAGTTTTTTTTTATCATGAAAGAAGCTTCTTCCAGCTTCCAAAGCATTAGTAATATAAAGTGCAAAAGTGCTGTCATTTATAGAAAATAGCAGAGGACACATGAGCACAGAAAACTGTTGTCTGCTTGAAGCTTTTTTCTCTGCACATCGTTATTAGTGAAAGTGAAAGGAGTACTTTACCTGCTGTCACGACCCAGGCTGCAGAGCACCAATAACCATACACAGAGGCCAGAATCTATCTAATATCTTTATTGTAGGATTATATAAAGTTAATAAAAACTAGTGTAGAAAATAGTCCAGAATTAGACCTTTCAGGAAAGGTCAGAATTAGTCCAAAAAAGCAATGTCCAATAGGAAATATTAAGGTCCAAAGTTGTAATCCAATAACCGAAACACTCACTTTGCCAAGCAAAGTGAGGGGAGATGACAAGGTCCTTTAGTCCATGAAACTTGAGCGAGGCTAGGAAATAACTTGATACTTGAAACAAGGCTTGAACGTGGAACAAGGTAACTAAGAACAAGAACAAGGTCCGTGGAATAACTTGATAAATCCGTGGAACAAGGCAAGGATTAATCCTGGGAAACAAGGCAAAGTCCGTAGATAAACAAAGGCTGGGAAGCAAGGCGAAGGCTGGATAGCAAGGCAAGGCTTGAGCAGGAGCGAGGCTTGAACCGGAGCGCGCTGTCCAGACACAACTCGCTCCGTAGGCTGACGAATTGACTCCGCGAAGTTACTACGCGGGTAAAACACCTAAATAGAGTCTAGCTTCCCGCCGAAGCAGTTCTCTGGGAATCAGAACCGAAAGCTAACTCTGAGACCAGATGTGAGACTCCCCAAAGATTCTCACGAGAAGCAGTCTTAATTGGCCACATTCTTAGCTGCAATCCTCGCACTCCTGCGCGAAGCTGAATCCAAACTTCTCTGTTGTTTACAAAACTCCCGGCGCAAGAATACGGGAGAAGTAGGCTCTGGGCTTGTTTGACATACTTCTGGGAGACAACTTTCTCGCAGGTGCAAGGTTCCCAGATCTGCCTGGGAAAGATCTGGCTGAGAGGAATCCAGTTCAGACTGGGAAGGTAAAAAACCCAAGTTTTCATCTTCATCAGGAATTACAATGTCCTGAGCAGGACTACAAGGCCCATGGGTCATCACACTATCCCCCTCCTCAAGGCCCCTCCCAAACTGGGGCCCTCTCCCCGAGGCGCGAGGTCGCGGTTTGGTGGGATAGGTCTGATGAAAGCGACGGGTTAGATCAGGGGCATGGACTGTGGAGGCGTCTTCCCAAGAGCGTTCCTCAGGGCCAAAACCCACCCAGTCAATGAGATATTGTAGGCGGCGGCGGTGAAAGCGAGAATCCAAAATGTCCTCAACCTCGAACTCCTCCTCCCCATTCATCAAAACAGGAGGGGGGGCCGGTTGGTCTGTATCAGGTCGCACACCATCCGCCGGAAGGAGCAGGGAACGGTGAAACACTGGGTGAATGCGCATTGAACGCGGAAGTTGGAGTTTGAAAGTCACGGGGTTTAATTGCGCCACCACTGGATAGGGACCAATGAAACGGGCATCTAACTTCCGGCAAGGGCGGTGGGAGGGCAGAAAGCGAGTGGACAGGAAAACCCGATCTCCTACCTTGATTTCAGGGCCCGGCTGGCGATGTTTGTCAGCGTGGCGTTTATAGTCCTCCTTGGCTTGGTCCAGTTGCTGGAGCAAAAGTTGTTGCACCGCTGTGAGTTCCTGCAGCCAATCCTCTGCTGCGGGAACCTCTGAAGTTTCAATGACAGGGGGAAAGAAACGTGGATGGAAGCCGTAGTTTGCAAAGAACGGCGTTTCTTTTGTAGAAGCTTGAACTCCATTGTTGTAGGCAAACTCAGACAGTGGTAACAGAGAAGCCCAATTGTCCTGTTGATAGTTTACATAACAGCGAAGATACTGCTCCAAAGTGGCATTGGTGCGCTCCGTTTGCCCATCTGTTTGGGGATGATGAGCTGAAGATAAGCGAGAGTCTATGCCCAATAGTTTTTGTAGTGCCTTCCAAAAACGAGAGGTGAATTGAGATCCACGGTCTGTGACTAAACTCTTGGGCAATCCATGTAGTCTGAAGACATGTTGAAGAAATAGATCCGCAGTTTCCTTGGCCGTGGGGAGGCCTTCGCAGGGAATGAAATGGGCTAACTTGGTGAATAGGTCCACCACCACTAAGATCGTAGTGAATCCACAGGAAGGTGGTAGGTCAGTGATGAAATCCGCGGAAATTATTTCCCATGGGCGAGATGGGGTAGGAAGGGGGTGTAAAAGCCCTGAGGGCTTCTCCCTTCGTATCTTGGAGCGCTGGCATACTGGGCAGGTGTTGACATATTTTTCCACATCCTTGCGGATCTTGGGCCACCAAAAATCCCTTAGGATCAAATGCATAGTTTTAAATAGTCCGAAGTGTCCTGCTGGTTTGCAGTCATGACACAGACGAAGCGCTTTTTCTCTGCCCGGTCCGGGTGGGATATAGACATGATTTCTATAGCAGAGCAGCCCATCTTTAAGCGAAAAGGGGAAATGCAGACCTTGGCGAAGTTGGTCCTGCGCCCAGGCATCTGCTTGCTGACTAGCCCTGATTTCTTGAGCACAGATGGGTCCTGGAGTAGGGGAAGTTGAACCAATGGGAATGGATTTGGTGTTCCCCACCGTGAGCGTGGCAAAGTTCTCAGGTTGTAGCAGTTGGGATTCAAAGGTCTCCTTGCGTCCTGCAGCGTATTCCGGTTTACGTGACAGGGCGTCTGCTTGCTTGGTTTGGGCTGGGGTCACATAATGGATCTGGAAGTTGAAACGTTCAAAGAATAAAGCCCAACGTTGCTGCCTCTGATTTAGTTTGCGGGCAGTTCTTAGATGTTCTAGATTACGATGATCAGTGTGGACTTCAATGGGAAACTTGGCCCCTTCTAGCCAATGTCTCCAAGTTTCAAAGGCTGCCTTTATGGCCAGTAGTTCTTTTTCCCAAATGGTGTAATTCCTCTCTGGTGTGGTTAGTTGACGAGAATAAAAGGCACAGGGGTGGAGGTGATCTCCCACCGGTTGTAAGAGTACAGCCCCAATTGCCACATCAGAGGCGTCCGCTTGCACCACAAAAGGGGTTCCAGGATTTGGGTGCTGTAGAATTGGCTGGGAGGTGAATAGTTTCTTTAGTTGCTGGAACCCTTTCTCTGCTTGATCAGTCCAGCGGAAAGGCTGCTTTCCACGGATGCAGCTAGTGATGGGGTCGGACCAGCGGGCAAAATCTGGAATGAACTTGCGGTAGTAGTTCGCGAACCCCAAGAAACGCTGCACCTCTTTCTTGTTAGTTGGCGCCCGCCATTCCAATACTGCTGAAACTTTGGCTGGGTCCATGGAAAGCCCTAGAGGCGAGATGCGGTAACCAAGGAAATCTACCTCTTGTAGATCAAAAGCGCATTTTTCCAGCTTGGCATAAAGTCCATGATCCCGCAATCGTTGTAACACCATTTTGACGTGGTTCTCATGTTCTGATTGTGATCTGGAAAACACCAAAAAATCGTCCAGGTAGATTATCAAGAACCTGTCTAGATAGTCCTGAAAAATGTCATTGACAAAATGCTGGAACGTTGCGGGGGCTCCGCATAAACCGAAATTCATAACTCGGGACTCAAATAATCCGAATTTGGTCTGGAAGGCGGTCTTCCACTCGTCCCCTTCCCTGATGCGAACTAAGTTGTAAGCCCCCCGAAGATCCAGCTTGGTGTAAACCTTGGCTCCTCGAAGCCGATCCAGTAGATCCGAGATTAAAGGCAGGGGATAGCTGTTCCGCTTGGTGATATTGTTCAATGCTCTGTAGTCCACCACCAAGCGTAGTTCCCCTGACTTCTTCTTCACAAACATCACTGGGGAGGCGGCTGGGGATTGAGAGGGTCTGATGAACCCCTTGCGAAGGTTTGTCTCTAGGAATTCCCTGAGAGCTTCTTGCTCTGGCTCAGTCAGGGAGTAGAGATGCCCTCGCGGGATCGGGGCCCCCTCCACCAAGTCAATGGCACAGTCATAAGGTCTATGTGGGGGTAATTTTTCGGCTTCTTTCTCATTGAATACATCCCAATACTCGGAGTACTTCTTTGGCAAGGTGATGATGGGCTCGGTGTCTGTGGCATGGCATACCTTGGCTACGAGGCAATGGTTTTGGCAGTACGGTGAAGCAAACTGCAGTTCTCTGTTGGACCAGGAGATGTTAGGGTCGTGGAGAGTCAGCCATGGAATTCCCAAAATCACAGGGAAATGGGGAACCTCGGTAACAAAGAAGGAAATCTCTTCCATATGTTCCCTTATCCACATCCTGGTGGGTTCCGTCCACTGACTTACGGGGCCCGTCTTGAGGGGACGGCCGTCTATGGCTTGCACCACACGGGCATTCTTGAAATCATGATATTGTAATCCCAGAGAGTCGGCATACTCTCTATCGATGAAATTGTTGGTAGCTCCAGAGTCTATCATGGCGTGGATCATGACGGGTCCCCTTTTTGCTGACCATAATGTGACCACGAGAAGGAACAGGACCCCGGTTGGCGGCTCTTGGATGGATTTTTTGACCGGGTTGGCGAGCCCCTCTACACCCGGTCGTTGGCTTCCCCCGCCGGCTGTGTGCCAGTCGGCTCAGACGCCTTCGTCTCCGTGGAGGACGCCGCCGCAAGACGGGCGGCAGGCTTCCCTTTGGCTGGGCACTCTCTGGCGAAGTGGCCCCCGTTCCCGCAGTACCAGCAGAGGTTTAAGCGTTGACGACGGGCCTTCTCGGCGGCATCTAGTCTGGGACGCACATTGCCCAACTGCATCGGCACCTCCTCGCCTCCTCTGGGGTATGGGGTTGGCGGTGGGGGTCTCCACACCGGACGTGGCTGAACGCTGGCGGGAGCAGGGGGTTTTGCCCCGGCTCTACTGCCCTGGCCTCGAACCCACTGTTTCCTGTTGGCAATCATGACTTCAGCCCGTAAACATTGATCAATGAGTGCCTCGAGGGTCTGGGGAGGATCCACCTTGGAGATTTCTTCCAGCATTTCAATGTTGAGACCCTCCCGGAATTGTCCCCTGAGGGCTACATCGTTCCAGCCGGTGTTGTGGGCCAGCACTCGGAACTCGGCTATATACTGAGACATAGGTCTGTCTCCTTGGAAAAGGCGACGGAGTTTGTGACCGGCTGCCTCCAAATTGTCCTCGATTCCCCAAGTCTCCTTGAGGTGGTCCAAGAAGTGTTGCGCTGATCTTAGGTGTGGAGAGGCTTGGTCGAACAGTGCCGTCGCCCAGCTGGCCGCTGGCCCGTCTAGAAGACTGTAAACCCATGCCACTTTGATGTCTTCTTGGGGAAACTCGGCAGCACGGGCCTCCAGATAAGCTTGACATTGGCGACGGAAGACATGAACCTTAGAAGCTTCTCCAGTAAACTTGGTTGGCAACGCCATGGCCGGAAGACGAACTCCGCGTTCCTTCAAACCCCTTATTTCTCCATCCTGTGCATTGAGCTTATCACGGATTCGGTCCACCTCTTCCTTGTCGATGGTGTAGGTAATCGGCTGGCCGCTCGGCCCAGGTACGACTCCGGTAGACATTCTGGCCGAGGTTAATTGGTGCTTAGGGTGGCGGAGTCAAACTGTCACGACCCAGGCTGCAGAGCACCAATAACCATACACAGAGGCCAGAATCTATCTAATATCTTTATTGTAGGATTATATAAAGTTAATAAAAACTAGTGTAGAAAATAGTCCAGAATTAGACCTTTCAGGAAAGGTCAGAATTAGTCCAAAAAAGCAATGTCCAATAGGAAATATTAAGGTCCAAAGTTGTAATCCAATAACCGAAACACTCACTTTGCCAAGCAAAGTGAGGGGAGATGACAAGGTCCTTTAGTCCATGAAACTTGAGCGAGGCTAGGAAATAACTTGATACTTGAAACAAGGCTTGAACGTGGAACAAGGTAACTAAGAACAAGAACAAGGTCCGTGGAATAACTTGATAAATCCGTGGAACAAGGCAAGGATTAATCCTGGGAAACAAGGCAAAGTCCGTAGATAAACAAAGGCTGGGAAGCAAGGCGAAGGCTGGATAGCAAGGCAAGGCTTGAGCAGGAGCGAGGCTTGAACCGGAGCGCGCTGTCCAGACACAACTCGCTCCGTAGGCTGACGAATTGACTCCGCGAAGTTACTACGCGGGTAAAACACCTAAATAGAGTCTAGCTTCCCGCCGAAGCAGTTCTCTGGGAATCAGAACCGAAAGCTAACTCTGAGACCAGATGTGAGACTCCCCAAAGATTCTCACGAGAAGCAGTCTTAATTGGCCACATTCTTAGCTGCAATCCTCGCACTCCTGCGCGAAGCTGAATCCAAACTTCTCTGTTGTTTACAAAACTCCCGGCGCAAGAATACGGGAGAAGTAGGCTCTGGGCTTGTTTGACATACTTCTGGGAGACAACTTTCTCGCAGGTGCAAGGTTCCCAGATCTGCCTGGGAAAGATCTGGCTGAGAGGAATCCAGTTCAGACTGGGAAGGTAAAAAACCCAAGTTTTCATCTTCATCAGGAATTACAATGTCCTGAGCAGGACTACAATGCCCATGGGTCATCACACCTGCCTACTTCATGCTGTCCCATCTGTCATAGTTCATTGCTGCAAGTGAAGTAATGGACTCTATGACAGCTGGCATGCTTTGTCAAATGTCCTTCTCATCGGCCAGTTTGATTCATCTTGTGCCTCAGATGAGAAGGATGGATTTAGTCCACTGGAATATTGTCTTGAGAGCAATGCTTAACACAGCCACACTCAATCCACATCAGAACGAGGATTAAAGACATCCAGTTCTGCTCCTGAGACTCCACAGGGACCGTGGAAAGCATAGAATTCGTGCTCTGTGGCAGCCAAACACTGGTCAGCTGCAACACATTTTATCACGGATTTCAGACTTTCCAGTGAGTTTTTAATGCTAAGTATTGGGCTAAACGTGTGCTCCAGTGTGCTTTGGGGGTATGCAATTTCTGGACACCCCCTATTTTATCCTATTTCTGGATTTTCAGGCCTGTGCAGATGGGGCCATAGTTGAAACTAATTGTAAGCTTTCACTTATGCAGGGCAGTATGAAGAGCATATATGAGAGAAAGCAAGTAGTCTGAGATACTAACTCTGGCACTGGCCAGTACACATTTTAGTGATTTAAATGTTAACCCTGTTTCTGGGTATATTTGACCTGCTGATTCCAAGAATGGCACCAGCTTTCCCCTATTAGCTGTAACTGTTGAGATATAGAACATGCAGTCTAGAAAAATATGATAGCCATATCTAAGAAACTAGAGCTGGTGCATTCTATCCAATGTAATTTTCTGAATCAGTGCCCCAAATAACCCCAGAAACAGGACTAAAAACCAAGACACCAAAATATTTCTTGTTGGTTGGGCTGTGTTATCTATTATGTGAAAAAACAGCTGTCTCTTCTGAAATATGTTTTGTATAGAAGCCCTTTGCATAATGTAATGGAAGTCCCTGAAAACTTATCAATGAAAGACCGTCCCTTGGTCATATTGGAGCAAATGGTAGGTAAATGTGTGAGAATTCTTGGAGAGTGCAACAAAAACAGAGAATACTAGGAATTGCCTACTATCTTAGATATCTTTTTCATTCAAAGTCATAACCAGCTTTGTCCTAGAAAGAAGGTTGTTTGACAGCAACTCGTCCCTACTGAACTATGAAGTGAAGCATAAATTATATCTTTTGATGAAGTAAGACATACAAAGACATATATGGTCATAAAATTTCATAAATAATAGTTCCCAAGAGATTTTTCTTAAGTGATTTTAATGGTGAGGTCAGATTATGTGATGCACAGATGCACAGATACACACACAACTGTTTGAGAGGATTTGGCTCTGGAATATTTTGCAGTTTGTAAAAAAAATTGAAAACCAATCTTTAAAGAGCCATATTTCAGTAATACATATCCGTAATACATATCAAAATTAACTTATTATTCAAGATAGAGATCTTCACTATGTAATTCATTGAAAAGAACTGCTCCATGTGCTAGAGTGCTTAAAACATGACAACAAATAACATGTCAAGCTTTATAGATAGGACAGGAAATTATACACAACCATCAAATGACAGATATATATACTCCTTTGTGTCTCTGCCTGAAATATCTATGCAATACATCATTACTAGTATACAACACTGGAACGTAATTTGTACAATTCACAGGGTATGTTTTGCATGCCACTGTTTTCAGGAACTTGAATTTATCATTCAGAATATATAATCTCTGACCGGGCTTCCTATTTGTTTACACAGTAGATAGTGAAGATTTCAGAAGGACAGAGAATGAGCATTTGTTCACAGTAGCATAGTTCATAGCATAATGAATGGCTCTAGGAAGATGACTCTCAGGTGCTGGGAGGTGAGGAAATGGCTATGACGAATAGAGGTTAGATATCTGCCACCTGGTAATAGAGTCATGCTTTAAGCAGGCGGACCTTAAAAAGAGGTTGTACATAATCGGGATTTAACTGGCTATTATTATCCTGCTGTGACAACTCTCAAATTATTTTGACAGTTAAATTAAGAGTCTGTACAGGGTTATCCTATTACCTTGTTTACATTATCTGGGTGCTACACATTTTAAGGGCATTATAAGCTGAAGTTGCTGTCACTTACTACTATGGCTAGTGTTAAGGAAAAGGCAAAAGCAGTGGCTTTATTATCTGGTCCATACCATGCTTTAACATAATGAAGTGAGCTGCAGATAATTTTGACATGAAGTAGTACAGTGTAATTCTTTTTGAGTTTCGGCTTGTAATCATGGTATCCATATGTGTCTTTGGTTCAGTCTCTGGACTGGAGAATTTGTGAAATTGTTGGACAGTACCAGTTTTTGTTCATCTATGACTGATGTAGTGCTCACTATATATTGCATCCTTCTGTAGTATAAATGGGTTTGAATGCTCTAGTATTAAAAACAGATGACAGTCCATAATTGAAGCATTAGTGTACGCATGTGCGAAAGAGAGATATAGATAGGAAATGATCTGAAAAGAAATGCATGCCAGGTCTGACTATACACCCATTTCCTCCCAACTATTCCTTCTTCAATCTCTTCTCCTCACACACTTCCCCTGCTTCCCCCACCTCCAAATGTTATTTTCAACTCACCAGATTTAAGAAGTGTTTGCAGATCATCACAGGGAGTAACTAAAGAGGAACAGCTGGTAAAATCTGGTTATTTATTGCTTGCACGCACATACATCACATCACTGGATTGTGGCCATATAGTATATAGTATATGTTAACTCTTACTCTGGACTTCTTTTGACTGTTAAAATCTAACATTTAGCACTGCTCTTTTAAGGCAGCAACAATGAGTATAATGGAAAGTAATAAGTGCACTCTGCCAAAAAGCACAAACAAAATATATCAGTATTGCAATGCATATGTTCTGCTATTAATTTCAGTATTCTCAGCTTTTATGGATTCTTCTTTATAGATTGAGGGTGTGCTGTTTTCTTTTACTTTTACACTCTTACTTACACTAAAGTAAAACATGCTTTCTTGTCTCCTTAAGATTCTGGAGAACTCAGGCTGCTTCTACACTCATCATAATCCAGATGATCAAAGCAGATAATTCATATTATCTGTGTTGAACTGGATTATACAAGTATGAGTCTACACTGCCAAATAATTCAGTTCAAAGCAGACAATTTGGATTTTATATGGCAGTGTATAAGGGGGCTCAGTTAAATGGCAAGATCCATCTTACCATCTCTCCTGTCCTCCCCCTATCTCTCCCCCACCCCCCAGCACCCATGATAGGTACAGCTGTACATACAGCCTTTCTCTGGGAGTTTCTTCTTCCTTTTCCTTAGCTTGCCCTTGGCTATGTGTACTGCAGCAGCTGGCCTTATTTTCAACAGGATTCTTCTACTTGCCTTCCATATACACATCCAGCTGTCCCTCTCCTCTCCAGAACCCTGTTTACAATGTTCTTGTGTTTTTCTGACTCAGAACAAGTTGAGCAGAGAGATGGGAAAGGAACCGTATCCTGATCCCCCTCCCCCTTCCCCTCCCACACTTGAAGCTGTGCCCTCTGGGGAATTGATTGTATTCATGGTTTTATGCTTTAATATGAAAGCATGAGAGTAATTTACCAAGAAATCTATGAAAAGGGTATGAAACGCA